>NW_028227259.1:92612716-93157716 GCF_978045245.1 Mus caroli | reverse complement strand
GTTTCTATATCAATAACATAGGCTAAATTGGCAGAATGAAGTTTATGGATCAAACCTGCTCCACTGCCTACTTATATATGTCCTGCAAACTAACAAGGAAAGCATGGTTTGTGGTATTTGTGAACTTACTAAAGGAAAAAAAAATGTCAAAAGAAGATTGACGTTTCATGATGTGGAAATTAAGTACAATTCAAATTCCCATGACCATGAGTCATATTCGAACACTACCATGCACTTTGTCTGTTGTATGTGACTGCTACTGTGCAGAGCAGGATATAGTAATAGAGGTCATATATGACCTACAAAGGCTAAAATATTTACTAACTGGCTTCATTCAAAAAAGAAAAAAATGTGTTTGTTGATACCTTGCACAGGGACGTAGAATTCTGACCTAACAGTGTCATGTAACAGTATTTCCACACAAGGAATGTTGATGTGTAATTTTTTTTTTTTTTTAGAGTCCCCTGCTGAAGAGTCAACTAAGTTCTTTCATCGAAAAAGGTCAAGAAATGTGTGCAGATTATTCTGAGAACACATTTACTGAGTACAAGAAAAAGTAAGTGGCTGGTTTTATGATTTATCCTCCAAATGTGTCTGTTTTACTTGTCTAGCTCTGTGGCTGAAAAGTACAAGTGAAAATTCAGGATATACAGAATGAAAGATAAAGAAGGGTTCCATTTTTTTTTAAGCTTTAAAAGCTTAAGTCTTTAATCAATAACTCTTTTCTGGGGAACAGTGTAGTGATAATCTCTATGCTCTCTGTGTAAGTATGTACCTGTTAATAAAAAAAGCTATAGCCAATGAGCTGAGGCAGGATTAGAAAGTGGGACATCCTGTAGGAAGAAGAAAGGGATTCTGGGATAGAGAGGCAGGAAGATTGGTCCTGGAATTCTTGTAAGAAGATGGACATGAAACTGAAAGAGAGGTAACTTGCCATGGAGCAGAATTTGGAATAGAATAACAGGATGACTAAATTAGGAACTAGTCAAGAGTAATCCAAGGCAGGCATTTATTCATATATAAGAAATCCCAGAGTTGTTAGTGATGGGGAGATCTCTAAGGTCTGCCCTGTGCAGGACAGCAGACTGCGTGGATTTCTTCAACCTTTCCCCAAGACTCCAAATACATTGTTTCAACAACAACAACAACAACAGAAATCTCAGAGTCATTATTCTGGGGTAGAAAACCCAGTGTTACAGTACAGGGTGTGTCATGAACATTTGGGCGAGCATCCAACTAGAACAGAGTCACAGCATGTGCTATGCTCTCCGGTCGAGTCAGCTGGACAAGCCGAAAGGCTTAAAAGTCACTCATGAGGCAAAAGAGTTTCAAGGAAGCTCTCTCCTCCTGGAGTCTAGCGTTCTCTACCCATACATTAATTTTTCATTCTCGAGTTCCATTTCCATGTTAGTCTAGTGTATGGATCCATGTGTTCCCTTTCAGTATTTTCCTATTATAAGTGCTTTTTAAAATTGAATTCTGACATGGCTAAATCCTTCTGCCAGTGTTCCAACAGTCCTATAATGTCCTTGAGCAAGATCATGGGCTTAGAATTCAGTAAGATTGTAAAAGCTAAGTCACTCCCTTACACAGGAATTTACCATAACTAAGGAAGAAGGAAGTTTCAGACCAAAGGAGAAACCAGAATAGATACTTAGAACTATAGCAGAGTTACACCCATACACACGTATTTACAATGGCCTAAGGGGAAGGTGGACTATACAAGAGACTAAAATAGGAACTATGGCAAGGGCGCGAAGCCCTTGACCCTGGTTTCTAAGATTAGTGAATCTTAGGTGGAGCCCTTGTTGATCCCAGCTGTTATCAATAAATTCTATCCCAGGTGGTTCCCGTTAGACCTTTTGTGTTTGCATTCCTCTGTTTTATGTAAGATTCTGGTTACCTCAATTGTACCGTGGGAATATGTCACTTCCTTATTGTCCTCTGCATAAAAAGTCTGATGCTCGATTCGAAAATTACACTCAGATTCCACACGACCTCTCCTGTGTGTGTCTGTTTGTCATTCATCCACGCTTTGCCCACCCGCGTCGAGAGACCCGTTCCATGCAGACACAGGGACCCAGAGGGTCTGCGGCAAGCATGTAAATTATAAGTGATCTGTGGAGACTTGATTCAAAACGGCAACATGAGCACATAGTTGGTCAGTATTCAAACCCCTGGAGTTACCTGCTGATTGTTCTCTGACAAGACTCAAGCTTTCATGGTGGTCTGATGCCAACCCTCAGTAGCATGTGTTCCTTGCTAAGTAGAAATAAAAACACTAATTATCAATAACATGGTAGAGCAGTTATTTTTCTCAATTAAAGAGGTAGCATTTCACTGTAAGTAGAAATTAACAATAAAATAATTGGCCATCAAAATGAAAGACATGGTGTTGGGTTCTTGGGAGAAGAAAAAAAGTCTCAAAAAAAGATGCTGTTTTTCCATTTTGTTCAATAAATTTCCGTTTTTCAACCAGTTGGGATATAGGAGTCAAGTAAACACACATTTGCACAAAAAGAACTTCTTAAGAACCGCAGAATAGGATGTCTCCTCAGTGACCCCCATGAAATCTTCCTTAGTATGTGAAAGTCTTATGCTTGGAAGTGGTTTCCCTCCTAAGCCCTTATGGCTACTGGTCTGGGAGCATGTTTCTTGAAGAAAGCATAAACAAAACTAAAGGGACCACTATGAAGGTGAAGTGGAACCAAGATCATAAACAGCTCAAGCTGGAAAAACAGCAAAAGGTGTCATCCTATCACCATCTTCAAAGTGAACTAGTGAGACACCTGGGAACCAGGGCCAAAGGATTCCACACCCTGTTCGGTGTATCCATACAGTGAGTTCCAAGTTCAGCAAACTGAGGCCCCCCCCCAAAAAAGAGCACAAAATTGAAGTCAAGTCCAGTGAAGAACACATTTTAAAGGGAGCTTGAAATTTAATGTTCAAGAAAGGTGAAAAGCCAGGGAAGACAGATAAGCACACCACTTAGGTGGAAATGATGCGCTAATAAAAGGAGAACAGCTGGCTTTCAAATTCAGTGTCAATTTCTGTTTGCTTACATGACTTTGAATGGGGCATAGATTTCAATTCTAACCCCAACACGGCTCACTCAAACTCCATTCCACAAATAGGATTTCCTAAAATGGCTGTAATTTTGCTTAAACAATGTTCCTACAATAATAATAGTTTAACCTTACAGATAATTATTTTTTTTAGATTGGCAGAACGGCTAAGGATAAAAACACCCAACACCTCTCCGGCAGAGCTGAAAGACATGGTGGAGAAACACTCGGACTTTGCCTCTAAGTGCTGCTCTATAAACTCGCCTCCTCTCTACTGCAGCTCACAGGTAGGAAAGCTCAGGGCAAGAGTAGCCCAGAATTTTAGTGCTTCGTCTCTATTCTGAATGTCCCCGAAGTGTCTAATGTGACAGGCTTTCCTGAGTGGTGGTGGCCTTGCTGGTTGTCCCAGCAAAGAAAGAGAAACAAGTTTCCAGGTTGTCCTCTCTGAGAAGCAAAGGGAGGTGTCTGTAAAACATAGTAAGTGCTGCAAGCTTTAAGAAATGAAGTTTGTCTTTGTCTTTGTTGGGTGAGTGTGGGTCCTTTGGTTTCTGTATGTACTCTGGGGCCCAGCCAAGTGGGGTGGGTGTGGGGTTCTTGGTTGAGAACTGTTCTGCAGGTCAGGGGGAGTCACAAAGGGTTAGATGTGCTAGAAGGAGTCACCAGGAAGAACATGGAAGACTTTGGGTCAGCATCAAGAGGTTCAATTCCAAGGGGGATGGTTAAGGGCTGGGGACGTCCCCATGCTCAGGAGTATTTGGCCAACACAAAGAGACCCAGGTTTTCTTGTGTGCTTCTGTTTTTTTTTTTTTTGGGTTTTTCGAGACAGGGTTTCTCTGTGTAGCCCTGGCTGTCCTGGCACTCACTTTGTAGACCAGGCTGGCCTCGAACTCAGAAATCCGCCTGCCTCTGACTCCCGAGTGCTGGGACTAAAGGCGTGCGCCACCACGCCCGGCGTGCTTCTAGTTTTGTTTTGGTATTTTTTTTCTCTTGTTTATTCTTTTTAGTTTATTTTAATTTTGTTTTTCTTTTTTTTTTTTTTTGAGAGAGAGAGAAAAGAGGGAGGGAACAAGAGAGGGAGCAAGGGAGGGAACAGGGGAAAGATGGAGAGAGGGAGGGATGGAGAGAGAGAGGGAGAGAGGGAGAGAGAGAGAGAGAGAGAGAGAGAGAGAGAAAATAGCATCATACCATGAACCATGAAATGAAATTGGCTGTGTAGAGACACAGGGAGAGTGTGAGAGAGTTGGAGGTAGGGTAACAACATAATCAAATATATGAAAAAATAAATATTTTAGAAAGAGAGAGAAGGTTTGTGACTTCAGGGAACATGGGGAGCACAGGAGATAAGAATAACATGCAAATGTCAGAGGCCACCTAGCATGGTGCACATCACACTTGAGGTGAATTTATGTCAAGTGTGTGTGTGTGTGTGTGTGTGTGTGTAGATAGCACATACATACATACATACATGCATACATACATACATACTGAAAGGTAGATAGATAAATAGAAACACATAGAGAGATGGAATCACCAATATCTTGTATTTTGACAATAAAAGGCTACATTTAATTTGTTTTAGTATAATAATAAAATGGCCACATAAGTGCTTACTCACCATAAGAATTATTTTATAAAGAGGTTTAATGTTAAAATGACAATCATTGCTAAATATGAACACTAGTGTTTCTTTTAAACACTATTAATTGGCTCTCATTCTTCCTTTGTCCTGCATTCCTCTATCTTTCCTTGAAACACATCTATCACCACAGCTTCTGCAACATCACTTTTGAACTTTGTCAAGAGATGACCTTGTCCCTAGAGTTTCCCTGTCCACTGCTACTAAGGTATCTTGGTTGTCTTCTATAGGCTGAGGTAGGAAGCTATACTGTGTTCTCTCTCTCTCTCTCTCTCTCTCTCTCTCTCTCTCTCTCTCTCTCTTGTCTCTCTCTCTCTCTCTCTCTCTCTCTCTCTATGTCTCTCTATGTCTCTCTCTCATGTCTCTCTCTCATGTCTCTCTCTCTCTATGTCTCTCTATGTCTCTCTCTCTCTCTCTCTCTCCACTGAGATGTGTCACCTCACTGATGTTAGACTTGAGCTGCACTGGCTTCCAAGATATTGAGGGATTATATTCGTATCTCAGTCATCAAATCAGTACCTGCCTTGTGTGTCAGTCATTGTCAAAACACAGGAATTCCATTTGTTTAATTTCTCATTGTACCTACTATTCTTCAATAGCCATTTACCTGCTCTAGAAGAAACTAAAAGAGCAATACTGCATTTCTCTTTGATCTTAACTGAAGAGTTGGTGGTTCTGAGACTTTTGCTGTTGTCCACTTTATTTCTGGACCTTGGGGAGAATAATTCAGAAAAACACAACTGCCTCATGGAGTCAGAAATCTGCTGCTATTGATAGAGATGGTCACCAAAATCTAGCAAACAGAAACAACTGCCAATGGCCAAATGGGAGCTGGGCTGACAGATTTCAGTGATGTTTGCTCTCCACCTGCTCTCTCAGTGCATGCTCTACATGGAATACCCACTTCATGTTAATATGTTTCTCCACAAAGATTTTACCATATGTTAAACAGAGTATCAAATGCTCTCTATGAAAAATATTTATAGAATAATCTAAAGCAACTTATTACCTTAAAATACATATTATAAATGGACTAAAGGAAGCAGATTACACACAGTTCTGGAAACTGTGAGTTTGTTTGCTGTTTTGTGTTGTTTTAAATTAGATTCCTGCTTCTTTTCTTCAGGCCATTGTCAGAGGTTCCAGTTCTAATTTAGCTAGTCATAACAAAAGCCAAGTGTTGGTACCAAAAAAGCATTACTGACTAAAACTCCAAACTTACTAAAATATTAATAACAAAGACCACCAACAGATTGGTAGTACTCACTCTAAATTCCAGCAACCTCCCTTCCTTGAATAAGACCCCATTTCCTTTTAGCTGAATCTGTCCAACTTAAATAAAAGTTGTTTTCCCTTACATCAGAACTAATAAATATGATAATTTGGGCACTTATTTAGAATTCTCTTTCTCCCCTTTCCTACTATTTTCTTGGCTGAACAGTGTGTCCTCCAATTCCCCAGGCCTTCTTGGAATTACTCAATTCTTGTGTCAGGACTGTTGGTGTGCCTCTGCGGGTAGTGGTGTGGTGTCACCTGAAGCCAGACCTTACCACTGCCAAGCCAGGCACACCATCGGTCCTTCCTGCTAAACCTGACAAACAGCTTTCTGTCTCCTCAGTCTGCTCTGTGAAATATGTGCTACCCACAACTATCATGCCCTCTTTGAAATGATGTATTGTGTTTTCGTGTGTGCATCTGTGTGACCTGGTGTCCATGGGGATAGATGTGCATTTTGATTAGGCTAGGCTGGATGGTTAACAAATTCCAGGGGTTCTCCCATCCGCACCGCCCCAGTGCTGGGATTTCAAGTGTGCCCCCACACCCAGCTTTGTATGTAGATTCTGGGAACCAAACCCAAGTCCCTGTGCTTATGAGACAAGCACTTTCTTCCCTGGGCTGTCTGCCCAGCCCCTTAATATACTTTCTCAGCACCCGTGTTGGCGTTTTCTACTGTTACTCTATGATCTTCCTTTCTTGTTCTGTTACATATTTTCATCATCCTCTACTTACTCCTTAATTTCCATTTTGCACCGTTTGTCTTTGATGATCAAATCTGTGACACAACACTTTCCTGAGTGTTCTCCTCTATATGAGTGACATTAATATCTAAATATCCACCTTTAGCCAACACCTTGCCCCTCTGCAGCAAGCTCTGTACACAACTGTTTGCAGTGATCTCTTCTCATCACATGATTGCTTATACCGCAATAAACTAATACACAGCATGACCAGAATCCCTTCACCTAAAACCTTCTGTGTTTCCTACACTCATGATTTATATCAGCATTGTTTATCCATGCTTCCAAATGAAAACTTAGTAATACTTAATTTCTCTTCTTCTAATCATTTCAAATCAAAGCCCACACCTGCCAACTCTGCCTTCCAAATATTTGTCAGTACCCATCCTATACTTTTCAACACTCACATTTCTAGTTTGCTGTAGTCTGTCCCTGGATTGCATCTTCCCAACGCATGTCCCAACTCCAGTCTGACTCAATTGTCTCGCATTGAATCTCAGCCTTACACTGAGGTTACAATGACCTTGAAAAATCACAAGATGGTTAATACATTCCTCCAGCGGCTCTTTGCTGTTTCCATATCAAACCCTGATCTTATTTTCTTTGATTTTTTTTTTTCAATCAAGGGTATTGATCCCTGATTTCCTCACTAAGCTGACCTCCCATGACTGTCTCTGTGGCTCCTTTCATACTTTCCTGGACCACTTTCAATCTTTCAAACCTTGAACTTGCTCTCTCACCCACCCCATTGTACGCAGCCGACTAACCCAACTCCTGTTTCTTTCACCAGCCTTTAAGGCTCAGCATAGAATAAACTCCTCTAGGACTCCAGGAGCACAAAGCAAGCACTTCTGCTATCTGTTCTGTGCATTTGCTAATTAGCATTTATTAGATTCTATATTTCTCATCAGACCACAAACTATGGGAGGGGCAGCACAAAGCTAAACAAATATGAAGCAGAGCTAATGAAAATTGTAATGAAAAATTGCATTTGGGCAAGAATCTTATTCTCTGACAAGGTTCAAAAGGCAGTAGACCTTCTGCATGATCCAATAGCCTCTGAGTAAAATGTTTAATAAACTGCAAAATATTGTTTCGTCAACAGATTGATGCAGAAATGATAGACACCCTGCAGTCCTGATCAGGGCACGTGCACTAGCTTGGGTAAGTACAGTTAAAACACATCACCAAAGAGTCACATATTTTTATCACATATTTTGAAAATCATAGAAAAGGATGTAAATTTTACCCCACTTACTTATCCTATTTATTATCCATTTCAATTCATTTTCAGTTGACCATATTAAGCCTCGAGGGAACCTTCTGTGCTTACAGAGTACACAGATTTTTGACATGTTTCAGATTCTCATTCTCGGGTCCCCAGCCTAGTATATCATCCATTATAATGGCATTAGATAGGATAATGATACCATAAGTGTCATGGGAGGTATCCTGGTGCACAAAAACTGTTTAAAGATGGGGCCATCAAGCATGAAAATCCACAGCAGAGTTCTTCAGTTCCAGAACTGTGTGCTTCCTTCGGATGTTACGCTTCTGATCACTTAAAGGTGACCAATGAGGGGACTAGAGAGATGGCTCAGCAGTTGAGAGCACTGACTACTCTTCCAAAGGTCCTGAGTTCAATTCCCAACAACCACATGATGGCTCACAACTATCTATAATGTGACCTGATCCCCCCCTTCTAGAACACTTAAAAAATAAACAAAAAAATTTTTTAAGTGACCAGTGAAGATATTTAGTCTCCAAACCTTTAGCTGGATATAACCTGAGCTTTAAATAGAAAGTGATCTCAACTCTATACATTTCAACAATTTTTTGCTTGCTTGTTTGTTTGTCTGTTTGTTGGTTTTCTAGACAGGGTATCTCTTTGTAGCCCTGACAGTACTAGAACTCACTCCCAAGACCAGGCTGGCCGCAGAATCAGAGATCTGTCTACCTCTGCCTCCCAACTGCTTGGAATTAAAGGTGTGTGCCCCTACACCTGGCAAAAAGATGTTTTTATTGTTTTAAATTCAATTGTTTTGACTAAAACCTACTACAGCTAAGTTTTTAAAGTGCTGTAAACAATGATTTCAATTAGTGTTAGTCGGACTTTCATGAAGTGGGTAAACCAAACAAAATACAAAACAAAACAAAACAAAAACCTCAATTCTAGAACCATCTAATTTAAATTAAAATCCCCAGTCATGCTTTGCCAGCTTGAACCTATTGTTCTATAATACCTGCAGCTCATGTTTTCTTCTTTATAAGTAAAAATTTCAGTTTCTACTTCAGTGTTAGTGTCTATTAAAACATTATAAGGTAAATATCATCAGGGACCCAGACTAAGAACTCTATTTTTTTTTAAACTAGCATCTACCTTCCCAAGTACAAAACTACGTCATAAAACAAAGGAAATTCTCTGTCTTCAGAAGGCTAAAACTCAAAATATGAATTATTCATGGTGTGTATGTTAAAGAGTAAAAGTAGTATCTGGACCATTGCTGATATATTATCTATGCCCCCAGTTAAGTGAATTCAGTTTGTCTCCATCACATCTTCCTGTACAGAAGAATCTCCATAAACTAGAAATCCATCTCCATTATGGCTGCTTCGCAAGCCACCCTTAGAGGCACATGAAGCTTTCATTAAGGATTGGAACCTTTATGATCATTTCAGCCTGAATTTCTTCTCATCAAGCTGTGTGGTGGTGGTGGTGGTGGTGGTGGTGGTGTGTGTGTGTGTGTGTGTGTGTGTGTGTGTGTGTGTGTGTTGGGTGGTGGTCCCCTGTAGCTCAGAGTATATTTTCTCAATTTTTAGGAAGATAATTTTAATTTCTCAGAGGACACTTTGAAACAGGAGAAACTATCTATTTCAGAAAGAAAGTAGGGTAGATGAGATGGCTCAGCAGGTAAATTTGCTTGCTGCCAAATCTGACAACACCGGTTCGAGTCCCAGGACCAGCATGGTAGACTCCCACAAGTTGCTCTTTGACCTTCACACAAATACATAATGGCCCATGAACTCCCCATATACACTAAATAAATAATATTTTGAAAAGAAAGAAAAGTAAGCAACAGTAAACTAATATATGTCAAGATATTTTCTTGTAACCTAACAACTTTCAGAAATATGTTAATGCGAAGTAAATCAAGAAATAAACTCATTTAACATTGTACAACATTAACGGAGAGTCTAAAAGACTGATTTTTCTGGTTGATAGTAATTATCTTAATCTTCTGTAGATTTTTTGGTATGTCATTTCTCCTCAGCATTTTTCTTTAACCTTTAAATAATCGTTTAATTTCTGCACCATCCAATTCTTTAACCTTTGAAGCACATTTTGATCACCCAAATAGAAACTAAAAAATCATTTACTCATCTTCCTGAGTTTCTACAAAATGCACGGAATGTTTTGAATCTGGAATGGAGAGCTACTAACAGAAAATTGCGTGGCTCTGACAAAGAATTACACCCTACTCAACAAGGCTTTAAGGTGGAGGTATCGTGTCAGAATACAATGCTACAGCCCAAGCCTTTCTATCAAATTTCAAAGAATAACGAATTCACCATGATCCTTGAGCTCCAGGAAAGATTCTGCGGCACTATTCAGTAACTCTGGAGATATTTAACTAACCAGAAATGTCCGAGATGACTGAGCCCTGCCTTAGCCACCCTGTACCCACTATGGTACTCAGTGATACCAGATAAAATGTTGAGTACTTCCCCCTAAACAGACCAGTGTTTTCATCATATCTTAAGTTGAAAGATATTTGTTTTTTCTCTGCACATTTTGACACCCAACACTGTTAAGGTCAAATTGGCTGGTCATGTCATCCTTTCTCAGTGAAAGGCCAGTAGTCTCTCCCTAGAGACTTGAATACAAGCTCCACTCTTTGGTCTCTAGGTATTCTCATCCCTAGGTGCACCTCTTATTTATCTCTTATACAGTCAGCAGACACATTCTAATCCATACTTTAAAGTGTTATCGTAACCAGAGCTGTCATCTTGACTTTTATCTTCTTAGGTGAGGCTTCAAGTCCCCAAACTGATGTTCTAGTGGAGAGGGAGGAGGGTTTTCAATCTTAACAAGCCAGGCTTTTTTTTTTTTTCTGGAAGAAATTAAATTAGTGTTCCCTGTGATGCCCAGATAAAATAGTTTCTCTACCCTATAAGTAAAAATTATTTTAGATACTAGAATCACACCTTGTACCATGTGATTTTTTTTTATATACAAAAACCAAGCCAAACAAAACAAAACAAAAAACCCAAACAATCCAACATCAACAACAAGAAGAAAACAAAAAACAAACAAACAAACAGACAAAACCCCAAACTGTCTCATCACACCAAATGGTTCTTACTAAGGTTAAAAAAAAAAGACACTGAAGTACTACTATCTCAGTTCCATGACCAGAGACATTAGTGTTCAGCTTTCCATAACTGTAACAAAATACCCAATACTTATTAACAGAGAAGGTTCCTTTCATCTCACTATTTGAGGTATTCTGTCCCATAAGCTTCATGTAGGCCTGCTGCTTTTAGGCCTCTGCACAAGTGTCAGGTGGCAGCAGTGGGGAATGTGTGGTATAGCAAATTGACACCTCATTGTCAGGAATCAAAGGGAGAAAAGGTAAGAGGAAGTGCCTAGTACATGCATGCATCTGATACTGCTCTTTCAGGATACTGATCAGCAGTTACCTAAGGACCTCCAACTGTACTTCTCCCCTCCAAGGCCAATCTCTACCCAATAACCCACTCCAGGACCTGTCTTAGTCAGGGTTACTATTGCTGTGATGAAACACCATGACCAAAAGCAAGTTGGGGAAGAAAGGGTTTATCCAGTTTACACTTCCACATAGTAGACCACATTGATGGAATCCAGGGCAGAAATCAAATGGAACAGGAACCTATAGTCAGGAGCTGATGCAGAGATCATGGAAGAGTGCTGCTTCCTGGCTTGCTCCTCATGGCTTGCTCAACCTGCTTTATTATAGAATCCAGGCCCCCAGCCCAGGGGTCACCTCGTCCACATGGGACTAGTGATTCCCACCAATCACTAATTAAGAAAATGGCCCCCAGGCTTGTCTACATTTTATCTTATGAAGGCATCTTTTTTTTTATTGAGATTCCCTCCTCTCAGAAGACTTTAGCTTGTGGCAAGTTGGCATAAAACTATCCAGCATAGGACCACATGAGCTCTGTGGGAAGGTCAAAACCCAAACTACACCAGGGGCTATTATCTGCTTTTTCTCTGACAGTAATTATTCCCATAGAGTAGACAGTCGCACAGACTTCACTGGGTCATGAACTATGCATTTTGGCATAGCATTTTTTTTGCTTTGAGTATTGGGAACTTCTTACCCAAATGTGATACACTGAATATATGGGTCATACTAGACAGTTTTATCTTTACCATAAACATAAGAAATAATATATTTTTGCCTTGCATGCATCTGATGTTCCTCTTATGCACCATTTATTCCCATTTTCTCACAGATCTTGAACTGGACCACTCTGGAAAATTGCCACTGGTAACAAAATCAAGCCAACACCACAGAGATGGCCTTCCAAGAAGATCACCAAGATAATTCCATTTTTCCTAGCTACAATGTTTTTGAAGAATTTTAAAAAAAAATAAATAAATTGAAATATGGTGCAAACTCGAATTATGATGCAGAATGATGCTGATCTTCAGAACGGTTGTTGTTTCATCTCACACAGTACTAGTAGTGAGCTAGTCAGCCACACAAGTCAGGCTTCCCACTAGACTTCTGCTGTTTCTCTCAAAGTCTCCCAATCCTAGCAACAACTCTCAATCCCCAGCGGGCTCAGCTCTGCTCCTGGACTGTTTTTCAGACTTCATAGGTACCACTGAGGAAAAGTTAGCCTGCTTGCTAACAAAGAGTCTGGAATCTTTCATTTCTTAAAAGCAAAATACCTCCTGGGAGTACCCCCTCACATCCAGCTGTGAGCTACAGCAAGCAGTTAACTCTGTATCTATCTGCCTTGCAAATGAAAAGGCTCCTCAACATGAGTGGAGAAGGGAGGCTTGGGATTTTTGTTTGGTTTGGGTTTGTACTTTTGCTAATGACTCCTGAGAACAACTTAGCAAGCAGTTTCTGGAATACCACAAATTTTCAACTGAGCTTCATTTATTATGTACCTAAAATACGCATGAATTTCTATGAGTTCTTTATTCCAAGAAAATGGGCATGCCCTGATTCTATATTCTTCCTGGAATACAGGTATCTATTTTTGGAATAAATATATCTGTGAAGCTACTAAAGGCCAGGAAAACCTTCTCTATATAGAGTTCATTGCAGTAGGGAATACGTTGTGGCAGGTGTAGTTACACAGTAAATATGAAATGTATTGTATGGCATACACAATCAGAATTAAGTTAGGCACAAATAGCTCTGTCACTCTCTGTCACAGCTCTGTCACTCTCCAAGATTCTAGGACCAGATTGAGAATTTCATTCATCACACCTACAACACTGACACATCTGTAGCCTCTGTGGTAGAAAGTGTATCCCAGCTTTGTGGGATACAAAAGTGCTAAAATGAGAAAGTAACTTCAAATGGAGGTGTTCTTGAGATGGCACGATGTCAAAATCCAACTGTCACCTGCATAATAGTGAGGTAGCATTTCAGACTTTTGAAAAATTATCTTTCACAAAAACATGGCCTTACTAAAGTTTCACGTAACCCACTAATAGAACACTGATAAAATATGAGAGCAGAGACTCCAAAAGTAACTAGATCACAAGGTCATAGAAAGCAAAAAGCGGGATGATTAGACCCCGCCGATTAACACTGCATAAAGGATCAATGGCTCATCTGAAGGACAGAGTTTTTTTTTCACATCATAAATGTTTTTATTTTTTAGAGTGAATAACAATATTCCTTTTTTTTTTTTTTTTGCAGATGCCACATTTTATTTATTCCTTGATGGACATTTGGACATTTCTTTATTAATCATTTGATTTATTTACATTTCAAATGTTGTCCCCTTTCCTGGTCCCCCTCCATGAACCTTTCACCCCATCCCCTCTCCCCTTTGCCTCTAAGAGGATACCCCCCACCCACCCACCTACCCCCACCTCAACCCTTTTTGCATCCCCCTTCTCTGGAGCATCAAGCCTCCACAGGACCAAGTGCATCCCCTCCCACAGATACCAGATGAAGCAGTTCTCTGATACATATGTTGTGGGAGCCATGGACCAGCCCATGTATACTCTTTGGTTGGTGGTTTATTCCATAGTTCTGAGGGGTCTGGTTGATACTGTTGTTTTTCTTATGGGGCTGCAATCCCCTTCAGCTCCTTCAGTCCTTCCCCTATCTCTACCATAGGGGTTCCCAGGCTCAATCCAATGGTTGGCTGTAAGTATCTGCATCTGTCTTAGGTGCTGGCAAAGACTCTCAGAGGACAGCCATACCAGGCTCCTGTCTATAAGCACATCTTGGTATCAGCCGGTCTAACTGGCAGTCTGCCTGTAGAAGAATGCAAATTGATCCATTTTTATCTTTTTATCCAAAGCTCAAGTCCAAGTGGATCAAGGACCTCAACATAAAACCAGATACACTAAATCTAATAGAAGAGAAAGTGGGAAATAGTCTGGAACACATTGGCACAGGAAGGATTTCCTTAATAGAACATCAATGGTTCAGGCTGTAAGATCAACAATTGACAAAGGAGACCTCATGAAACTGAAACCTTCTGTAAGGCAAAGGACACTGTCAATAGGACAAAACAGCAACCTATAGATTGGGGAAAGATCTTTACTAGCCCTACATCCTATAAAGGGATAATATCCAAAATATATAAAGAATTCAAGACGTTAGATTCCAAAAAATCAAATAACACTATTAAAAATGGGGTATGGAGCTAAACAAAAAATTCTCAACAGAGGAATCTGGAATGGCCGAGAAAATATTCAACATCCTTAGTCATCAGGGAAATGCAAATCAAAATGACCCGGAGATTCCACCTTACACCAATCAGAATTACTAAGATCAAAAACTCAGGTAACAGAATATGCTGGCGAGGATGTGGAGAAAGAGGAACACTCCTCCGTTGTTGGTGGGATTTCAAGCTCATACAACTGCTTTGGAAATGAACCTGGCTGTTCCTTAGAAAATTAGAAATAGTTCTCCCTGAAGACCCAGCTATACAACTCCTGGGCATATACCCAAAAGATGCCTCGACATATCACAAGGACACATACTCTACTATGTTCATAGCACCCTTAGTTATAATAGCCAGAAGCTGGAAACAACCCAGATATTCCTTAATGGAAGAATGGATACAGAAAATGTGGTACATTTACACAATGGAATACTACTCAGCTATTAAAAACAAGGATATCATGAATTTTGCAGGCAAATGCATGGAAGTAGAAAATATCATCCTGGGTGAGGTAACCCAGACCGAAAAGGACATATGTGGTATGTACTCACTGATAAGTGTATATTATCCCAAAGGCTCAGAATACCCACTATATAACTCACAGACCTTATGAAGCTTAACAAGAAGGAGAGACAAAGTGTGGATGCTTCAATCCCACTTAGAAGGGGGAAGAAAATAATCACAGGAGGCAGAGGGATGGAGAACTTGGTAGGATAGGGGGAGGGAGGGAAGGGAGGTAGGATCAGGTATAGGAAGAGACAGGAGAGAAGTCCGGGGTGCCAGGAGAATGAATAGAAATACGCAGCAGTGGTTGGTGAGGAACAGGTGATTGGGGCAGGGAGGGGGCGACACTAGAAAGTCCCAGACAGCAGGGATGCAAGAAGCTCCCAAGACCCAGTGGGAAAGACAGTAGCCAAAATGCCAAACAGTGGGGAGATAGAAGCTGAAGAAACCATATCCAGAAGTTAGGCAAGGTCCCCAGTTGACGAATGGGGCCACCCACTCATCTCAAAATGTTTAACCCAGAAATGTTCCTCTCTAAAAGGAAATACAGGGACAAAACTGGAACAGACACTGAAGTAAAGGCCATCCAGAGACCACTCCATCTTGGGATCCATCCCATGCAGAGACACCAAACTCCAACACTACTGAAGGACAGATTCTTGAATCAAGTTTGTTTCAGAAATACACCTCTCCTCCATCATTTACTGTATGTAAGTCATCATTTCCCAAACATATTCATCTATTAGATAAAGCCTTCATGTGAATACTGCCCAGAGTTACTGCTCTGTTGATTTAGAGGAAATCATGCCCTGGTTTTAGATGAGAAATTGCATTCACAAATCATTTCTAAAATACTGCAAACTGTTCCAATTTAGTCAGGTATTTTTATGCTTGGTTAGGTAGGACTGAATACTTCTTTGACTAAGTAGTCAATAAAATTTACAAAGCAAACTGAAGTAGGGTCTTCCTTAGTGTCATTGAGCTCATGTTTGCGGTTTTCTTATATTAAGAAGCACTGACTCAAATGGCCCATCATTTAGGATGGGTTTTAGATATTACATTTAGGATGGGTTTAGCTATGACACTCATCATCATGTCCTTGATGCTGCATTTCCTGTGATGCTGTCGTCTTTTGATAGGATGACTCCTCACTGGTATCCAACAGTAAGAGATGGTTTTCTGCTTCATCTACTGTCAACCAGAGATGATTCCCCTGTATAATAATCTGATTTATATAAGCTCTCAATAACTTCAGGCATCAACTTTATGTGAGTCCTCACTATACAGAAGGGAAACAACTCTATTGTGTTTCTAAGAATGACATACATTGTACCAGGGTCCTTCTAGGCAGTGATAGAGGATATATTTGTCTTAAGGTATTGACTTACCCTACTGAGAAGCTGGTAAGTTTGCCATCCAGAGGGTAGGCTGACAGTATAGACATATCAGGGTAAAATGTCTGTGCTACAGACTTGAGGTAGAATCCTTCCTTGCCTGGAAACTTCTGTTCCATTCTTAAGGGCTGCAATGAATTGTATGTTCATCTTCTTTAAGTTGGCTGATAGTAAATGTTAATCACACTACAGCACCTATGTTCATCTTTCATCAAACTCTCACCAAAGCCTGCTCAGGCTGATGGGTAAAATTCATCCAGTACACAAGCTTTTTGTTGTTGTCATCTGTAGAGTTTAAAATCGTTTACATTGCAGTAGTAATTTACCATGCTTCCTGGATGCTTAGATCATCACACAGGTGGTTCTCACATGTGACTTTAATGGCCTTAAAAGCTCTCCACAAGGATTAGTTTATTATTAGGATGAAATTCTTCAGGAGGAAGGTTCCCTATTCTGGATATTTAGATTTTAAATCATGAAGAAAGCTTTTATGTCTGTTAATTCAAGGGCAATAATCCCATGTAACACAATAATTTGATCAGACTTGACATTTATCGATTTCTTATTTATTTATTTATTTTGGTTTTTTCGAGGCAGGGTTTCTCTGTATAGTCGTGGCTGTCCTAGCACTCACTTTGTAGACCAGGCTGACCTCAAACTCAGAGATCTGTCTGCCTCTGCCTCCCAAGTGCTGGAATTGACATTTATTGACTTCTATTGAGAAAGAAACGAGTAGAAGGAACCAAGGGAGTTTGGAGGTTGGTAGGGTTCTCGTTCCTCTTTACAGAGTTCTGCCTGAAGCAGAGCTCTACCTCACATTAGGATCGTGTGAAGAATCATGAAACACAAAATTCTTTTTCTAAAGTGTCCCCTCAGAGATGCAAACTTGATCAGGCTTGATTGAGTAAGACCCACTGTGCCACCATATCTTAGCCAAACTAAAAATGGTGAAAGTTCCTGAGAGCAGCCGGTTCATTGCTCTCACCTGTTGACTGAGTGGCTGACCATACTCAGCACCGAGGAGCTGAAGCCACTCAGCCTCTTCTCTTCTGCCAGTCCCCTTGCCCTGCAGGTGCTGCTGCATTGTCAAGGTTTGTCCTTAATGACAGACTGACACTTTCATTACAAAGCTTTCCCAGCCATGGGTAATCAAATAAAAATATTCTCTTTTCCAAAGGCTATTTACTTCTTGCTTATTCTTTTCCAAGATTCAAAAAAAATCTTGTTCCCATTAGGAAAGGACCTAATTAACAATTGTTCTTTCCAAGACTACTCCGATATCCTAACAACAGTGCTCTTTCTCCCTTCTTTCCTTCCTTCTTCCCTTCCTTCCCTCCTTCCTTTCCTTTCTTTTTTTCTTCTTTCTTTTGGTTATGAGCCACGCCATCTCTCCAGCCCAAGAGCTCCTACTTTCACAACCTAAGTTTACTAGCATGTACTTACTAGCTGTCTATAGATCAAAGGTATAGGTTTTTCTTTTTTTGTTTTTTTCTTTTGTTTTTTGTTTTTTGTTTTTTGTTTTTTGTTTTTGTTTTTGTTTTTGTTTTTCGAGACAGGGTTTCTCTGTGTAGTCCTGGCTGTCCTGGAACTCACTCTGTAGACCAGGCTGGCCTTGAACTCAGAGATTTGCCTGCCTCTGCCTCCCAAGTGCTGGGATTAAAGGCGTGCGCCACCACGCCCGGCTGGTATAGGTTTTTCTATTCTTTTGTAGCCTATAAGAAAGCATTTTAAGGTATAAATTAGAGCCTGGCCTCACATCTTCAACATCAGAAGAATGGACACATTGCATGCTGCACTATAGTCAGAACTTGCCCAATTCAAATAAAACCCTTTGCTTCCACCCTGTGGATGACATGTCTAAATGCAGTTACTACATAAAAGGGATTCTGAAATATCTTTTACATTATTCTAAAATCTACTCATTTTATAAATTACTATACAAAGAATTATACTGTACTAATTTGTTTTGTTGATTCTCTCTTGTCCTCTTCCCCCGCTTTCCTTGTCCTGCCTGGTAACCTCCACCCCACTAGCCTCCTTCAGCTCTCATGTCTTATGTAGGCTGTTCTGCCCAGCTCCCCAATAACTAGTACTCCCCTTTCATTGTTTCCTTTTCAGTTTCATTGTCTGTACCCATATTCACACATATCTCAGCTGCTTCAGTGTTGACTATTTTACTAAGATCTGTTTTAACATATCTATCTATATATAGTGTGTACTTGTATTCATACATATATAACCCATATATAAATGTTAAAATAGATTTTTTTTTTTTTGGTTTTTTGAGACAGGGTTTCTCTGTGTAGCCCTGGCTGTCCTGGAACTCAATCTATAGATCAGGCTGGCCTGAAACCCAGAAATCCACCTGCCTCTGCCTCACAAGTGCTGAGATTAAAGGCATGTGCCACCACTGCCCAACCACCCCCACACAGCTAAATTAGATCTCACTGTAACTGTTTATTGTCAATTTGACCACTATTTACACATAAACCAAACCAATGTGACTAAAGCTAACAGTTTACAAATGTATTAAGTTTCATGCTAGCTGTGATGTACAAAAATACCCTTTCATGAGTTTCCTTTCTGTGGTTTTACTTCTAGTGGTTAATAATGGGCTTCAATAAATTAATCAAGAAAAATTCTGAAGATAAACTCAGATTTTTTTTTTTTTTTTTCCGAGACAGGGTTTCTCTGTGTAGCCTTGGCTGTCCTGGAACTCACTTTGTAGACCAGGCTGGCCTCGAACTCAGAAATCCGCCTGCCTCTGCCTCCCGAGTGCTGGGATTAAAGGCATGTGCCACCACGCCCGCTAAACTCAGATTTTTTACTTACTTCCTGTTTCTAAAACTCTTCAATTTTTCTAAAAATTTATTTATTTATTTTCATTAGATATTTTCTTTATTTACATTTCAAATGTTATCCTTTTCCTAGTTTCCCCTCCGACAACCTCCCATTCCCTTTTCCCTCCCCCTGATCATCAACCCACCCACTCCTGCTTCCTGGCTCTGGCAGTCCCCTGTCCTGGGGCATAGACCTTCACAGGACCAAGAGCCTCTCCTCCCATTGATGACTGACTAAGCCTCCTCTGCTATATATGCAACTAGAGCCATGAGTCCCACCATGTGTTTTCTTTGATTGGTGGTTTAGTCCCTGGGATCTCTATGGGTAGTGGTTGGTTCATATTGTTGTTCCTCCTATGGGTCTATAAACCCCTTCAGCTCCTTGGGTTCTTTCTCTTAAACCTTCATTGGGGATCCTGTGCTCTATCCAATGGATGGCTGTGAGCATCTATTTCTATGTTTGTAAGGCACTGGCAGAGCTTCTTAGGAGACAGCTATTTCAGGCTCCTGTCAGCAAGCTCTTGTTGGCTTCCACAATAGTGTCTGGGTTTGGTGGTTGTATATGGGATGGATCCCCAGGTGGGGAAGTTTCTGAATGGTCATTCCTTCAGTCTCTGCTTCACACTTTGTGTCTGTAACTCCTTCTATGGGTATTTTGTTCCCCCTTCTAAGAAGCATCGAAGAATCCCCACTTTAGCAGCCTTATTTATAATAGCTTGAAGCTGGAAAGAACTCAGATGTCCCTCAACAGAGGAATGGATACAGAAAATGTGGTACATTTACACAATGGAATACCACTCAACTATTAAAAACAATGACTTCATGTCACTTGCAGGCAAATGGATAGAACTAGAAAATATCATCCTGAGTGAGGTAACCCAATCACAAAAGAACACAAATGGTATGCACTCACTGATAAGTGGAAACTAGCCCAAAAGCTCAGAATATCCAAGACACAATTCACAGACCACATGAAGCTCAAGAAGAAAGAAGACCAAAGTGTGGGTGCTTCAGTCCGTCTTAGAAGGGGTAACAAAATACTCACGGAGCAAATACAGAGAAAAATTGTGGAGCAGAGACTGAAGGAAAGGCCATCCAGAGACTGTTCCACCTGGGGATCCATCCCATATAGAGTCAAATGCAGACACTATTGTGGATGCCAAGAAGTGCAAGCTGACAGGAGCCTGATATAGTTGTCTCCTGAGAGGCTCTGCAAGAGCCTGACAGATACAAAAGAGAATGCTCACAGCCAACCATTGAACTGATCATGGGTTCCCCAATGGAGGAGTTAGAGAAAGGACTGAAGGAGCTGAAGGGATTTGAAACCCCATAGGAAGAACAGCAATATCAACTAACAAGACCTCCCAGGGTCTAAACCACCAACCAAGAAGTACTCATGAAGGGACCCATGGCTCCAGCCGTGTATATATAGTAGAGGATGACCTAGTCAGGCATCAATGGGAAAAGAGGCCCTTGGTCCTGTGATGGCTCAATGTCCCAGTGTAAGGGAGTGTGAGGGTGGGGAGGTGGGAGTTGGTGGGTGGGTTGGTGGGGCAGGAGGAGGGGGTATGGGATAAGGGGTTTTTGGAGGGGAGGGAAATCAGGAACGTGGACAACATTTGAAATGTAAATAAAATATCCAATAAAGAAGTTATTATTGAAAAATACCAATGCTTTGCTTTTTAAAGGATTTATTTGTTTATGTACACAGTATCTGTCTGCATATATGCCTGCATGCCAGAAGAGGATGCCAGATCTCATTACAGATGTTTGTGAACCACCATGTGGTTGCTGGGAATTGAACTTAGGACTCTGAAAGGGCAGTCAGTGTTCTCAACCTCTAAGAAATATCTCCAGCCCAATAGTTTGCTTTTTATAGGCTTCATTATTTGTATTTTATAGTACTTTCCAACTTGTGACCTCATCTAATATTCATCCTAATCACCCAGAGATAACCCAGTTCCAATCACAAGAACTTCCAGGAAATTATGTTGTCCATGAGATAATACACTAACAGCATGTGCTAGTGAACAGCAAAGACTGATCTAAGAGAACATTCAGCACTTTCCTTGAATCAGAAAAAGTGCTTAACTGTCAGAAGCCATCTAGAAAAGGCCAAAGGTATGCAGGTGAGTTTTCTGGAGATGGCTCACCATTTTGCATGGTCTGTGAAGGGTGAGCTCTAAGAATGCAGGGTCCTTAGGGACGTCATCCCGGGATTGCTTCTTGCTGCTGATAATGACTTTCCTGTCACTATTGATTAGTGATCATTAGCCTAATGATTCCTGGGCATCAAACCACCTTATTGGGCAATTTCCCTGCAGATCAACATGAAGATGACTTTATAGAGTTTCTGACTTGATTCAAGTAATTTTACGAAGAAAATTTAAGGAGATGGTTTCAGTTGTTTTGCCCGAAAATGTAATAAAGTTAGAATCAAGAATAGAGTGTGCCTCCTCTTCATAAAATAGTAAGTAAAGGCTGCATAGTAAGGAGTTCGTGAGCTTTCACAATTGCATTAAGAGAAACAAGGGGCTGGAGAGATGGCTCAGCGGTTAAGAGCACTGACTGCTCTTCCGAAGGTCCTGAGTTCAAATCCCAGCAACCACATGGTGGGTCCTGAGTTCAAATACCAGCAACCACATGGTGGCTCACAACCATCTGTAATTGTATCTAATGCCCTCTTCTGGTGTGTCTGAAGATAGCTACAGTGTACTTACATATAACAATAAATAAATCTTTAAAAAAGAAAAGAAAGAAGAAGAGAAACAGGCTTGAGACAAATTTATGATCAAGGAAAAACATTCATTCTAGATCAAGTCCAAGGATGAAGCTGTAAATCTTCATGCCTTCCTGGGTCAGCCGATTTGGACCACAAGGGCAAAGGAAGCATAGACAGTAAGCAGGGGGTTTGGAAGCCCTATGAATATGTATGGCGAATGACTACACCAGGATCAGCAATCAGTAGGCAGATCAACTTAACATGGGGTAGTTCAAAGTTTATAATTTGGGAGACTGAGAGTGGGAAAATCCAGGAGGAGCAAAGTCACTGGCTGGGGATATGAGACTGGGGATACCTGGAATGCCTCATTAGCATTGGGGAGCATTTCAGGAATCTCAAGTGCTGGCCAAACGGGTTTTACAGGAAAAAGGAAATTGTCTATTGTAATGCTACCTGAGAGCCCTCAAGACCTGGAGTCAGCAAGTAAACTCAAATGACCCTGCCTCTAAGTTACTTCTGATTGGTAAATAAAGATGCCAACAACCAAGAGCTGGGCAGAAGAGACATAGGTGGGGTTTAGGCTTCCTGGGCTGGGAGTCAGAGGAAAACCATGAGAAGAAGGTGGAGAAGGAAGGAAAAGCTGCCATGGGTTAGACGAACCATAAAACTATGGCTCTTAGGGCTAGCCAATTAGAGTTAAGAGCAGCCCAGATAAAACAGTAAGGAGTAAGCAATAACTCAGGGTTATCTACAGGAATGTAGATTCTAATAGCTTAGAGTGGAGATAGCTGCCCAGATCTTGTGATGATTAAACCTTATAGGAAATATAAAGGTTGTGTGCCTCTTATCTGGGAACTAAATGATCAAGGCTATGTAGAAACCCCAGGTCAGGATTTCTACAACAGTGTGTCCATTAACTCTTGAAGTAAGTAGTGCCAGTATCCTCAGATGTTAGATGAAGACACTGGGGTAGAAGAGAGCTACTTATCCCTTGGAAGGTTAATTGCTAGGAAACACACTCACACACACAGAACAGTAGAAGGATGCTTTGGGGTTTAGCTGGATATGCACAGACAAATTTGCACAGTGTTTTGTCCTCCACTACAACTTTAAGGTAAAGGCTTCTCAAGGAAACGAGATGCAGCAAGGCAGATGGCAGATCTTTAAACATTTCCAGAGCTTCTAGTCAGCACTTACCAAGCTTAACCCTGAGTATTACACTGGCTTCCACTGTGCTTCTGCAGGCAGACATAAACCAGGAAGAGGATAGAGAATGAACATTGTAGGCAAGTGGAGAATCGCTGAGAATGAAATGAGGGGAAAACTGGCCCACCTCAGTTTTCAGACCTGAGTATTGCAGCAAGCTCTTTAGGGTGAAATAGCCCTCTCCCCTCCCCCCTCTCCCTTCTTCTTCCTCCCCCCTCTTTCCCCTTCCTCTCTCTCCCCCCTCCCTTCTCCCCACTCCTCTCTTCCCTCTCCCCCTTCTCTCTCTCTCTCTCTCTCTGCTGTTCAGTCAGCTCCAGGGCATCTTGCTATCTGTCCCAGGAGTCCATCAGTTGTCATTTTCTTCCTGCATCTCACCAGCCAAGTCAGTTCTGGTGACTTTCCACTTGGGTGCTGAACCTCAGGACAATAAAACAATGCCTCCTTCACTGGTCTCTCATCACAAGTTGTTTGCTTTACTGTTTTGTTAACTTTCATGATGGATGGGAACACGACCTATCACAGAAATAAAATAAATCACACTGTCATCATCTACTCTATCTGGAAAAATCTGCCTGGGCAAACAGGAAGGAGGAAAATAGTGGCTTCCATAGACCACCACTTCCAGCTCTGGACTCCCCCTTATACTGTTGGCAATCCTACTTCTACACAAACTTTCCTTAAGGGTGCTTCATGATCATAGTGACCTGGATTCATCTTATACTTCAAATCTTGTCGATTTGATGTGTTTAACTTCCAAATTTGGTCTAATAATTTAAAGTCATTTAAAATTATTGTTCTCTTTCACAGAAATTTTTGCTTTTGGGGAAAAAAAATGTGGGCTGAAAGAAGAAGCCATGTTATAAGGTTTTGATGTGCACAGATGGGAGAAAGTATTACAGACCAGGAAACTCTCCCAAAGTCTAGCTCCCCAGAGATGCACAAATCCTTTCTATTCAGCAAATCTTGTCAGCATCCTTCCCACCTTACAAGGCTCTTGTCTTATACAGAATTGTTGAAGGTACTCTCCAAGGCAGTGCCCTTGAAAATGTCAGTTCATAGAAATGTATAAACAAATGAGAAACAAATACTTTCCTAAGCTGCTTTGTGACAAAAATGATGAGGGTGAGACTCAAAATATCTAGGAATTGGAATGGCATCTGTGCTCACTAATCAGAGTAGGACATTACTGGGTAAAGAGACATGATGGCCACGAGCAACTGGCTCAGTCATGGGGAGGGTATATGCCTGAACACTGCCTTGCAGTTGAGAAACAGAACAGACGAGAGAGCTGGAGAAATCCTTGGAGGAAAGAAGACAGAACCAAAGTGGGAGGGTCTCTTGAGTGTCACTCACTTGGGAAGTTCCTAGGTTAACATTCTTATCTTTAGAGTCTAAGGTTTTGACTATGACAAAGCATTTCTAAGGCTGTTTGATTTCAAAGCTTAAACACGCTTGAAATCAAACAACAGCTTCCTAAGCGGGTCTTAAAAATTGACTTCCTCTTGCGCGCGCCCTGGTGCCCTGGCTTGCCAGCAAGAATGATGCTGCAACAGGATCCTTCTGCACACGTTTATTGGGAGAGCTTGATTGCAGAGGTGAAGAGACCCCAAGCCCAGAACTGGTGCTGCTTATATAGGCCTAGGAGAGGCGTGTCTCACATCCGGATTGGTTGTGCTTGGGCTATGCTTACCACCTCATTTGCATGCCTACATCTGATTGGTTAAATTCTCTCTCATCTGATTGGTTAATTTTGGTTAATTCTCAAAACCTCATCTTGGCAAAAAAACTTTACTGCCTATGTATGCGTGGTGGCCAGTGGAAGCCAGCGCCACCCTGCAACAGCACATGTGGCTTCCCACAACTTCCCATATCAACAATCTAGGAAGTAGTTCAGAAAATAAGCTTAAATACCATAAAATTCATCCAATAAAAATAAATAGCCAGGTTAACAATAAAGGTAGGTAATCTTATCCTAAAGGGTAAAACTAATTTTAATCTACACCATTTTCTAAACTACATTAGCAAACTCATAGTTTGCTGTCATTTGTATGTTCCCAACTATGCAGTTAGAAGCTAGGCCAACAGCCACAGGCAAGGATCACTTGAGTTATTTCTGTGTAAACAACAGAAATTCACTGTGTGAGCAGGCTTCAGCTACTGGCTCAAAAAGCTGACATGATGCCCTAGTAATAGTGGAAATGGTTAGAAACTTTGATTAGGTTTAGATAAATGCATGACTCTCATTCATTGGCCATTCCTGAGTCAGGTTTTCATGGCACAACTGCATTGCAAAGCATTTCTAGGGGTCTTGATCGGACACAATGAGCAAGTTCCTGGCAGGCGAGAATGCTTTAAACTATACTGTTTAAATGTGAACAGTACTGTTGCCACAATTTGGGGAGAATGCCACTTACAAAAAGAGATTTACCACTCCTTCCATTTCTTGTTTTCCCTGAAACACAACTATGAATCTAAGATGTGCTATGATCTAAATCATTGTATAAAAAGAAATACCAATTCTCTTGCCTATGACAGTGCTCACTTTAGCCTCTGTGGCATGGGCAGTGATGTGGCTGGGCATAGCCACTTGAAATCCCCCCTTTCACACCATGTGACACAAGCTCATTATCATCACCTTTCACAAATTTGAGTCCCAGGAAAGACAAAATTAATTAATTAATTGATTAATTAATTAAAAATCCTACCTGTAAATTCCAGTCTCTAAACTTGTAAATTTAACCTTCTCTGTTCACTGCTATGAAATGCAGTGTGCTAGTCACTCCCATCAAAAGTGGGTTTGAGCACCTGCCGTTCTAGTGCAGAATTTAACAGATTAGAAATAGGGTTCAGCTTTCATGCTCCACACTCCTTAACAAGAGACTCCTTCCATCCTGTACACAAACCTTAAAGCACACAGATGATGGAGAGACTTTCAGAAGTGGGTACTTTCATCCATACCCACATAATTAAATCGATACGTTATTTTCTTTTAAACTCAAGCACGGCCAGTTTTAAATCAGCTACCTCCTCTGTTTTAAGTGAGGTTTTGGGTGAAGGTTATCTCTTTTTTCCACTGCCCACCCAGCCTCTCTTTAAGGTTTCTCCACGATCATTATAGAAGGAGCTTGAGTTTCTATTTGCATGATGTGGGTAGAACAGAACAAAAAGAGCCTTCCAAGCCAATGACTGTTCTCATGATTTACAGTTCACTTTACTCCCAAAATAGAAAGATCACCTCTGCACCACCTCAGGCAGCAATTGTGTCTCTTGAAATTAAAGGAAAAGAATTATATTTCATAAGTGCCTACGTGGAACCTGAGCACGTGACCCATTCCTACATTAAATGCAACTACACAAGGAAGGCCCCAGCTCTGGGCAACACTAGGAAGTCTATTCCATCCTTCCTCTAGCCCAAATTCTCCCAATGCATCCAGACATCCTTTGTTGAGAAGTGCCACCAAGAGTCCATTTGTTCTCCTTCCACTTTAGGAGACAGAATTCCAGGCACACTTCCAGGCCCTACACAGGCTTCCTCTTCCATGTAGACGTCACTGCTACTAAACAACACTAGCTATCAAGGTAACCAGAAGGTACTTGTGGGGATCTGTAGTCAGGGGGCCTGTAGACAGTCTATAGATGTGTCAGTTGATGTTGACACATCTTTAAGTCCTCAAGGAACTAGGAACCATTGGAACTGAGAAAAGAACAGGCCATTAACTGAAGGCTGACTCATGTTCTCTTATGAAGTGGCTGGTGAGATACCAAGGCATCTAAAGGCAGTTACCAACCTCAACAGTCTGAGTTAGATCTCTGTAGCACACATGGTAAAGATCCCAAACCAACTCCCAAAAGTTGTACTTGACCTATACATACACACAGAGTGAGGAGAGACAGAGAAAATTTTTTAGTGTGCAGAAGTATCTATGAACTTTAAACTAAACTTGGATTTCCAGGTTGTCGTCATTGAATATTTGCCAAGTAAGGAAGATGTAAATATCTGGATATATGTTATATGGGCCTGCTTTTGTATTCATATACTTCTTTCGTGTTCTTATACTTATTATGCAGGAGCAGGTTCAGGGCTGGGTTAGGGCTGTAGTTTAGAGATACTGAAACAGATAAAGTACATGACCGGCCCTGTCACTACAAACAAATATAAAGCCCTAAGCACCCGTCCAAATAGATTTACTGGGGAGAGGGGGCTGTACCATTAGGGACAGAGCTTGAGTAGCATAGACATGTCAGAGATTCAATCCTTAGTATTGCAGGAAGGGAGGGAGAGGGAGGGAGGGGGAGAGAGAGAGAAAGAGGGAGGGAGTAGTGGAGGGAGGAAGAGGAGAGGAGGGGAGAGGAGGGGAGGGGAGGGGAGGGGAGGGGAGGGGAGGGGAGGGGAGGGGAGGGGAGGGGAGGGGAGGGGAGGGGAGGGGAGGGGAGAATGAAGGAAGAAAATGAGCAAAATAGATTTAACAAGTATGCAAATTACCTAGACTTTCTTTTGACTTGTCTTAAAACAAGCTGATGGATGGCTTTCTCCAAAATGAAGTCCCCAAAACATAAAAATATTTAGAAGAAAGTGACATGATAAAAACATGAGAACCTTGCACCTGGAGTCTCTCTCTCTTTTTAAAGTATTTTAATTTCAGTTACATCCATATGTGTTAGGGAATACAACAGGTACAGAAGAGTGTTGGTGCCTGTGAGGTCACAAAGGATTTCAGATCTGCAGCAGCTGCAGCTGCAGGCACTAGTGAGCCTTCAGATGTGGGTGCTCAGATCCTCTGAAAGAGCTATACACTCAACCAATGAGCCATTTCTCCAGCTCTACACTGAAGGATCTCTGTCTCTCTTCCCCTCGAGTTTAGAATATTTCTTATTGGGGCTGGCGAGATGCTCAGTGGGTAAGAGCACTGACTGCTCTCCAAAGGTCCTGAGTTCAAATCCCAGCAACCACATGGTGATTCACAACCACCTGTAATGAAATCTGACGCCCTCTTCTGGTCGGTATGAAGTCAGCTACAGTGTACTTATGTATAATAATAAATAATTCTTTGGGTCGGAGCAAGCCGGGACTGAGTGAGCAGAGTTTATGGGAACAAGCAGCTCCAACTGGAGCAAGCAGAAGTCCTAAAAATTCAATTCCCAACAATCACATGAAGGCTTACAACCATCTGTACAGCTACAGTGTACTCACATAAAAAAATAATAAATCTTAAAAAAGAATATTTCTTATTGACTTAGTATAAACTATATATGTTAAATATAGTATTTAAATATATTGACTCATTACATTCAGAAATCATTCAACCCAGTGGTTATGACCACTGTACAGATGAGGTAACTTCAGCTTTAGAAAAATAAATGATGTAAAGCTATCTTTAAAAAAAAAAAAACAACAACTATTTTTTATTGGGCTGGAGACATGACTTAGACATTAAATTCTAAGGCCCACAATCAAAACCTTCTTTGTACTAATTCTGTGAAAATTTCATACAGTGTGTTTTGATCACAGTTACTATCCCCCCAATCCCTCTTCCGAATTCTTCCTCCGGGCTACACCATCACCACCTTCAACCTCCTATCCTTTTCTTTTTGAAACAGGAGTCCAATTTGTGTTGCCTATATAATCCTGATTATGAGGTTCACTGGAACACAGTAGGCCTACTAAGAGCCACACCCTCAAAACTTATTCTTCTCAATCCCCGAGACCATCAATTGTCCTAGCATCTCTGTGACCCTACACTAGCTACCTGATTACTTTGATCTCATGAAGGTTTTTCCTAGGCAACCACAGCTGCTATGAATTAATGTATACAGCAGTTGTATTTAATCCAGAAAAATCACATTTTTTTGCTCCAGCCTTCCCTGCCTCTGCCTCTTGTGATATTTTTGCCTCCTCTTCTGAAATGGTCTCTGAGCCTTAGGGATGGGGGTTGTGATGTAGGCAGCCCTTTTGTGGCTTAGCACTCCACTGACACGTGTCCTCTGCATTTTAACCAGTTGTGAGTTTCTGCATTACCCACCAACCACTGCACAAGAAAGCTTCTCTGGTGATGTCTAAGAACTGAACAAATACACGAGCAGAGAAAGACTAATTTAGAGCACCGTTTGATTCATGTCCATTTAGTAGATGATATGAGTAGGCTCACCCCTGGAGCCTTGTAGGGCAATGGGCTATACACAGACAGTCTGATCTCCAGTCGAGCTGAGGTCTGAACCCTGGTAGAACCTGGTGGTGGTAATTCCCACCTACATGGGAAGGAAGGTGTTCCCTCATGTCCCCCAGACCCCTGGCTCCTGTCGAGGTTACTGCCCCCACAGCCCCCCACAAGAGAAGCATGTGGCTAGTAGTCACGTAGACAATGTCCCAAGCTTCTGACCTTCAGGCTAGATTCCTTCCAGTTACCCAAGCAACAGCAAGATAACACTGCCCACTATGAGAGGGGCTGCTTGACCCCACCTCACTCTCTCCTTGTCTCTCTGCTCTCTCTCTCTCTCTCTAAGATTTTATCTCTCTCTTTAAGCTTTCTTACTCTCAAGCCTTTCTTCTCTCGCTCCTTTTTCCCCTTCTCTCCTCTTGGCCATGGCCGGTCTCTCTCTCTCTCTCTTTCCTTTTCTCTTTCCCTCTGCCTTTCTACAATAAAGCTCTAAAACCATAGATGCGGTCTCTGTTCATCAAGGCCAGCAGTGCTTTGATGACCGGATAGGCTTTCTCCTAACGAGCTGTGCCTAATCTCCAGTCAGAAGGCCTTCCTGTGCTCCAGCCACAGACTGGACTACGGACTCTCGCCTGTGTGGGAACCTCTCTCCCTCTGTCCTCTCTCCCGTATCTTTGGGGTTGAGAGTGTCGCCCTAGGGCCCCTGGTATGGGGGAGGGGCTGCCCCTTGTCCACCCTCCTGCTGTGTGGAGTCAGTGGCATCACACAGCCAGATGCCCACCCGGGGTCGAGTGGAAAGCATCCGGCAGTCTTCCCCAGTCTGCCTGCCCAGAGCACAGGAACTCTGGCTGGACACAGACTCTCTCCCTCCCCCTTCTTTCACCCACACCCACAGCCCCACAGAGCCTATAAACTCCACAGCCCTCAGCTCTCATTCAGATTGGTAGTGCATGTTTAGAGTGCAATCATGTTTCCTCCTATGGAGCAGGCCTTAAGGCCAATCAGAAAGTGTTTGGTTGCCCCCCAAACATTCATGCCACTATTGCACCATGGACATATGCTGCTATGCTGTCATCATTGTAGTTCACAGCTGGGTGAAACTGTCATTGCTCCCCCTCCCCCACCCACTAACATGAAAGCCAGCTACCAAGAAGGAAGTTTCCTGATCAACACCTGTGACCAATATCTGTAGAGTCTTCAGCAATAGCCTTACTATCAAGTGCTAGTGTTAGAATGGAGTTGTGTGTGGGAATTCGGAGTGCGTGTGGGAAAGCTCTGAGAAAACCAGGCAAGAGTCTTGGGACCACAGTCTCTTCAAAGCTCAGAATTGTTCCTGGAATATGTCTTCATGCCCCTCCCAGGTACAGTGTATAAGAGTGAGTTTAGATTATTCATTATAACTGGCTCTTGCCATTTATTTGCTTCTATGAGGAAACATGTTTTTATTGTGTGCAGCTTTTCCTTGTGATTATATATTCAGGTGATCTTTCTTAACCCTCACGGTATAAATTGTCTGAAGCTGTGAATGGCTATTGCATGAGACTTTAGTCCACTTCATTTTTAGGTTCAAGTCTTCTAGGATCCACCACCCATTGGAACTCTAAACATTCTGATAAGCAGTCACGTGCAATAGCAATAGACTGTACTATGTCAGGGTAAACATGAAGGTGAGTATTCCATACCTGGCACTAAGCTTTTTGTTTGGCAACCAATGACTTCTGAGATGAGTATTCCCTGTGTAGAATAAGCTCATAAAAAATAATAGGTTTCCTTTCGACTTTTTCCAAACACCCTAGTGTAAGTTACCTCTTCCCCAACCCTACCTCCCCTTTCTCTCCCCATTTCACCTTCCTTCCTTATTATTTCCTATTTCCTCCTTCAGGTCACTTTTGCTGTATTAGCCTCTACCCTTAAGATTTCAACCTCCTCCCCATCAGTAGTCCCTCTCTACTTTCCTGGATTCTACAGGCATTCCATATTACAGACACACAACGATCCTATGCTGAGATCCACATATGAATGAGCCTGTGAGGACTGTCTGCTGCTTTCCACTTGAAACCACCATGAGGGAAGGAAGTTGGATTATCACAGACTCAGCCCTGGGCTCAGAACAACTGGGGAACAGCTTCTAAAGGTCTATCTGGCAGTTGGAGAAGTTTAAACTGATAAAATCACAAAAGATCATCTGACTAATGGAGAGAAACAGTATAGACTCTTGGAGTGGATAATAATATAAAATATTGATTCTGTTGAAATGTATCTGTAAGTTCAATGCAATTCCTATTTACATTCCTAATGAATTTTTCCAAGCCCCTCAAATCCTTATTTGAAAAATACATATGAAAAACACAAAGTCTACAACAAACCAAGCCAAAGAGAGCAATACTTAGGAATGTTCATAACCAGATGTTATGGAGCACATAATTCAAAATCATATAAATAATTGGTAGCATAAATAATACACAAGCAAATACATAGAACAGACTAGAAAACAAAAACTATATGAACGCATATAATGTTGTTATGATGGTACCAGGTGCCAGTTAAAAAGTTGATTCTTTTATATAGTTGGTAGATTACATACTATAGTAATATAAGTATATAAATAAACTGAAATCTTATAAAGAAGCCCATAAAGCTCTGTCCCAAGCTATTGTTCTTGCTAGCAAGAACACACTCGGACAACCGGATACTTCTGCAGCAAGCTTTATTGCTTCTTAAGGAGGGAAGACCCAGACCCCGGAAAATGGTGCTGCTTATATAGCCCTCAGCGTGGCGTTTCAGCACCTGATGTGGCGTGTCAGCTCCTGATTTGTTGCTTGCCCATCACCTCATTACTACGCCCCGAGATGGGCAGTGACTAGGCGTGAGTTCACTCTCGCACTTGAGCACAAGGCTCGTTTACTAGTTAGGCACAGTGGAAGCCAGCGCCATCTTATAATGGCGATTGCTCATGGCACAGCTCTCCACAAAGCTCCATGACAAAGCTGTCCCCTAGCATACACAAGCCCTTAACTGAAAGGTCTAGGAGTGAAATCCAGGAACACCGGTTTGGGGCTGCTCTGAGAGAGCTGCAAAGAGTCCCCAAGGGAGGTTACAGTTTTCTTGACATTGGCCATCCACATAGCATTTTGTGGCTCTCAGATCACATCTTAAAGGGTTGCTAAGAAAAGTTTCCCCTTCCTCTCTCTCTCGATCAGTGAATGAGGCTGCTCTGGGCATGCTCTGCATGGAATCAAAATCTGATAAGACAAAGCCCATCATTATACAAGAGGGCCAGTCTGTGTCCTCTTCTGGTATAATAATTTTGATGAAATTCCTAGAATGCTGCCCATTTGTTTGTAGCTGGGAAAGGGGAGAAGCCTTAAGCACTTGTTCATGTTGCTGGAATTCTTGACTCCCTGCTGGCTAGAGAAGAGGAGGGGAGGGGCAATAAGAAAGTAGGGGAGGTATGGAAAGAAAGAGAAGGAGGGAAGGAGGATGGGAGGCAGAGAGGGAGGGAAGGAAGGAAGGACAGACAGATGGAAGGAAGGAAGGAAGGAAGGAAGGAAGGAAGGAAGGAAGGAAGTTAAGGGAAGAAGGAAGTTAAGGGAGGGAAGTAAGGAAGGAGGGAAGGAGGGAAGGAGGGAGAAAAGAAAACATGAAGAAAAAGACAGCACAATGCATTCCAAAAAGACTACAGATAACTTGAAAACTTAAAAGATAAGCACATATCTCTGTGACATGTATGGGAGAACACCTACTTAAAAATCCAGATTAGTTTTATTATATAAAAACTAAAGTGCTCTTTCCAACAAAGGGTGATAAGAATAAAGCTACAGAGAAATGCAAATCTGGAGAATACCTTACAATACTACAGATGGGGAAGCATTTCATATCACATTGAGAAAAACAAAAACAGATCAGAGGAGAAAAGATGGTGGAGTCCTGTCAGCAGTGGGGGAACAGAAACACAGCTCCACACTGCCACCTTCAGTAACTTGAGGGGTTCTAGACTTTTAAGGAACTTGAACTGAGCCAAGTGATGGTGGATTCAGTGACTTTTACCCTGAGAATGATTTCGGTAGCAGCCCATGTATGAAGCAGAACTGGTGATTTCATTAAATACATTTTAACATAGGCTTGAGCACAAGGTTTAGGAGTAGAGGATGTTCACGGGAAAAGAAGACTCACCTGAGAGCCTGCAGGAGTGTGGGCTGCTCTGAGAGAAAAGTAAAGACACACCAAAGAGTGCGTGTGGAGTCCTCAGGAGATCACAGTTAACATCAGGCATCTACATAGGAGTCTATGGCCCTCAGATCACTCCTTAAAGAGCTCCTTAAAGAAACCCCACCCTCACACCCCCCCCCTTCTTCTCTGGCTCCACAAGTGAGATAAGTGAGGTTGCTCTGGGCATGCTTTGGGTGAAATCAGAATCTGATAAGGTGAAACCCTGAGCTGCTATCATTACACAAAGGGCTGGGCTGGGTCCTCTGCCAGTAAAGTGGATTCTGGTGAAATTCCTAGAAAACTACAGATTTATAAAGAGAAGTGGGAAAGACCTTAAGCAACTGTTCATTTTGCTGGAATTCTTGCTTTACTGCTGGCCAGAGGCTTCAACTGGACTCTATGTTGAGGGGCTTCATGTTCCCCATTTTATCTGGGCCCCTCCATCCTGCCTCCCCTGCACCCACCCACTGCTATCATATCAATTGGGTACAGCTCTGAAAGGTGTAGGAGGCTCCCTTTTGAGGTGCTGTGACAGCAGAAAAGCCTGGGGTTCAGCGGTGAATAGACAGAACCATACCAAGACACTAGGGAACTGGGAGAGAGACCCAAAGGAAGCTTTGATTCAGTGTGAGGAGTGTGGCATGTTCAGACGCTGGAGAGGGAGAGGGCTGAGGAGGGAACAAATTTCAAAGCCACAGGAGCCTCACTTAGAATCCTCCTGTAAAAACAGAGGAAGTGGGCAGAGTGGAAGGAGGGATAGAAACTAACTTCTGTGAACACAGGAGAAGCAGGCAGCCAGGGATGGCAGCTGCGGGGGCAAGTGTGTGGCCTCAGCACTGAGAGCTAAAGAGTAGCCAGGCAGGGGGGTGGGGACTGAGAAGCATGGATGCCAGGGAGTTCCCCCTGAGTCCTGGTATTCTACACTACAGTGACAGAAAGGTATTTTGAGAGGCCCTACAATGAGTCCCAACTTTGGGAATCAAAAGTCCCTCAGCTATCCTATCTATGGAGGTCCTAGCACGGATCAGGCACTGACCCATCGGTGCTGGCATGAAAAGCTAGTCTAGTTACATAGGAAAATCCAAGTTGGAAGCTTGAGAGCTCCATGCATTGAAATTTAATGAGTGAGAGGAGTTAGAAGTCACTACGCATTTGTGCCATCAAGTTCGGAGGCTTACCAGAAAAGCTGCCACATGATGTCCAGGCACTTAAGTTGTGAAAGGTTGAAGATCTCCCTGGGTGCATAGAGGAGTCTCTGTCCCAGTACTGAACACCGCATCCTCATACGGCCTCCTTTGAGCGTAATGCAGACAAGACCTGGTCCTCAGAAAGTCTGTGCCCCTTTGGGTACTAATATCAGGGCAGCCCAGAGAGATGGCATTCGCTTGTGTGCACAAAACCAATCTCGGAGTTGCTAGGTGAATACCACAGAGGAAGAAGCCAGAAGCCGAGTAACAACAGAGACGGCTCTCACCAGGTGCCTCGCAGGCCAAGTGGCTACAGAAAGATGAGCTTGTCTGGTCATAGACCACTTACCCACAGGCTGGCCTCTTTAGCGACTCGAAGGACTGGAAACGTGTCATCTCCCCTTAGCCCTTCCCTTTTGGTAGTGAGCTTTTGGATATTTGTTCTCTTTACTATAGATGCTTTTAAAAGCAAATGATGATTTTAAATATTTACATATAAAGTTGTATTACATCTTTTAGCTTCCTTTTTCTCTTTTTCCCCTCTTATTCTCCTTTAAAAGTCAGGTTCTTATGATGTCTCTCTCCCTTTTGCCCTCCCTCCCTTCCTTCCTCCCCTCCTCTTTCCTACTCTGCTCTCCTCTCCCTGCCTCTCTCTCCCTCTCTCTTTTTCTGCCTCCAACTTGCTCATAAAATGTAAGCTGTCGGCTGTTGTTCCAGAGCCATGCTTACCTGCCTACCAACATGCTCCCTGATATGATGGCCATAGCCTAACCTGAAACTATAAGCGAGTCCCCCATTATATGCTTTCTTTTATATGCTGCCTTGGTCGTGGTGTCTCTCGACAGCATAGAAAAGTAACTAAGACACCATGAAACAAACTGGATGCTCCTCTCTCTTGATAAATTCCTTCCTTCAAACAACATAGTTCATCACTTTTAAATCCAGCCTTCTTTGGGTCCTCAGATATGTGGATGAAGTGCATCAGTGATGAACTCTGAGTCATCAACAGTGCATCCATCCTTCATTAAGGAAAGAGAGCAGATCACTTCCTCTTGGAGTCATTTAACCAAGAGTGAGTTCAGATTTGGATTCTCTATTTCATGTTCCCCATGTCTTTTCCTCGGTTGCATGAGTCTGATGGCAAAGGTTTCCTTGGGGTCCGAGGATGAATGGTGACAGAGTGTGTGGTATGAATTGGAATTGATTCATTATGAAAACAAGGAATTAATTCTCAAAGAATTAATAAGAATATTAAAAGTAATAAAAACAATGATGAATAGTGCATGTAAGACTAGAAGCAAAAAATAAAAAAATAAAAATAAAAACTTCTCCAAATCAACACATGCTAGTTAATAAAATCCTTTCCCATGGTGATATGGGTTAATTTTGATATGATATAGGCTAGTATTGAAATTAAACAGTGTCGGTAGATGTAGTCATAGCAGAGATGCTCATGACTGTAGTGAGAGTGTACAAATAAACAAGGGGTGGAGGTTGGAATAAGCCCGTGATGCTGTGGTAATGTTCTCAGAGACAGAATTGAGCAACAGCTATGTATTCCGCATACAACTACAGTGTGAGAGATATACCCCATCTATTATACATAGCTACAAGATACCAAAAGATGGACAAATTTTAAATAAGTAAAGATATAGTAAGATGGATGAATTTTAAATAACAAAACAAGAAGAGGAAACATGAAACTAATTTTTAGACAATACTATTAACATAAATTTAAAACATGGAGCTGAAAAGATGGTTCAGTAAGTACTTGCTTGTGAGCTCGCCATAGAGGCGTCTCTGTCAGAGACCAGTTCTGTATGATGTTCCCTGCCCAGTGATTACTAAGGCAAGAGCTAAGAGGAACTTAGCACTGTTCTGAAATAGCTGAAGAACAGTCTACTTCATATTTTCTCTTGAGATTTCAGTCATTTCTAATATGCTCTGAGGAAAGAAAGACTACTACTGCCTCTTCTTTGCTTTCATTTCTGTTCTTCTGTGGAAGCATAGCCCACATAGGATAGAACAGAGACTGACTCGACACCCTCGGAGGAAAAACAGCTCTTTTCAAGACACTAAGGTATTATTGCCCAAGGAAGAGAATTCGTTCCAAATGAGTGGAATGAAGGATAGATCCAGACAGATGTTGTCTGACTCATGGTCCCACTTAGCTAAGCCTAAACTTAGTTAATTTCTAGATCACTAACTAGAGCTAGGTAAAAACAATTATTGTACTAGCTAAAAACAAAACAAAACAAAACAAACAAACAAACAAACAAACAAAACATTACGCTATGCCAAGCATCACCCTCAACACATATATCTTCACAAATAGACTGTGAGATGGCCATAATTATGTTGCTTCTGGGCGATCTGCCTTAGAAGCCTGGAAACACACCTTGTCCCTGCTGCTCTCCTCTGGGCACAGTGGTTACTGCAGATCAGCATCTCTCTAGCAGGGCTGCCATTATAAATAAGAAACTGGTTAAGTTTAGTCAAACATATCCCTAGAGATACATCTAATAGCCATGGCAAGGTCTTAGATTTTATGTGGCTTTCTTTCAAAAGGGTTTTGCTGTTGTTGTGTCTCTTTCCCCCAAATTTTAAAAATGGTTTACAATAGTTTAATGTTTTTAGAATTCTAGAAATGAGGCAGAGTGTGTGAGATGGGAGTACAGTGCTGAGACGCTGGGCAATGACTGTGAGAACGTCGGAGATGCACACGGAGAAACACAAAGGGGACAAAGTGAGTAACCCCCCCCCCCAAAAAAAAGAAACCTCTCATATAGTGGAATCCATCCACCCCAAAAGATTTCCCTAATAGGAGCCTATATTTGTCTCTGTCCAGGTTCCTCTTCTAATTTTTAAAAGAACATTACCAAATAATTAGGTTTTACTTTTCCAGATAGTTTTGATTTTAAAATAAAACTAACCAGAGCCCCCAGTAATCACAGGAGGCAGAGGGATGGAGGGACCTGGGTAGGGAAGTGGAGGAGGAGGGGAAAGGGGGCAGGATCATGTAGGTGGGGTAGGTAGGAGAGAAGCCCAGTGGGTCAGGAGAATGAATGGAAACATGCAGCTTCTGGGGTTTGGGGGTAGGGAGAACCTCTAGAAAGTCCCAGAGACCTGGAATGTGAGAGGCTCCTAGGACTCAATGTGGGTGACCTTAGTTGAAATGCCCAACAGTGGGGAGATAGAACCTGAAGAGACTACCTCCAAGTAGTTAGACAGAGTCCCTCAGTGGAGAGATGGGGGTCACCATCTCTGGGTCACTTTCAAAAATTTTGACCCAGAATTGCTCTTGTCATAAAGAACTGCAGGAACAGAAATGGAGCAGAGACTAAAAGAATGGTTGACCAGTGGCTGATCCAACTCGGGGTCCATCCCCATGGGCGGGCACCAAATCCTGACACTATTACTGATGCTATCTTGTGGTTGCAGACAGGAACCTAGCATGGCTGTCCTCTGAGAGACTCTACCAACAGCTGACTGGCACAGATGCAGATACAGCCAATTATTAAATTGAGGTCAGAGACTCCTATGGAAGAATTAGAGGAAGAATTGAAGAAACTGAAGAGGATGGCAACTCCATAGGAAGACCAACAGTGTCAACTAACCTGGACTCCTGGGAGCTCCCAGGGACTAAGCCACCAGCTAAAGAACATAGAGGGCTGGTCCAAGACCCCTGGCACATATGTGAAGTAGGTTTGGCCTAATGCTGCTTGTGTTATAATGTTAATTTTGGTCCCCAAAACTGATTATAGGAGTGACTGTATGTATAGCACTGAGAGACCTGGCCCCCAGTTGGTTCTGATAGGTAAATAAAAATGCCAGCAGCCAATGGCTGGGAAGGACAGACAGAGGTGGATGGTGAGTGTGTATATCTTTCATTCTCTAGTCAAGATAACTCTTGAGTGGGTGGGTGGGTGGGTGGGTGCATGCATGTGATTTGTCAGGAGTACAGGGTGGGTTAACTAACAATCAATACACATACGTAACTGAAGACTGCCTTGTCTGGCCTCAGAGGAAGAAGATGCACATGATACTAATCCTGTAGAAACTTGATGCTCCAGGAAGGGGGATACCTGGGGTAGCAAGCACCTTCTCAGAGGTGAAGGGTAGGGGGATGGGGTGAAGAACACTGGGAAGGAGGGATTGGAGGGGGCAACGTTTGGGATGTAAAATAAATAAATAAATAAATAAATAAATAAATAAATAAATAAATAAATGTATTAAATGTGACTAAAAAATATCTACAATTATCCCTACATATCTATATTTATAATATTACTCTTTAGAGTATTATAATTTTTTTGTATTATAATTTTTTAATTGAGTATGAATTTATATAAATTTCCAAAGGCAGGAATAAAAAAATCTGATTTTCAAACATGCTTCTTTGAATCTGGTCACAAAATTCATCTTGTACTCTGATTACAACAACACTATGTGTATTTGTATACTTTATATATTATGTGTATGCACTGTGTATATTTATATGCTGTATGTATTATGCACATGTACTACATGTGTTTGTACACTCTATGTATTAGGTTCCACTATATTCCTCTAACATTCTTCTCTTTCTTTGTGTATTTTTAAAATTCTGGTAGACCAGAAGTCTACCACCATCAAGCCAATTTTTAGGTGCTCAAGAAATAGAAACTTAATCTAGATTACTGTAGAAGATTACATATACGAATATATAAGCAGATCCAAGTGTAAATGTATCTAGATATTAGCATACACATATGTTCATATTACACACAAGCCTTTTTCTTTCTACTAGTCTGAGAGCCAGCAGCCGAACAAAAATGTGCATAATAGTGTCTATGTTAGCGGACATACAATACTTCAGGAAAGACTTTGAGCTTTGGATCCGTGAGTGGAAAGGACCTCTTATTTCCTATTTGTGGACTATTGGGGAAAGAACTCTGAATCACAGTAGAGACTGTAGGTGGATTTTTTGTTTGTTTGTTTGTATGCTGTGTGAGATGGAAGATGTCAACCAGTCTCACATCTCCTTATTTGTTGGGAAACAACTACAGAGATTCCAGGAGAATTTATCTTCAATGATAATCACACTCACTGATAACACTAAACCATATGGGAAAGGGACACAGAGAAAAGAGACAAGAGACAAATGTGATCTGAAGACAGCTGGCTAGAAAATGTAAATTACTCAGTTTATCCACTAGATGGAAGCAAATTCTTGATAATGGAATGATTCCACTAGTCAACATCTTGCAGGGATTCCTGAAACCTGCTCTCAGAAGGTGAGCAGAGGGGCTTCAACACACTTGAGTTATGCTCATGGCTCTGCCATCAATCACATACTTGATCTTTGGCAAATAAACCTGCCAACATTTCTAATTACCCCCACATAAAATTGAGTGTCTTCGAAGACTGTTAAGTATTGCTACCATAACAAGAACAAGGCTCATTTAAATAGTGCTGTCCTTTCTGCCTCCCTGAGCCTTTCAAACAATCTGAAATTGGCACAAAGGAAAATTTAATTTGTTATCTCCACCACTGAATGGCTGTTAAGATTCTTCTAGTTTCCTCATGTATAAAATGGGAAAGTAACAGTGTCTATTTCTTAAAGTATAAAGTATCTAATTAAATAAGATACCACAAGGAAAGCTGCTAATAAATATCCATTACTTTTGTTATTGGCGGTTTATTCTGTATGTGTGTGTGTGTGTGTGTGTAAGTGTGTGAGTATATGTGTGTGAGTGTGTGTGTGCTATGATTTTCTTTCATAGCATCTTGGCCCTTTCTTGTTATTAGCCTCATTCTAACTTTCGCATGGCATTGGCATTTGTTTTGATATTTATGGTCATAAACCAGTGGCTACAGACTGATTTTTTTATGTTCAAAGAACACACAGCAAAGGCATGAACCCAGAAATATGTAATCCTTTCTAATATAGACTGCTACAAAAAGTTCAAGTATCAGACTTGTAAGTCTGAGAGCCTAGATCTAGGTCTTGACTTTAGCCAAAATCCTCACTGAAATCCCTTAACAGGGCCTTCTCTGGGCTGCTTGCTATACATCCTCAGCCTGTAGATTACCACTAAGGAAGACTGTAGTCTCTTAAAGACTTAAAGTGAGCTTCCACTCATGGCAAAAAAAATTAATAATAATAATAATCTACAAATACAAGTAAGCAAATGATACCTCATCTAGATTACATGTGTGCACATGGCTGGTCCTTTAATTGGCCTTGTTAATAAATTGATTAGTTATAAGAAAAAATATCATTATATAGTTTGAAGAGAGTTTCCATGTTCTCTTATGGTGATGGTTTATTTTTATTTAAATATTGTGGGTGTGTGTGCCTGCTACATGGTGCCCATACAGGCAAGAAAAAGGAGTCTGGTTCTAGAACAGGAATTACAGGGTTCAAGGTGGGTGCTAGGAAGTGAACTTGGGCCCTCTGAGAGAGTAGCAAATACTCCTAACCACTGCAGTCTTCTCCAGCATTTCCTGTACTGCTTTAGACAAGATATAAAATACAGAGGAACTCAGAGGAACCAGGACTTGGAAGTAAATAAGATTCCTAGGGTCCACCCTGATACTTTGTTCTTGAACGCTGCCACTGCCTTTTAAAGTACTTGATATGATAACCCAGCAGGATTAAAGAGAAGAACTGAGCAAACGCTGGCTATCCCTGCTACCCTGACTATTCCCTTACTCTCTCCACCACCCCCTTTAAAAAAATCTATATTAAAACAAATCTTCCCATTCTCGTTTTCTGTTGTGATTCAGTGCTAAGCATACAACTTATTCAACAGTGACACAGGTGCACAGAGATATCGTGTTCTGTGTAACAGGGTGAGCCCACATCAAGATATCAGTGCTCAGAGGGAGTGGTGGTGACCAGAGAACTTGGCCAAGCCCAGGGCAAATGAGGTGAGGACACCACCTGGACACTCCAGACTGCTCGGGTCATGGGAAAGCAGAAACTGGCAAGAGCAGAGTCTAGAAATGTCTCACATCTCTTAACCTTACAAGTCAACAGAGATGAAGACAAGAACCTGGAGGCTTAGCAGTCCTCTAAGATCTGAGGCTGGCTGGAGGGATGGAAACCAGGAAAAGAATGTACCAGACTGTCTAATGAGGCACTAGTAAGTGTCTGGCTCTTATACTGTTGGCTCTATTTGCCAAAATATGCTTCAAATACACAAGTAAGACTTTTAATAACTGGGTTTTTTATGTTTACACTGTCTGTAGAAAGTGTCAGAAATGCAAGCTAGAAGAAAACGAAAGAACAAGAAGAGCACTGGTTATATACTATTTAGCTTGGAGAAATTCTACAATACAGATCAGATAACCAGTTTCTCCTTTCAGAAAATCATCAGGGACAGAGACCCAGCCAGCTTCAGTGATCAGCCCAGAGCTGGCCACATACATGATGTGGGAGTATTTGTCTTTGTTATTGTTGTGGACCACACAAATGAGTATACAGCCTGGAGAAAGCTCGAGATGGACTGCTATATGACCAAAATGCTAGGTGACGAACCCTCTGCCTTGTGTCCCTCCTGACCTTCAAGTTGAAGTTGTGGATAAGTATATGAAAGAATTCAACAGCCTAAAATAAAAAGTAAGTCAAAAGATTACAAGATTGCTGTGTATCTATCCTACCAGTTGGTAGCCTGGAATATCCTAAACACCACACCAACTGTAGCAATTGCTACAGAATTGCTGAGTAGCCATGACACAAGAGGGAGGGTGATAGGAGACATATAGGCCTAAAGTTGGTATCTACTATCTATGAAACCTGAAATAACTCACTTACTGTTTATTTTTCTTACTCATATGCTAGGTTATTGTCTCTAAAGTCTATTTCAGGGTAAGTTTCTTACTCTAAGCTGATCTTCGGGAGGAGAAAATCAGATTCAACGGGGTCAGCCAGCGTCCTTGATCTTCATCAATCCCCACACAGAGTTTTTCCCACCCTAATCCACATACTTTTCAGTGTGTGAACAACTAAACTGCTTACAGGAGATTTGCTGGTAATATAAATGCAAGAAGGATTCCAGCAAATTAACATGTCATCATCTTTTGTCAGAGCAATGTAGACTCACCAATTCAACACCCTCCTGAACTTGTTAACTAACAGCCTAAAAAGAAAAAGAAAAAAAAAATTAAGCAACTTAGAGTCAAGACACAAAACTTGCGGAGTTCTCTGCCTCACCCAAGAATCTTACATGAAACAGTCTTTTGGCTTACTTGCAGGTCTTACATAATGGTGCCAGTGGCAAATACTGACCAAGCAAACCATCAGATTCATTAAAGTAGAATTCCGTGATGTATATCATGCCATTCTGTGATACGAAGGTTTATAAACCTATAGCAAGTGATTTTTCTGAGTTGAAAAGAACCACAAATTCATCAATGTGCAACTTTCAGGACAGCCTGGTAGTGACAGGAGATGATGAGTGTGGGGGTTGGGGTGGCCCTGAGTGAAGCTAAATAATCCCTGATCCCTAAATAATCCCATCAGCACCGTCATTCCCCTGGGGTATTCCGTGTTCTCAACACATTTAAAATTGCAAAGGCTATTCAGTTCAAATCACACCACCCTCCAGTCTAATAAAAGTTCTACCTAGTTCTACCTAGTTCTAGTCAGATGGACTAACCATGTTCTACCCTTTGTAGAACACTGAGTCACCCACTGAGTGTAACATAAGACCAGCAACCCACAAGTAAATGTTTGAAGACTGAAAAGCACACAGCTGCAGGTAGAATAGAGGGAAGGGGGCTTCAAAATGCCACTGGTTTGCAGTGGTCCACATTTCCACATTGGTGTCCTATCCTAAACCCAAACCATCCTAAATCTCCAAATAGGATCAGCAAGAATACAAACAGGTTTTGATCAGTCTATCTCAGTTTTCAACTTGATGAGATCTAGAAACACCCCTAGATGGACCTCTGGGAATGGCCTGTGGAGGATGGTCTTGATAAGATTAGTGGAGGTTTGAAGATTCTGGATGGCACCGTTCCCTGGACCAGCATCCTAGACTGTATAAAACAGAGAAACTGACTTAAGCATAAGCAATGGCTCCCTGGCTGTGGATGTAATGGGAGCACCTGCTTCAGTCTCCTCCCTGCCTTGGTTTCCCCATCACGATTGCCTGTACTCTTAATTGTGAACCCAAATCCCTTCTTCCTCTGTTTCTTTGGTCAGAGTAGTTTATCATAGCAACAGGAGAATGGGCAATGGGGAACTTCAAGACAAGCATCGTTATTGGGCTCCAGGCATGAGGAAGGAAGTACTTGCCAGAATTCCTAATTCTGAGGAAGAAGAAACTTATTCCATGGAAGAGGTCTGATCCCAGGATATGAGCGGATGGGGTGAACTTCACAATTCCTCTACTGCTTATCTGGGGACATAAAAGTTTCAGATAAAACAAGAAAGATAGTAGCTGTCTGAGGAAAAAGAAATGGAAAAGGAGAATTTTAGAAGCCTGGGAAATAGTGAGATCATTTAGAAGCAGGAGCATGGGGCCTTGCTTCCTGGGGTCATCCCACACTGTACTTGCATGAATATGGACTTATGCATGCCAGAGACTCTGAAAATTATACATCAGAGTGTTTCCCAGACTTTTAGACTGACCACCGAAGGGCACACGTAAGGAGTTAGGTGTAAATGTATGGCAAAGATTCTGAAAATAGACATAAAGAAGAGATTATTTTAACAGCTCATGAAGATATTGGAACAGAAACGAGTGAGTACCACTAGGAAGTCTATATCATACAAAGTTAACAACACAAATGTAATATGTGGGCCAATGACTTTAAATCTATAAACTGTCTAACCCAAAGTTTCTCAATCTGTGGATCACGACCTCTCGGGAGCTGAATTTCACAGGGGTTACCTTACAACTCTGGAATACATAGATGTTTACATTACAACTCACAACTATCAAAATTACAGTGAAGAAGTGCTAATGAAAATAATTTTATGGCTGGAGGTCACCACAACATGAAGAACTGTATTAAATGGTTAGGAAAGTTGAGAACCACTGGTCCAAAATAACCTAACATGAAGTAAAAACAAACAAACAGAAACAAAACAAAGCAAAACAAAAACCTATGGGTCTTGGTATTAAGATAATCACATTTTTAATGATAAACATATTAATAAAAATAAAGTCCTAGTCCCAGTTGGGTTCATTGGTAAGTTCTGCAAAATATCAAAAGAAAGAGTTACAGAGATTCTATACAATGTCTTGAAAAGCCAGAAGCTAGGAGGATGACTTTCCAGCTTATTTTGTGAGGCTAGCTTTACCCTAATATCAAAATCAAATAAGGACCACAGCGGAGGGACTATAGTCACGGTCCTTGGGGCACTACCATCACCCACACTGTCAGGAGACTTTTCAGTGATTCTGATTTTGAGTCACACCTGCTTCTGTAAGTAACCCCATACCCCTGTTCCTGTAAATAACTCCAATAAACTCACTGGTTCACCAAGAGGAAAAAGGATAACATTTTTAAAAAAACCAAAAATATAAACCAATGTCCCTCAGAAATTTAGATGTAAAAATCCTCAGTAAAATATACAAATTAAATGCAGCAGCACACACACCTTCTCTCTCTCCCCTCTCTCTCTCTCAAATTCACCATGACTAAATGATGTTTATCCTAAACATGCATGGCTGGTTCCATTTTCAAAACTGAGTCATTATATTTATCCATTTTGACTGTCCATAAAGAAGAGAAGCACAAAATAATGTCAATCCAAGTTCTAAAAATAGTCAATCAAATTATCCTTTCATAATAAAACTTACAGGAAATTATGAATAGAAAAAAAACCCTTTCTCAACATGATCCTGATAATAGCCTATTTAGCTGTCAAAGACTGAGTGCTAGGAGTAAAGCAAACACAGGGTTCTCACCACCCTTCTGCAACACCATAAAGGAAATCCTCGAGAGTGCAAGAACTTACAAAATGAGTAAATGTGTAGACTGGAAAAGGTGACGCGTTCCCTCTTGGCAGGGAACATGATTTTCTGTATAGAAAGCTTCAAGCAATCTGTTAAAACATGAGAATTTTCTGGTAACTTCTAAGTGACTTACAATACTTTTATTTCACCTGGACAACACATAAATGTTTGTCCTACTTCTATGTACAGCAGTGACCAACTGAAAAAGCATATTTCTTTTTACCAGTTGGAGCATCTTCTGAGTATATGCCCAGGAGAGGTATTGCTGGATCTTCCAGTAGTACTATGTCCATTTTGAGGAACTGCCAGACTGACTTCCAGAGTGGTTGTACAAGCTTGCAATCCCACCAGCAATGGAGGAGTGTTCCTCTTTCTCCACATCTTTGCCAGCATCTGCTGTCACCTGAATTTTTGATCTTAGCCATTCTGACTGTGTGAGGTGGAATCTCAGGGTTGTTTTGATTTGCATTTCCCAGATGATTAAGGATGTTGAACATTTTTTCAGGTGCTTCTCAGCCCTTCAGTATTCCTCAGGTGAGAATTCTTTGTTTAGCTCTGTGCCCCATTTTTTAATGGGGTTATTTGAATTCCTGGAGTCCAGCTTCTTGAGTTCTTTGTATATATTGAATATTAGTCCCCTATCAGATTTAGGTTTGGTAAAAATCCTTTCCCAATCTGTTGGTGGTCTTTTTGTCTTATTGACAATGTCTTTTGCCTTACAGAAGCTTTGCGATTTTATGAGGACACATGCTCCACTATGTTCATAGCAGCCTTATTTATAATAGCCAGAAGCTGGAAAGAACCCAGATGCCCCTTAACAGAGGAATGGATACAGAAAATGTGGTACATTTACACAATGGAGTACTACTCAGCTATTAAAAACAATGAATTTATGAAATTCTTCGGCAAATGGATGTATCTGGAGGATATCATCCTGAGTGAGGTAACCCAATCACAAAAGAAGTCACTTGATATGCACTCACTAATAAGTGGCTATTAGACCAGAAACTTAGAATACTCAAGATACAATTTGCAAAACACAAGAAAATCAAGAAGAAGGAAGACCAATGTGTGGATAGTTCATTCCTCCTTAGAATAGGGAACAAAACACCTATGGAAGGAGTTACAGAGACAAAGTTTGGAGCTAAGACAAAAGGATGGACTATCCAGAGACTACCGCACCCAGGGATCCATCCCATAACCAGCCACCAAACCCAGACACTATTTCATATGCCAGCAAGATTTCACTGAAAGAACCCTGATATAGCTGTCTCATATGAGGCTATGCCAGTGCCTGGCCAATACAGAAGTGGATGCTCACAGTCATCTATTGGATGGAACACAGAGCTCCCAATGGAGGAGCTAGAGAAAATACCCAAGGAACTGATGGGGTCTGCAACCCAATAAGTGGAACAACAATATGAACTAATCGGTACCCCCAGAGCATGTGTTTCTAGCTGCATATGTAGCAGAAGATGGCCTAGTCGGCCATCATTGGGAAGAGAGGCCCCTAGGTCTTGCAAACTTTATATGCCCCAGTACAGGGGAATGTCAGGGCCAAGAAGTGGGAGTAGGTGGGTAGGGGAGCAGGGCGGGGGGGGGGGGTACAGGGAACTTTCAGGACAGCATTTGAAATGTAAATAAAGAAAATATCTAATAAAAAAAAGAAAGAAAAAAGAAAAGGCATATTTCTTAGGCAGTATCGTTTATAGTAACTATAAGAAATTAATATTGTATATAAGGACCTGGAAACTGATTATAACAAATGCTGATGAAAGATAGCAGAAAACATTTGAACCTAGAGACAGATCAGGTTCACTGGTGGGAAAACTCAAGTGAGAGAAGGTGTGAATTGCCCCATGGAGATCTACTGATATGAGCCAGCTGCAATCAGAATCACCACTCACTGGTTTTTGTTCACTTGGCTGACTGTATTGTTTACGTGGAAAGGCACCAAAACATCTTCGTTCATCTTGAAGGACCAGTCAAATTAAACACACACACACACACACACACACACACACACACACACACACACAGACACACACACACACACACACACACACACACACACACACAGTGTTTTAAAGGCTTCTTATAAAGCTACCATCAGCAAGACATTGTGGTGTTGGCAAAAATCTAAAATCAATGTACACAACAATAAACCCACACAAAGGCGATCAATGACTTCTCGGTAAAAGTTTAAATACGAGCCAGTAGGAAAAAGATAGTCATGAATCAACTGGTACAGAGACAACTCTATCTTCTGGGCAAAATTACCTTTCCCTAAATTATATACTTAATACACTGATTAGCTCAAAAGTGATGGTGCATCATCGCAAACTTTCAGAAGCACACATATGTGTGTAAGCTAAAATCATAGATTTGCACACTATTATACTGTAGGTAAATCTCAAAGATTAAATTTAAAAGAAGTTATCCTTTGATTCATACTAGTAATGATTAGATAACAAAGATTAGAAAACAAAAAATCAAAGATATTATTTTTAAAGGATTTCAGTGAGTTAGTAAAATTTTAACTACATTTAAACCTTTGGCTCCTAAAGTTTTCTCTCAAGGACAAAATGCCAATTTTCCCTATAACACTTGTTGGATATTGTCCTCAGTAAGATTCTAGAGCTCATTATGTTTACAGATTAAGTGGACCTGCTGAGGGTGTCCATTATAAACCCGAGAGTATGGGTATAAAAAAAGCTGATGCTGAGGATGGGTCCTCACACGTATTCAACAGGCTGAGATCTCAAGGGCATCCAGGTCACAGGGCTAGAACATTAGTACCGTGGCACCAACCTTAGGCTATTCAGACTTTAAAAACCTCCTATTGTGGAAGGTGGAGAGACTAGAAAACGAAACAAGAGGTCAAAGTGCCTAAGGACTTTGAAGTAATTTAAAGCACTGACTATCCAATACTGCTGATCTGTTGTGTGTCACTGATGCTGCAGCAAATGATCACACACTTAAAGGCTTGAAAGACACACACTTAAAGGCTTGAAAGAGGTCTGTGTCCTGTCAACCCCATGCACTTCCCGAGTCTCATGCGAAGTCTCCCCAACCAAACCAAGGTACTCCGGGAAATCTCTGCCCTTAGCCTCGCTAGTTTTGGGGTCCCCTCACATTCCTGGGCTCCTGGTCTATTTTCTCATCTTCAAAGCCAGAAACAATCAGCTTTTAGGGTCTTTCATTATTAACTGGTTTCCTCCTGACAGGATAAATGTAATAAGAGAGCAAAGAAAAAGAACACTTAATGATTTACCGAAAATAAAATGAACATAATTTCATTAGTAGAAAAAGTCACTCTGGAAAGAAAATAAACTATCAGGGAGAAAACCTTTTAACAGTCAAAATATTCTGGGTTTTTTTGGTTTTTTTTTTGTGTGTGATGGCTATTTTTAGTTGTCAACTTGATTACATCTGGAATGAACTACAATCCCAAGTAACTGGGCACACTTGTGGGAGAATTTTAGTTAATTGGATCTTTTGAGGTAGAAAGACCTATGTTAAATCCAGATCATTTGAGGCTGAGAAACCCATCCTAAATCTGAACAGTATCTTTTCCTGGAAGTCTATGTACAGGACCTGGATAGAGACATCCTTTTACTGGTTTGCCCTAATTCTTACTGGCAAGTCTATACATCCTGCGGCTGAGGCATCTCTTCACTGGTATTAGAGCCTACTTCTTTGGGATCCTGAGGTATACTAAAGACTAGCTAAGACACCCAGATTCGTGGACTGAGAAACTAGTAATTTTTTATTTTTATTTTTCCTGCTAAAAGACAACCATCGTTGAACTAAGCTGGACCACAAGCTGTAAGCCAGTCTAATAAACTGCATTATCTCGATTCATTCTTTCAGTTCTTCTAGATGACACTGACTAATACATACATTTTTTTTGTTTTCTCAAGAACAAGAACTTGATCAATCATATAACTACAAATAACTAGTACCATACTATTACCATACCAAATGTTTACCGTGGGTTGAAAACCAAGCCATTGAAATTTGACTAGTGAGAAGTATGATGCATGTTTCCCTTAGCTATTGGCTGTCTGTAATGCTTTCTAATGGACTTTCTCAATGTCTGTGTTCCAGATACTCAGGGTAAGACACACCAGCCTTCTCATCCTCTCTCCCTCATTAGTGTTTGGGAGAAATAATAAAATTCATATATCCAGAACATTTGTGACTTAAACCCAATCTTCTGTATAGCATTTTAATGCCATCATTTTCTTTTCCACTCATGAAAAAATAAACAGTAGTGTGATAATCTAATGTATTTATTTCAGCCATGCCATGGAACCCTCAAGCTTCCTGAGTTTTTCTGTATTTTAATACATAATTTATCACCATCTGTGTCTAATTAGGTGTGAGGTCACAAAGTCCAGATTTCGGCCGAGCACCTACAGATGAGACTCACCTTCTTCTTGTCATAGCTTTGCCAATCCCCTTACCAAGCCTTCTCATCTTGGTCACATATAAAATCTCTTCATGTATAATTGCACCAGCTCTCCCTCAGTCTGAAAGTAGGCACCTTCTCCTCTCACCAAATCATAGCTGACTCAAGACTTTACTCTTCAAAAGACCGATTTCACTAGAGTACAAGCTACCCTAGTCAGACATGATTTTTATTCTTGTCACTGCCTGGCACAAAGTTATGTTCACTAAGAACCTGTCAGATAAGGAGGCTTATGGGGCATATAGTGATTGCCATGCAGAGAAGTAGAAATCCCTGCTCCCCAAACCACCAGCCATTCTTTAGCCCCTCACTGAGTTCGTAGGACCTCTTCATTCATCCCTCTGAGAAACCTCAGTTTCACTTTATTCTGGCTGTCTGTGAGAAAACAAGCCAGCTAATCCCATCATGACCTTTCAAAAATGCTGCTGGGACCACAGAAAACAGAGCTTTTTACATCGCTTTGCGCTACCCTTGCCCTTCGTTATTCCAAATTGAGGGCTCCAGCAAGAGATTCTATTTCACGTTTGGGCAAGACAAGTGCTGACTACCAAATCCCAAAGCCCTACCCACAAAGCGATAGGGAAAAATCCATTTTTAGCATCACAAAGTTCCAAGGAAAAGGTTGAGGTTTCAGTGTTTTGTTTTGTTTTTTTTTTCTTAAACATTTCAAAGCACGCAAACTGAAGCTGTTCCTTCTTCACAGCCCAAATATACACCGCATCTTTGCATGTGAAAAAATCTGAAGTTTCTCTGCTCACTAGTTTTTGTGTCACAGGCTAGATTCACCTGGAAAGAATGACATTCAATTGAGAAAATGTCAATAGATTGTAGGCAAGGCCGCAAGGCCTTTCCTCGATATGGTCCTGGGTTCTAAAAGCAAGCAGGCTGAGCAAGCCATGGGGAGCAAGCCAGTAGGCAGCACCCCTTCATAGCCTCTGATTTGGTTTCTGCATCCAGGCTTCCATCTTGAGTTCCTGACTTCCCTCAGTGATGGAGTGTGATCAGAAGTTGTAAGCTGAAATGAACCCTTTTCTCCCAAGGTTGCTTTGGGTCAGGGTGTCTTAGGTTTCTGCTGCTATGATAAACAGCATCCCAATCATGGGTGAGATCACAGCTCCCCAATAACATAAAAATACAGCATGAGAAAGCATACTTTCTTATAGATTCACAGGCATCACACCCTCTTCTCTGAGCCTTTGCTTAGGTGACTTTAGATCTCCTCAAATTGCTATTACTTTGTTAAATGTCCTAGGCAAAGTACCCTGTGGCAATGATTATTAGTAACATTTCACCACTGGCCCTTCCTCGTACTTGTTTGTCAATTAAAATTCAACTGAGAGCACAAAGTATGGTTTATACCCAGAAGTCTGAACATTTGTAGTACTGTTTCCAAACTCATACATGCTAGTAAGGAAGTGTTTTCCAAAAGTGCAATTTATACACTTGCGATACAAGGATGCGATATAAGGAATACATAATGTGTATCATGCAAGTAAGCAGGGCATGCTACTGATCTGAGTCCCTGTGGCTGAACACAGGTGCAGAATTTAGATCCCAGTTCTGGAAAGCAGTAGCATAGTTCCTGGCCTCCTGATACATTCCCTGGGTTTGATTTGATTCCTGCCAAAACAGAAACAAAGCTGTGTGGTGTGTCTACGTCTGACTACTGTAGTTGGTAAATAGGAGGTTACAGATGGGAGAGTGGAGAGAGCAGCAGTCTCAAATGCAGGTCAAGTAACTGAAGAAGAACAGCACACATTTCTCTGGGGAATGAAAAGAACCACGAGGTGTACTTTGTGGTGTCTAATGATTCCCAAGCATGTGCCCGGCCCTGGGTGTGGTTAGGCTATCTAGTGTCACTAAAGTGAAGAAACCTGATTTTTCCTCTCCCAGCAGCTACCAAACGCAGGTATCTTCTTGGTTGGGGATGAGACTCTGTGTCCATTTCTCTTTCATTGCTTGGGTTTTGTCTGGCTTGGACTATGCAGGTCCTGTGACACTGTCATAGTCTCCACCAGTCTGTATGATCGTTAGTTCCCTTATGTCTGAAAAATGCTGTTTCTTTGGAGTTGTCAACACCTCTGGCTCCTATAGTCCTTCTGACTTCTCATCTGCATAGATCCCAAGATAAAGATGCGGCATCTAAGCCCTGGCCCTGTGCTTGGTGGTGCACACCTTAATCCCAGCACTTGGGAGGCAGAGACAGTTAGATCTCTTGAGTTTGAGGCCAGCCTGGTCTATAGAGCAAGTTCCAGGGAAAGCCAGGACTACACAGAGAAACTTTGTCTTAAAAACAAAACACAAAACAAATAAGCAAACAATGTAAAGTATCCAATACCAGAATTTGAGGATGAGCATCATTTTGAGTATAAATATCCTTACTCCCCCACTTACAGATGTTCCTTGATTTACAGTGGAGTTACTTCCTAATATGACCACTGTAAGCCAACTATCATTCTTATTGTAATACAGCTGAACTATGAATCATCATGACTTAGCAACAGTCCACTGCAGCATTGGTTGTTTATCTTCATAATTGGTGCTGGCCAGAGCTGCAGCAATGTCACAAGAGAGCACCCACCAATCATGTGTCCTAGCCAGGGTACAGAGCACAAGTGAGAGAAAAATCTCTTGCATACCACAGTGAAGTCAAAAGATTATAAATGGAACCTTTGTTAACCCAGAGAACGTCTGTGTGTTAGTCGTACACATCACGAGAGTCAAAAAATACATTTAAGGAACTACAAGAATAAAAAAAGACTGCCTTTCCTGGGCTTAAATACAATGAGTGCTGTCTGGACACATATTTTCTAGAAGGAGAGGCAAAGATTTCATGTTTAAGTAGCAGCCTTTTGGAAAACAGAGTAGCAGAAGCTGCAGTGGTTCCCATGTAGCTAAGGGAGATGTGTTCTTTAGAGCTAACACACCGATATCCTGAAAATGAAGCAATCCTGCCCTGACTTGATCAAGAGAGGAGTGAATACTAGTTTTGTCATGTGACACAATTCCAGACAGCCCAAAGCCTTGAAGTAGAAAGATATTTTTTTGCACTTTGTCCAGGACTCCCATAGAACCACAGTACTCTAAGAATAGGACACAGACAACATAAATCTTCCTAAGAGGAGCTGTGTTTAATGATATGCAAAAGTAAAATATTATTCTTTCAATTTCCATACTTAACACAAAATCTCATACTTACGCCTCACCTTATTCAGTACTGCCGACCCATTTTTCCCTTTTTTCAATAAAGGAGTGGAGATGTTTATTTAAATAAAAATTGTGAGTTACAGAATCAGAATATTTACATCATATGTCATCTTGGGTCCAGTGTGTATGGATAGCTAAACAAACATCTATGATAATCTCAAGATGAAGAATGATATATAGAATAGGATTAACTGGCCTAAGGAGTGCCAGGAACCTTAGAAATCTATGTTTTTATTTGAAAAGTCCTTAAAAAAGAAGCAAAGATGGGATGGATTTGGTCTTGAAAGCAGCCTATTCTCTGAGGGAAAGTTCTCCAGGGCCAGCAAATGGAAACCCATCCATGGTTTTGTCATTCAATCATCAATTTTAATTTGATTAATAGAACTCTCTAGAAACCAAGTGGCAAAAGTTGGCCATTTCAAAGATGAATCTTGACTTTTGCTATAGTTTCTTTGTAACAGCAGAAGTATGGAAGTAACAGAGTATGGGACAATTCCCACAGGTGTTCAGTAAAATTTATCTCAGCAGACATTAGGAAATCTTTGTTTCAGTGAAGATATGATTTTTTTTTTTTAGCCGCTCAGATAACCTATGTCCTTGGAATCTTGATTCTTTTTCTCAAGGATGATGAGCATGACCTAAACCATGAATTACCCTGGGGATTCTTTCAGTTATAAACCCTCCAAGCTTTGGCTGGGCATAAGGGTACTCAGTCATAAACTGAATTGTATGCTCTTAGGGAGAAGTGCCATAGACTAGCAAAGATGACTTTGAATTTCGTTGTTATTATTTTCTTATGTATGAAGCCAGGTAACCTGGACTCTCCCAGTTTCCAGTACTTTGGAAACGATAAGCACTGTAGACCTGAAGACATGAACCCTTTTGAGGGTGGCACAGAGTCACCACAAATGTGTGCTCCTGAATTACATCACTGAATACAGAAGTCTCTCCAGCTGTCTCACTCATGTCTGGATTCATACAAGAAAGAAGGAAACAAAAAGAGTTACATCTTATTTAATGACATAAGATTGGCTCAGCTTCATTAGAATTATACCTAATATATGAAGTGTTGATTAAATAATCTCTAGAGAACATACCAGTTCTGAGTTGTGCGCTATGTAATGGATGAAAAAGCCTTGATTTAGGATGAGACCAGAGAAGATTGCCTCATTATCCTGCCAGGGATGATCACAGACAAACACACAGGTTGAAGCTTAAGATCAATTTTAAATGATTGTCTCTCTCCTATTTCTCAATAGCCCAGGCTGAAAGGCTTCTTTATTCCATCTTTTAATTGCTGTGTTAACCACTTTCAATAGCTTTCCATTTTACTAGCAGGCAGGACGACAACACAGTGCCTTCATTTCAAAGGCTATCTTCAAATTCCCACGGGCATTTAGTAAAGTTTCATTATCCTCAGGCATAATCCTCTGAGGAGATTAGATCACTAAAAGGACACCCCCCACCCCCCAAACAATATTGGGCAGGCAGGAAAGGCTTGTAGTGATATAAAGTTTGGAAGCTAAAACCCTCAGCTCACATGAGAGCCCACAGTGACTCTGAGAAAAATCAAAGGTACTTGACTCACAGTTGCTTTTGCAAGCCATTTCCAAGAACATGAACCCAGAAAAACTTATCAGTTTATACATGCACATCTTTTATTTTTAACATGTATTTATTTATTATGTAAACAGTATTCTGTATGCATATATACCTGCAGGCCAGAAGAAGGCACAAGATCTCATTACAGATGGTTGTGAGCCACCATGTGATTGCTGGGAATGAACTCATGACTTCTGGCAGAGCAGCCAGTGCTCTTAACCTCTAAGCCATCTTTCCAATCCATAAATGCACATTTTTACTTACCTGGTTTTATATAAAATTTAGAGCCACACACACTGTCCTTTCATTTAGTAGTAAACTCTTTTATTGGCAAGGACATTTTTTGAATTGTTTTATTTTAAGTATCTTTAAGCGCTCTCTCTCTCTTTCTCTCTCTCTCTCTCTCTCTCTCTCTCTCTCTCTCTCTCTCTCTGTCCCCCCCTCCCAGGCTGCCTTGTAACTCACTATAGCCCAGCTGGCTTCAAACTTGAAATAATCCTTCTTCCTAATTCTGAATGCAGGGACTAACAGGTGTGAGACATCAACCCCAGTTTATTTGAATCTTGATAAAAAGCCTTGGTGATATATAAAGATCAAGGTAGAGCTTTTGAAGTAAAGTGATGTTTTTTTCTGTTGCTTTATAGTTTGATGTTTATTGGTGACAGAAAGAAAAAGACACATGTATGATAGAAGTTAGAAGCATAAGGTTCTCAGATCACATGTCATTCACAGAGATCTAGACATTACAAAGGCCAGTGAAATGGATCTTCATGGTCTTGGATTAGAGAGAAGCAACATGAAAGCAAGGACTAAGGCTATGTCAAAAAGAAAGACTGAGGAGATGCGATACTGACTCTCGACCACATGCTCACCTGCCTCCGGCCTTCCATCTCTCCATCCATCTTCCACCCTTAGCCAAAGTAATCCTCGTCAACAAAACCTGACGACGGCTTCTTGTTCTTTGCTTGAAATCTATCAGCAGTTTACCATGGCTGTAGAGCAAGGTCCAAATCCTAAGTTCATCCAGAAATGTGTGACAGGCATAGGTCCTAATTACCATTATGCTATGTTACCTCACTGATCTGTCCAAGCTGATTATACTTGGACTTCTGGGTTGAACTATGTGTGACCTTCTTTTACAAAAAAGAAAATCAAGTGTTAAAGACTCACATCCTCGGAAATGTTCTTTGGAAAAGCTATTTTAAGTATCACGAGATAAGATGAGGTTTCTCTAAAGTATGGTGAACCTCTAAGGTAAAGGATCATTGTCCTTATAAAAGGGGAAAATTGGGTGTGCGCACACGCGCACGCGCGCGCGCACACACACACACACACACACACACACACAGAGAATGGCTTGTAAAGGCATCTGCAGAGATTACAGCAAAGGCTTCTACAATCTGAAGAGCCGCAAGGATTGCCAGCAAATCACCAGGAGTTAAGGATGAGATGGAACAAATTTTTCCCCGGGCTCAGAAGGAACCAACCTTTCTAACACTTTGATCTTGAAATTCAAGCTTCCAGAGTACTAAGAAAATAAATGCCCGTTGTTTTATCCATCTAGTATGGAAAAGTGTCACAGTAGCCCTAGAAAGTCAATACACTGAATGTCCCAACTTTCTATGTGGATCTCTGCCCACAGTATTTGTTTATGAAATACAGCAACTTTCTTCCCCTTCTCCTGGCCAAACTACCCTGAAGTTTGGCTATAAGTAACATTTCCTAAAGGAGAGCCCTTCCTTCACCTTCTAGACCAGGCAAGTCTCTTCTTTTCTCCAATCCATATCTAGTACAAATTCTCTAAGATTCTGCATTTCTCTAGAGTGCTGTGAACTACTGGATTTTGTCCATCTTCTTCAGTAAGCATGGGCTGATACTATTCTACTCTCAGATCTGTTCTCTGTACCTAGACCTGTGGATGGCACACAACTCACATTCAAGAAATGTTTATTGGCTGGCGTCCTTGACTTTAACTTGGACTGCTCTGTCCCAAATATTATTTCAAAGATCCCACATCCTTGGTAATAACTCCAAGAAAATATTATCTTTCCTCATGTATATATTCATTTGCCTGAAGGCAGCCTCATATTTCTATAATTTGTTGTTATCATAGCTAACATTCTATTCCACTCCAGCACACATCTGGATAAGCAATAACACTTGAAAGTGTGCTATTCTGCAAGAATGTTTTTGATTTGGGTTCTATATTACTGAAAAGAATCTCAATTATTTGGCAAACTGACATCCTCCTAAGATGCTATCTGTCCTGGAAGGCATGAGAGAAATCATGTGAGAGAGAGAGCATTACAGGAATGAAACAGGTACTTATTTGACCTGAGTTTCCTAATGTGAAAAGCTGTGATGGCTTACAAATGTGAGAGCTTTGGTGAGAATTATCAGTCATCTATGAAATAATGCAGCTGAGTCTCAACACACCACTGTCTACCTGTATTCGGTTACAATCAGCTCTCAGGTCATGTTCTTTACTTCTGATTCTGAAGTGTGGTAGCTAATTTGGGATCTGCTACAAACACACAGAAACTCTCCAAGTATGTTCACTGAGTCAGAAGATTTTTTTTTATTTATCCCAGAAAAAAACAGTCTGAATAAATGAAAATAATATAGATAGTCTACTAACTGGCTAATAACATCTTGCCTTTGGATGATTTCTTCTGGCCATATAAGAACTAGACACTCACATATTTAGGGATACATCTTAAGGCACTGGTTCTCAATCTCCCTAATGCTGCAACCCTTTAATAAAGTTCCTCATGTTGTGGTGACCCCCAAGCATAAGATTATTTTTGTTGCAACTTGGTATCTATAATTTTGCTACTATTATAAATCATATAAATATCTGATATGCAGGATGGTCTTAGTTGATGCCTGTAAAAGGGCTGTTTAACCTCCAAAGGGGGTCGCAATCCACATGTTGAGAACTACTGTCCTGTAGGGACATTAATTATAATAAGGTGTACTACTTTGGGGCATAGAAGGACCAAGGTAACTAGATATGTCCTAGGCATTCATTTAGTAAATACTTCCTAGGCAAGCAATTGTTCCATGCCAAATATTATGAAAGATTCTCATAAAAGAAAGCTGAATAAATAATAATAACAACAATGCCTTTTATTTATTGTCTGTTTACTATGTACCAAACATTGTAGTAAAAGCCTTATACACATTATCTTCAATTCTTGCCATAGCCTTATGATGTATGGTTACTGTTAACTCTGTTCATTAGTAAAGAATGCTTAAGATAGACATAGGCCAAAGAGCCTGGATATGCCCATAGCTATGATGATCCCAATACCTAAATCCATTCCCAATGTATTGTACTACCTCATGATATAGAATCAGAAATCCTTCCAAAATCTATGAAATGCAGGACGAGCTTTCCATCTAAGAAAGATAATATAAAAGTGGGCTCGAGAAAGGGGATTTAATTCTACCATAATACAGAAATGCCCTGAGTAATCTTTTCTTAGAATGAGTTTATGGGCCATTTCACATAAGCTCCCCAAGTTCAAAAGTCAGGATTACAGTGATTTGGGCTTTTTAGACTCAAGTGAACTAAAGAAAGTAGAAATGAGAAAAAGATCGTTCAAAGGTTCAAGTCCAATAATGAGTCATTGCATGCACGTGTGTGTGCACATGTGGGAACATGCAAGCAAAAGGTATAAATGGTATGTAAAAGAACCCTAAAGTTTGAGTCAAGAAAAAAAAACCCATCTATATTTTAGTCCCTAAAGCAAAAATCGAGATTGTATACATTTTTGGTAGCGGGCAATCCAAAGATTTTGTGAATTGTTTTTGTTTGTTTGCTTGCTTGTTTGCTTGTTGGTCTGTTTTTCTTTAAATTGGACCAAATTAGGAAAAAAAATACATATTTGTCAAGAGTCCAAGGAATGGTTAGCAATGTAAATCAATAACAGTGTCCTTTACCTTGTATGTGAAGGGCCTGGGTTCTTTTCCCAGTGTTGAAAAATGGTCTAAAAAGAAGAAGGGATAAAAATGCAACTGTTAGTTGAATTAGGAATTTTGAAAATAATTTTGGAGCCATTCTAAATCAAAAGAACAATCTTCCTCCATCTCATTCTGAGTCTACGCACTCCCAGGATGTGTTATTTCAGTATTTTGTCTCTCGTATTTATTCTCAACCACTAGTTTTTCCTTTAATTGATTCTCCACCCCGGCCCTCTCTGACTCTTTGTCTCTCCCTCATACAGTTTCAGAACACAAATTAACCCATTTGATAACTTTGAGGGAATAGCATAAACATGTCAGGGAAAGACTGGGTGGAGTCTGCACTTGGAGGAAAGGACACTTGTATCATGCCAAGGAAGCTATGTAGATGACTCCCACATTGTAGACTTAAATGACCTCCACATTGTAGACTTAGCATCAGAAAGCCAGCTCAGATGTCAGATTACATGTCAACAGCTTACAAAGTATAAGAAAAAATATGCTTCTTTTGGCCATGTGCTATGAGTAAACGTCTAGAACTGGATATGAGCAGATTACAGAAATTATTTTTGTTCATTTTTTTTTCTCCAAGCCTTACTAATATAGCTCTGGTTGGCAAGATCTTGAATGATCCATATGTACTGGGCAAATTTACAGTTTAACTGCAAAAGAACATAAAGGTAGCAAGATGGCTTCTAAGACAACTTCAAACACAGGAGAAACTTTTAGTACAAATGAATCAAACTTAACATTAAGAGAACAAGTAGAAGTGATTCTAAGGTACAAAAAACCAGAATTCTAGGTAACTGTATCAGTTACTTTTCTGTTGTGATAAAACTCTTTGAAGAAGACAAAAGAGAGAGTTTATTGGGACTTATGATTCCAGATGGAGAATCCATAGTGATTGGTGAGATATAGCAGTAGGGGTTGGGGGGAGGAAGAACAGAAAATTGAGAGCATATCTTCAACCTCAAGCATGAAGCAGCAAGAAACAACTGGAAATTTAACCAGGCTCTTAAGTCCCATCCCACCCCCACTGATATACTTCTTTCAGCAGGACCATATTACCTCCCCAAACAGCATCACCAACTGGGGACCAGGTGTTCTAAGACATGAGTTTCTGGGGGGACAATCTTATTCAAATCCTAACAGTTACATTCAAAATTTTATTTTTCTAGCCGTTATTTTATCTAGCAACCTTTTTCCTTCTTTTTTCTACTCATCATAAAGACATAGAAGGTATGTCTGGAAGATGTGTGCTTATATTCACTTGTGTTCAGTCCACTTTTGCTTTGTTTTAAATATTCAATGTTCATTGGCATGTATTTTAGAGATGATACTGTAAATACTCTATAGGTTAATTTACTATTAATTAATAGTTAATTTAATATTAATTTAATATTAAATAATATTAATTAATTTAATGTTAATTTAATATTAAACTTGAACTAAACACACACACACACACACAAAAAAAAAAGGTTGGCCAACAGCTACTACAAAGAATGTAATGATCAAGAACTCCAGTTTAGAAAACAGTTTGGAGACTGAGCAAGATTTGTTTTCCTTATCTGTAGGACTCTTTCAAAATGAGGCAGAGCCTTTCAAACTCCTCCATTACATCACACCTCAGACAAGAGCAAGTGTGAAATGCTTCATCTGAGATCTGGGCCACAGTGTTGGTAAGCAGACACTATAGCTGTGCTATCTGATATAGCAATCACCAACATATTCTTCCAGTGAAATATTCAATAATTGGGGCTGGGAATATAGGTCAGAGGTTGGGAGCATGCACTACAAGCCTGAGAATACAGCTCAGAGGTTGGGAGCATGCACTACAAGCTTACCTCCTCTGTAGAAATAAGAATGAGACAACAATGACACAGGGCCATTACTCATTACAGAGAGACAAAGGACTTTATCTCTAGAACCCATAATGAGTTTGCAGAAAGAGACAGACACAGAGACATAGAGAATTTCCACCTAGCTTTTGCTCTCTGAATCTTTTACATTAGACTTACATCACAATTAGCTGAAGATATCCTTGTGCTTCCTTTGACAGACATCTTCTAAAGGGACCTTTAAATGTGCATCTCTTCTTGGAACCTGCCTTAGAGATCCCATAAGGGAATTTTATACAGATAGCAAAGTAGAGTCCATTCATTCTACTTGGAAAAGATCCAGAAACTAAGCCTCTTTAAAGCTTTATGATGTAATGAAAAAACTAGTGTTATCTAAGGCTTTATAATTGTTGACATAATCTCATGTCCAATGCAAAGTAGCCCTGCACTTTAATTGAAAGATTTTGCAGAGTAGAAATGGAGCACTTGGATTTGTCAGAAAGTTCACTGTTCAACAAGGGTGAGTACCGGGGAAAGGCTGACATGCGCTGTAGTTGAGAGTGAGTGGCCAGTATCAAACCAAAATGAAATATGCTGACAGCTTCTGTAGCCACTCTGGCTATGACATAATTGATGATCAGCGTTCAAAACATATTAATTATGTCTGTTCACTGTCATTTCTAGAATGAAGAGACCAAGAAATAATGTCACCCACAGTCTGGTACTTAAACAAAACATTGTGTTTATGTGGGGTACCCTTCCAACATAAATCTGATCATTTGCAGTCTCCCATTTGAACACACCTCACAAGGCAAGTGGAAGCTCAAACTTTTGCATCTGGACTCAGGTATTGGCAAGCAACCCCAATGTTCAACACGGCAGCCACTAGTTCCATTTGATTACTTCCATGTAAAATTAAAGTATAGAGCTGAAACTATACTTTAGTGGCAGAGTGTGTGGTCAGCATGTACAAAGCATAGCAAGCTCAACTCTCAGCAACAACAACAAAAAAATAAGTTAATTAAGTTATTTAAATTTGAATATATAGATTTAGCTGCTCACTAAACTGGCCATGTTTTAAGTGTTTAACTACCACATGGATCAAGTGGTCCCTGCATTGAACAGAACAGATAAAGAACATCTTTGACATCAATACACGTTCTTTTAAACAACAGTGTTCTAGAAGATTTCTCTGAAGACAACATAATTATCCAACTTATCAAAGTTATCTCATCAGATTTCCTCTGTGTGTGTGTGTGTGTGTGTGTGTGTGTGTGTGTGTGTGTAGAGAGTGGGGGAGGGGAGGGGAGGGGAGGGGAGGGGAGAAAGAAGAGAAGAGAAGAGAAGAGAAGAGAAGAGAAGAGAAGAGAAGAGAAGAGAAGAGAAGAGAAGAGAAGAGAAGAGAAGAGAAGAGAAGAGAAACTGAGGTGTCATGACTCTGACATGGCTCTCTTTCCCACCCACTAAACAGGCTTAAACACTATTTTTTCAGACTATGGGAATATTTATGATCCACAAAGAAGGCCAGCTTCATCTGAGATCAGGATCTATATTTCACTAAAATCTTTAGTTAATTTAATTTTTTAGTCCATTGTCCATTGAGGTTATTTTAGAATAGTGTCATAGCTTACCAGGCTTTGTATAAGTAAGCAATGACCTAAAAAGAAAATCAACATACTACTCTATTCCTTAAAGACATTATAGACACGAAAGTCTATATGTTTTGAGTCTATCTGAGAACTGACAAGAGTTTGCAGCTTTGGGACCAGGGACTGAGCTTCAAATGGAATGAAAAGGTTACCCAGCATTCTCTTCAGAAACATCATCACTTCTCCAAATGTGTAGAGGCTGTTGAGCTGTAAATGGAGGAATAGTGTCTTAAGAGAAATGAATCTTTCTCTAATAATTCACTTGAAGAGAAGAAAAATGCACTCACTGATAGGCTTAGCTGAGAAACGGTAAGGCTACCCTGATGCCTGGGTGATCAGAGATTGCTGTGGTTGACCAGATGATTGAGCAAGTATTCATCTAGGAAATGACATTGAACTAGAGAAGAAGAGAATCAAAGGCCGGTATTTAATTCATCTAATTGTGTCTAAAGGTATTACTTGTGTCCTTATGCTCCATGACTTTAGCTGTATTGCCTATTTCCCATCAGTTTGTTTCTGTCTCCTATCCTTCCTGGTCCTTGTTAAGACATCCCACCTAACCTGGGTGTATTTCCTGCTTTATTTTTTCTCTTTAAAACATAGCAATGTGGGATCTGGAAAGATGGATCAACACTTTAGAGCACTTCTTGCTCTTACAGAGGACCAGAATTAGATTCCAGCTCTCATATTGTGGCTGACAACCATCCATAACTCCAGTTCCATCCAAAGCCCTTTTCAGACCTCTTTGGTCACCAGTTACTACTGTTACACAGACATACGTGCAAGTAAAACATCCATATCCATAAAATAAGATTTAAAAAATGAAAACTTAAAAAATAATAGGGTAACTTTGCTCATGACCTTCATTTTCCTCACAGTACTAGCAACAGTCTCAGCTTCATTCTGATGTAGTTCCCCCTTTTTCCTTCCAAATCTGACCTACTTACACTGGTACCAGTAGGATCTGACCCTCCTCTAGGATTATAGACAAATAAAATATATTTTCTAAAAGTAAACATATTCTTAAGTCATCTTCCTGAAGTTTAAGAATTCTATGTTTTCCCCTGCCTCATTTACTATTTATACTGTCAACTAAATTAGTCACTACTTCATCTAGCCAGTCAGACAGTAAACATTTATTGAGGCTACACAATGTTTGAGATGCCTATTTAATACTAGAGAGGCAGTAGCGACAGAAGCAAACATCCTTTAATGTAGTTACTTTCATGTTAGTGAAAAGAGGCAGAAAATAAGTATACAGAAAGTATACTTATAAGTATACTTATACTTAAACAACCATTAAGTTGTTTCTAGTAGTAGCAATTGCAATCTGAGAGTTAAAAAGAGTAAATGAGGTATAGAATTTTAAGAAGGTGACTAGGTTAGACAGACTTGAACTTCCTGACAAGAAAGTGAAAAGTGAGGCAAAACATGAATGAGGAGGAGGCAGTCGTGTGCCAATGTCTGGAGGAAGGCTGTGTCAGACCTGAGAACACAGCCAGTGCCCAACCTAAATGGACAGAAGAGCTCAGCATGTCTGCGGAATGGCAAACCAATGTGGTAGAACATAGTAGGATAGTGGGAGATTAGAAATATACAAAATTGGAAAATTAAGCTCATGGGTGTTTTTACTTCATGCTAATCCTAAAGGTAGATGGAGTAGTTTTGAGAAGAGTGGAAACCTTGTTTAGGTTGGGTTTTTAAAAGCTTTCTGGGCAGTAGGTGGAAAGGGATTGTCTTAGTTAGGGTTTTACTGCTGTGCCCATACACCATGACCAAAGCAACTCTTATAAGAATAACATTTAATTGGGGCTAGCTTAGAGGTTCAGACGTTCAGTCCCCTATCATCAAGGAGGGAGCATGGCAGCATCCAGGAAGGCATGGTGCAGGAGGAGCTGAGAGTTCTACATCTCCATGTGAAAGCTGCTAGGAGATGACTGGCTTCCAGGAAGCTAGGATGAAGGTTTTAAAGCCCATACCCACAGTGACAAGCCTACTCCAACAAGGCCGCACCTACTTCAATAAGATCACACCTTCAAATAGTGCAACTCCTTGGATCAAGCATATTCAAACCACCACAGGAATTTATATCAGCCAGGTCCTAACAAGAAAAGGCCACAGTCAAATGTTTTAAGTGAAGAGTTTCCAGGAGAGGTGTGTTGTGGGTTGACTATGAAATGCTCCCCCCTCCCATACACTAAAGAGTAACAACCTATTTTGGGAAATGACAGAAGCTTTTGGAGACAGTGTCTGGCAGTGTCCCACCCCTGCCTGGGTCTCCCTTCTATTGTATAGCTGTCACAAGGGCAAAGAGCTCTGATCCAAGATGTCCTTCCACAATGATGCTCCTCCTCACAAGACAAGAAACAGCATAGTATGGTGTGGACTGAGAGCTCTGAAACCATGGACCACACTAATCCTTCCCTTCAGTAAGTTGCTTTTCTGAGATATTAGTCAAAGCAAAGAAAAAAAACCAGATACATGGAAGACTTTAGATATAAGCACAGGTAGAACAGAATCCAACAGGAGTTAGAGAAGTATAGGGACTGTAGAGAGACGGGTGCTGTGAAGATGAAATCACAGATCTTCTACCTGATACTCTGTTTTTCCCCATCATGCTACCCATCAATCCAGTCTCTTCCTCTCTAAGAGACAGTTAGAGAAGTATAGGGACTGTAGAGAGACGGGTGCTGTGAAGATGAAATCACAGATCTTCTACCTGATACTCTGTTTTTCCCCACCATGCTACCCATCAATCCAGTCTCTTCCTCTCTAAGAGACAAGCAAGTATACTGTGACCTTGTAGCTGCCTCGCTCTGCCTAATGGGAAGACCTAAGAAAACCTTAAATCATAGCTTTCCTGCCTTGCAACTTTGAGCATGTAAATTAGGTCAGTGAGGTCATTTAATATGGATATATATCTTTTTCCCCTACAAAGTTGTAAGAGCAAGAAGTGCCCCACTGTTTTCTCAGAACTGAAGGTCTGTCTCTCTTTAGGACCCCATCATGTTGCCTATGGGATGATGTTATATCTCTCTTAAGATTCTGGAAACTGAAAGCTGTCTCCCTTCATGCCAGCTGCATCTCCGAATGCTCTTCCTCAAATCTAAAGGCCTGTTCTCAAGTTTCAAGCCACGATGCTGGGACTTAATAGAGCTCATCTGAAAAGCAGTCCACCACAGCTTTCTTTCTTCACATGGCTTGTATAAGCGGTAACAGTCCCTTGGAAGCTTGGGAGCCATACAGAATATACAATGATCCTTCAGCCCTGTCTTTTTATGTATGTTTCTCCCAGGTTGGGGATCATCTTTGCCACTGTCATTCAAAGCAACTGGGATCACACAGATGAGACACTGTTGTTATCATGCCTCTTAACATGTCCTCAGAGACCACTCAGACCTCCTCCTCTCCCTTGTAGTATATATGCAGTGAACTGGTTGCTGGCTTGTGACACTTTAGCCGTGCACCTTGCTATATCTCAATCTAGTGTGAGTTTTTCACTGGTATAGCTTTTCATGAGACATATATGTTGTGACTTCACCTCTTCAACTGTGCAGAGTTTCGTGGAGCATCCGTATAATGGATAGGACTCTTCAGTGGTGTGGCTGCCCATAAGTTCTTAGAGGATCTCCCAGTGGAATATCAACTTTTGGGTCACTTGTACTACAGTAAAGTAACCAGAATTAACTCATTGGTTCACAGAAACTAGACTTAGATGGAATCCTTTCTCTTGTTGGTTGTTACCCTCCCTATTAGGGCTCTTCTTTACATCTTCCCAGGAGAAGTGAAGCACCATCCTGGGAGAAGGAAAGCCAAGGATACTGCCTCATGACAGCTATTATCTCTAGAGAGGTATGAGTACTACCACCCTGTGTAAATGTTAGAAGAATGAAACAAGTGTTCTTTCCTACCTTTTCTCCTTCCAGACCTCTACTGGGACTCTCCTTCTCTGGTACATAGTCATTAAGACAAGAAAGGCAAGCAAGGAGGGAGAGAAGTTTTGTTTTGTGAAGATTGACCTCAAAGGAGGAAAAGTAGAGCCCAAAAGGATAGAACATGACCAGGAAGGAAAGGGCAGGGGCAGAGTGGCATGTGTGGAAAACGAATCCGTTAAGGAGCAGTTGAGTACAAAGCATACTAAGAACTCTAACCATGAACTTACAATACAGTGTAAACAAGATTGGCCAATATAAAGAATCATTTTCTTAAAATTTTTATTCTATGGTAGAGACACATTTCTAAGTGTTGTGCTTAGCTAGCATGTTAAAGTTGCTTCATTCTAGTGCCTATAAGACATAACTTCACTATCTTTAGAAATAAGTAAGGAAAAAAACCAGTTCTGCCAAACTTATAAAATAAAAAATCAGGCCATATGGGAAGAATCTACTTTACCTTTGGGCTCATTCTCCAGAGTGTTTGTGCTGGCCTCCCTGGCCTTTAAGTAAACACTCTCCCAGGTAGAAAAATGAATGATAAATGACTGTGAGCAGATATTTAAACTATGCCTCCATGAGAAGGGAACAGTAACTGAAAGAAGAATGTTCTAGTAACCATCATACCCAAAGCCTTGGTTTTTCCCATTCCTGTAACTCTGCACTGTCTTCCCCACATTTTACTCTTCCAGAAACACTAAGCCCACCTCACCCCAGTACCCCAAACTAACAAAACAGCAATAAATTTTGTTTAAAAAGCAGGAAAAAAACTGGAGAGATGTTCAGTTGGTAAGGGGTTTGTGCAACAAGATTTGAATGTGAATCTCTGAAACCACATGAGTCCAGACATGGCAGCATGTCTGTTACAACAGCGCACCTATGCTAAGATAGGAAACAGAGGGGAATTTCCCAGAAGCTCCTTGGCCAGCTACCCTGGCATATGCACCTGGCAACATACATGAGACCCTGGGTCAAATCCAGGTGGAAGGTTGTCCTCTGAACTCTACATGCATGCTGCGATGTATGTGCACCCACAGTCACTAGACAAACTTCTTTCTCCCCCTCTCTCTTTCATACATGCACACATACACACACATATGTACATGCACAGAACTTTTAAGAATGTGAAGACTAGAGTTTCATTTAGCCTAGAAACACATCAGATTAGTGAGAACGGGGAAGTTGTTGCAGTACTAGTTAAGTAAGTTGAGAAAAGGACCAAATTCATTATCCACACAATGATCAGGAACCTTGTAAATGGAGTACTTCTCTTACAAGTAGAGAGCAGTTTGCATTTTTTACCACTTGCTCTCCTTTTGTTATCCTTCTTTACAGTTGAAAAGGTAGGAGTTTAACCACCGGACAAGAAAGAACAACACAAATACTAAAGGACCAGGGTGTTGCAGTAAATCTCCTCCCAAATATGCCCTGGCAATGAAAACACAACACAATTAATATGACTATATGCTGTGCACCTAGATTGGGCAGATCTACCACTCTATTACCATGTTCCACATCTATGAGACCCCTTAGAACTTGCAGTTTCTCCAGGCCATGTGCTTCTGCTCCACTTTTCTTTTACCTCCTCCTCTTCTGCGTCCTCTCTCAATTCCAATTTTCTCTTCTCACCCCTCTCCTTCTACTCCACCTTCCCTTTTATCTGCCCAATCATCAGCTCTCTTTTATTTTTACAAATTAAGGTGGGAAGCAGGTTTACAGGAAATCACACAGGTTTGCAGCCACTCACAGGAGAATGGAATTAACATCAAATATAATTAGCCCAAGGCTATCCACAGCACCAGTGTATGGGCAAAGAAGACAATTGGGAAAGGCCGACAGCAGGGACAAATGATACAACTCTATCTGTTTAGGAGCATCCACCACAACCAACATGATGCCTAATAAGTAGTGATGGGAAGCTAGGTAAAACACCCCCATTCAAGTGATACAGAGAAGAACAGAATAAAATGCCTAATGTCTCTGTATGTGGCAGATACTAGGTTTAGGGAGTTGAGATTTGACAGAATTTTCAAGGCAATGTTCCTTCTTGAATACAGAATTCCAGAATTCTCTATATAGGTCACCTAAAGTGACTGGCTGAGGAACAATCTGTCTAGCTTCAAGGTGAAATCTAAAGAAAACAGACAATAACAATTTATGACAAAAAAAAAAAAACCAAAATCAAGCAATTACCAAGGAACTAAAAAATGAGCAATTCCTAGAGCTAAAACTGTTCCAGAAACGACTTGAATTCCATTCAGCCTCAATTGAGAGATTTTGCTGAAGGTGCAAAGCTTGCACTGAACTGTGGCAAGGCCATGACTAAGGAGAGGAAACAAATTAAACCCTAGAACCAAAGCTACTCTGTATTCAACCAAAATAAGCAGGCTTCAAAGTAGAACTTTAGATAATCAAACTAACCTACCTACCAGAGACTTAACTTTCTTTAAGCAAAGCTCAAAACTATCTGACTACCAACAAGTCAGAGAGTGTTTTAGATGTACAAACAAGGGAAGAAGACAAATGACCAGAACATTGTCAGTGAAACTGTATAGAGAGCAATAAAGATTTAACTAGAGATCTAAAACTTACAATGTTTTATATTGTCTCTGCTTACAAAGGGATAGTAATAATTTCCCTTAGAAAAATGATAAAAGTAATAGAAGATATGTAAAAAGTAAATGGAATGTTTAGAAAACAGAATTAATATCATCAAAATGAAAATCTAAATAGAGGTAATTAATACAAGTTTGAACACTCTAGTGTGTAAGATCTATAAACTCAGAAAATATCAATAGACCTACTAAAATATGACAAGACTAATACTTCTTGACAAAAACTATAAACCAGAGTACAATGCGGAGAAGAAAAGCTATCAACATATAATCTTAATACAATAAAATATTCTTTGTGGAAGAGAAAAAAATAAACTTCATATGAAATCTAAATCTGAGAAAATCCAATGAAAGAAACATCAGTGGATGTAAAATCGAATTCTAGTGATATAAATTAACATAAAATAAGATGGGAAAAATAAAAACAGCAAATATCATGATGATAAAGTTAAACTCAACAGTATATTTACATTTATATGTAAGTATTGTAAATAGTTTGATAAAATATAGAGATCATCAGAGTAGAATACAATGAGATCTAATGATGACCTAACTAAGTTAATGAGGTTTCTGTTTCTTCAACAAATATTTGAACAGGTAAATGTCGGAAGGGAAAGGTTTCCTTGGCTCATGGGTTAAGAGGTTTCCAGCTATGACCTGGCAGCTTTTAGGCTCTGGTTGATGAGAAGCATGAGATGGGGCTTACTGAGTAGTGAGAACAAAAGAAAGAAATTAGAAAATAGGGTCAGTATCCCTTTGGAGAACAAATGCTCTAAGACCTCCTACTCAGCCCTCCTATTAAAGTCTGTAAGTGAGAGTACAGGGAAACCACAAAATTAGATCAATCCATGGGTAGAGAGACAGCTTTATTGGGGATCAAACTGTCAAGGCTATGTTGAGGGCAGGCAGGCAAAGAGAAGCAAAATGGCAGAAAAGCAAGCAGATTCCATATGACAGCTAGCAGGACGGGAGCTTTGAGCTGACCCCGTTGCTCAGGCTGACTGGGAGCTCGATGCCCTTGCCAGAGGTAGTTGATCTTTAGGAGCTTATTAGAGAACATTTCTAGTAAACAGAAATCCTGAGTTTAGACTTCTGTTTACTCAGTGACAATTCTTCTGTTTGCCTGGTCAGAGTTTAAGATATCATCTTCTGTTTAGGATATTGTCACAAGCACTGCCATTTTGGGTGGCGACTTTGGACCTAAGAAATTCCACTCTTTCCGAAGGACCATCAGCTGGGGACCAAGTTCTCCAATTACTGAGCTTTTCGAAAGTTTTCCAAATCTAAACTCTGGCACCCACTTGGATACTTTCTACACAAAACCTATGGTAAAGGTAAAAATACTCTAAAACGTAAAGTATGGAAGAAAGACGTATAATAAAAACATTAGTTAAAGTATAGCTGGATTGGCTGCATTAGCACCAGATAAATCAAACGTTGGATAAAGAAATATCATCTGGCTAAAGGTTAACACTTCATAATGATTTCACCAGGAAAATATAACACAGATAAATAAATGGATTTATAATAAGCTTTAATATATAAATAGCAACAAAATGTAACTGTGATCAGAGATAACACTACTCTCAATAGTTGTTCCAAAAATTAGACCAAGGATATACTGGAGAAGGAACACTTGGGGAATGCAATCACCAATGAGAGCTTGTTGACCTTTATAGATCCTTCCATCTAACACACAGTGTCTTTTCAGAACATATGATGTGGTTAGCAGAAGTTCTGGGTAATCTCAGTTGAGTCACCACTGTTTCTGAGGAAATCAGGTGCCCCTTGGGAGTTCATAGTCATGTTAATAGAAGACCTTAAGAACAGACTCCAAAAGAAGCTCAGGGTCACTTTTATTAGCATTTAAGAGAAAAACTCAGGGACTCAGGGTAACAAGCTATAATCTTGGCACCTAAGCAGCTTCCTAAAGGAGAAAAATAAAGGAGGAGGAGGAGAAAGCCTATGCTGCTTGACTTAAGCCCGCATGAAGATCAGCCATATGATGGTAAGAGGAGAATGGGAGAACAAGTAAAGCCCAAGGTGTCAAGAAGAGAAGATAGAGGAAAAGGGAAAGTTAACGTTTCCTGAGTAGCTCAGAAAAATGGACAGACTTCGAGACTGTCTCAGACAACTGAGTCGGTTGGTGATTATGTGGATGGTGGGGATTCAGTTCCTTAGAAACCATCTTCTTAATGATTACTAATCCTTATTGAAAACCTCAGCAGCCTTGTGTGTCGATTCCACCCACTTAAAAAGGTAGCTGCCTGGAGAGCACACAGTCTAAGGTAGACTGCCAATTTTTGCCAGTCTTGAAGGCCTAACCATGCCAAGCCACTTTGTCAGCTTTCCATCCTCCTTGAAAATCATATGATCACCTCATTAGATGCAGAAAAGGCTTATGACAAAATCCAGCACACCCTCATGATAAAAGACTAGGTATACAGAAAGAATTATGTAACATAATAAAGGCTATGTATGACAAACCTATTGTCTGCATTGTGCTAAATGGAGAAAAATTTAAGAGTTTCTACTAAAATCAGGAACAAAGCAAGGGTATTCACTCTTTCTATGCCTATCCAATATAGTTCTTGACACCTTAGCTGGAACAATAAAATAAGACAAGGAAACGAGATGAATATGAATTGGAAAAGAAGTTAACATATCCCTATTTGCAGATGAGATGATTCTTTGTAATAACAGACTACAAAGATTCTACTGAAAATATTTTAGAGCTGATGAATACTTTTAGCACAGTGATATACTTCTTCCAATAAAGCCACACCTCTTAATCCTTCCTAAATAATTCCAACCAATGGGAACCAAGAATTGAAACATAGGAGCTTATGGGTGCCATTTGAAATCACCAGTTACCTACCACAGCAACATACTAAGACTCCCTTGCTGAGGACAACCTACACTTTGACATCAGGGCATAGAGGAATTAATCACAAACAACGAGGAAACTTCCTTCCTATTGGTTAACTTCCATTGTGCTGAATGACTCAATGCAAGCTACTACAGAAGGAAAAGAAAAAAGTCAACGGTTTTAGTCATCAGTGTACCCTATATGCTACAACAGCAACCTACCAGGTAAGATGTACCCGTGAGTAGGGCAATGGCAAGACTGTTTTGAAGTAGCTGGTAACTATTTTCTGATTGTATTTGAGACTGTTCTACAGGAAGAAATTTCAAGCCTGGTATTGAAATCTTGGTCAGAGGCTGTCTTAGTTAGGGTCTCTATTCCTGTGAAGGGACACTATGACCATGGCAACTCCTACAAAGAAAACCATTTAATTGGAGCTGGTTTACAGTTTAGAAGTTTAGTCCACTTTCGTCACGGAACCATGGCAGCTCACAGGCAGACATGATGCTAAAAAAGTAGCTGAGAGTTACACATCCGGATCAACAGGTACCAGGAAGAAAAGAGTGGCTCTGGGCCTGGCTTGAACATCTAAAACCTCAAAGATCCCCCCACCCCACCCAAGGGACATCCTTCCTCCAACAAGGCAATACCTACTCCAACAAGGCCACATCTCCTAACAGTGTCACTGAAGTGAAATTTTCTGGTTGTGTCATATGATGCAGAGCATGTGATTATTTTCCCAAAGCAAGAAACGCCCGTGAGATGACACTTGATGTTTTGAGAGAGTATATGTAGGACCCAACAGAAAGTGATGGGGCACACGGTCCTGCGTCTTCACTGATCTTCACTTCATTGAGAGAGGTACTGTAGAGAACTTCTGGTGTTTCAGCTGATTTTATCTGGTTAAGCTGACTTGTGCCAATTTGGCAGAGGCCTGGCTGTTTCTGCTGGATTGCACTGCTAATTCCTGTTTGGTGATACTTTTTGAACTGGACTGTTAGTATCCTAACACTACTGCTGACATCCTGAATAGTAGAGACAAGAATTGACCCCAAAGAACTATTTCTAAACAGGGTATCATCCCCTTGTCCTATTTACCATCTTTTCTCTCCTACCTTTAGATGGTGGGCTGGAAAGGTGGTGGAAGCATTTTGAAACCTTAAGTTTTGAAAAATCTAAGCCTACATAGTGTCACCTCCTATGGCCCTATAAGGAACTATTTTCAATCAAACCACCATGGTAACCCATGGCTGATGATATCACAGGTCCTAGGATATTTTATTTTGCCAGGTTGTCAATTTTTCTTCTAAATACTTATATTTATGCCCTAGACTTGGATTTCTCTTGACATTGGTCAGAGAAGCTTCCTTTTCAATGGAAAGATGCATAGCTGGGTAAGGTGCTGAGATTAGAGACTGAGTGCTCAGCCCTAGACAAAACATACGTATCCCACAACCAGCAGCAGTGGCAGTACTAACAGCACCAGGAGCACCAGTAACACCACCACCATCACTATCAGCATCATCACTATTGCCACAACTACCACCACCACCAGGACTCAGAACATCTTGAAAGACAAAGTAGAACGAATGTAAGAGCCTAGGGGTGAGAAGGGCTATAAAATGCTGTCTTCTGGACATGACGTGGCCATGGCAGTTAGGAACTCATAGCAGCTATAGTCACTTGCACATGATTACATGAACTCACTTCTGGCCTACCCCTTACTGAGGAGCTATTGGCAATGGATAGTTGCTGGAAAAGGGAGAACCATTTCCTTCTAGAGGATGTGGCCACTGATATGCTGCCCAGGCTCTGAGGGATGACCTGCCATCCATGATATATGGGTAGCACGAATTGGATTTAATGGGACTTAATTAAACAAGACACGAAGTTGTGCTGGGAGTATATTAAGGGAACTTATTTGGGGAGCCGGAGAGGAGAAATGGGAGGTTAAATATGATTGTTTTTCATTGTATGTATATACTAAATTGTCAAAAATAAAGAAAAATGTGAAAACATTAAAAATTAAGGAAATGAAAATATTTAAAAGCCAGACAGTTGTGTCACAGTGAAATTAATAAACTTATGATTAGACAATGAAAGAAAAGAAAAATAAATTTATTATTAAGAAGTAAGTAAGCCGGGCGTGGTGGCGCACGCCTTTAATCCCAGCACTCGGGAGGCAGAGGCAGGCGGATTTCTGAGTTCGAGGCCAGCCTGGTCTACAAAGTGAGTGCCAGGACAGCCAGGGCTACACAGAGAAACCCTGTCTCGAAAAAAACCAAAAAAAAAAAAAAAAAAAAAAAAAAAAGAAGTAAGTAGAAAATATCACTACCTAACTAGTTTACCAAGAAATTACAAGTTTAGATAAAATTTTGATAGGTATAAATTGCCAAAACTGAGCAATGAAACAATAGAAAAATTTCAATATCTATTACTGTATTAAAGAAATTACATACATAACTCTAAATATGCCACTAAGAAAACTCAAGGCCCAATGGCTATGGAATAACAAGAGAATGTTTAATATTTACTAGGAACTGTGGCTTTACTGGGGAATGGTATTCCCTAGCACATGTTTAAAATGTATAAAATATCCAAACAAACAAACCAACAAACAACAATGCCACTCAAACTTTATCAGAAAATAGAAAAGAGATCACTACCTTGCATATTAGTACTTAATAACATATAACATATTAGTACAGAATAACCCTAATGCCAAAACCAGGGTAAGTCATCAAGAAAAGAAACCGTATGTCAACATTCCTTGGACACTTGGGCTTGAAAAAAAATGTTTAACAAAGCAAATGTAGGAACACATAGTGAGAATTCGACATCAGGATCAAACAAGATGGATTCCAGGAATGGACAGTTGCTTAAACAGTCCTATAAAAGAACCCATTCAATATAGTTCATATTAACAGAATAAAAGAAAACACACTATAATCATTTTAATAGATACATAGAAGTCATGGAGAAATTTCAACACAGCTCTCTGAAAACTAGGAATAGCATTTCAAACTGAAAATGGTTTCGGTGAAGACACAACAGGTTCAACTGTGTTAATGATGAAAGGTGGTAGTCTTTTGTACTTGGGTGGAAAGGGGATACCAGGCATGCCCATTCCTGCCATCCTTCAATGCCGCATCCTAGTCAGCCAGTAAACCAAGCAAAGGAAAAGAGAAAGAAATCTGAAAAGAAAGTTAAACTCTGCAGATGACATAGTTACATAATTTCTTAGAAATCTATCTTAAAAACTTAGAAGAATTTTTATTTCAATTTATCAAAGTCGAGAATACAAGGTTCATATACAGAAGGCTGTTACCTATTTATTGCATTTGTATAGTCTAACATCTAGTAATTAGAAGTGTAATATAAAATAACTCCATTTATCTAAAACATGCCGGGCCAATGCATACTTTGCCAGGATGTGTGCAGGAAGTGTCTAGTGAGAATGGCAAAACCCTGCTGACAGAAATTAAGGACCAGATTTGGGACCCATGCTGTTTCTCAACACTGTTTTAGTAACAAGTAGCAACTGTCCCCAAATTGATCTAGAACATGCCAACCACCCTTTCCTTTTGAAGCTCACTAGAGTGACCTTTCTAAATTTTAGCTGTGTGTGTGTGTGTGTGTGTGTGTGTTTTATAGGTTTCCCAGAGCTGCTAGAATAACATCTAAATTCCACAGAGTAGATACAAGATGCTCTGTGATCTGAACCACCTGCAGATCTCCCCTCTGGCTGAAATGTCCACCTTTATTCTCTGGTGAACTTTTCACACAGGAGCTGACTTTGATTCCACTTCCTAACCTTTCTGATCTATACAGGCAGATGTCATCACTGACTCTCTTGAGACTACAGTAATCCCAAATTAGCCTTCTCACCCACCATTACCACACTCATTTTGTAATCTTTACCTCTCTGAACAGATTGTTTGCTCTTTGAGAGCTCTGGCAGGGTCTGTCCTGCAGACAAGGACATATCCCATTCATTCTTGTCTGCCCAGCATGTGTTCCAAGCCAAGCATACAATGAGCACTCTAATATATTTGAACAGACCAATCTCTGACTGTCTGTATGAAAGAGAATAGGAGAACGTCCAAGAATGAAACACCCCCAAACAGGGTAGACTTAGAGATGAACAGGATATCCTAAGGCTGACTAAGAGCCATCAAAAGAAAATGACATTTCATAACAGGATTATTAATCACTTCTACTCTGGCTCCCTTTTTGTTTTGGCACTGCTTGAGACCCAAAGCAGCCCTGAGGAAATTGCATTTGACCACAAGCACCATAAACTATGCCTAGTTTCCCACAGTAAGTCCAAACTCACATTTTAATAATCATCTGTAACTTTGCCCTACCTGGTCCTCAAGTTCCCCTTGCCACTTTGCATTTCTTTCCATAATAAACACATGAAAATATTTATAGGAACCAAATAAAGTTGGTCCAGAAGTGCTGCTTGGCCCCGAGAAGCCAGCCTCCTCCCATTTCACCTTTCTCGGAGTCTCCATGGCATGCTGACCTCTGAGCCTTTCAGAATTAGGAGTTACTATTCTAGAACCTGTTTTTTTGCATTTTTCAATATGTAAGTTTGCCAGGATATTTGTTCTTTCGCCGTTTTTGTACGTCCCTGTAACTACATGACTATAAACTTTTCAGAAGGGATCCATTTCCCCATAAAAATAGGTCCTTGTGATAGCTGGCGATTAAAACACTCCTGCTCCATTCTATTTGACCAACTTTTAAAACATCAATCTAGAACACAGTCAAAGAGAGCTATACCAGACAGATGACAAAGCTAGAAGTGAAGGCAGGGAGATCGAAGAATCTCTGTTTCAGAGAGGGCAGAGCTGTGGCTCCGAACAAAGTTTCCTTTTAGAATAGTTGTCACCCCAAGATGCTTCTCTTAGAATCTCCCCGTGGGTCACAGAGAATTTTCTACACACCCTTTTCTTCCTGTGTTGTCACAAGAAGGCATGAATTTCTTCTTTTTGATATTTTCCTTCCGTCCAAGCAAACAGATATTTCCAAATCTACTTTGAATTAAACTGAAAGAAATGATTTTCTGAAATCAAAGGAGACTTCCTATTTTTTTTCATGGAGAGATGGAGAATGCTGAGCTGACTGGAAGAAGTATTCTGAGCTGTTGCTTTAGGAAGCCTGGAGTCATCTTTGATGTTTTACTCAAGGCAGCCTTGTTTTGTAATGGCAGCTTCCATGATTTGAGAGAAATTTGCATCTTACCCCAGCATATTGTCTTCCCTCAGCCTTACTGCCTATAAATATCCCAATATATTTTCTGTCATCGCTTCAGATGATTGGCTTCTAGTCCTCCTTGTATGCAAGGCTTTGCACCCTTCTTTTCTGGGTGAGTTAACATCCCCCATGTTTAAATCCCACTCCCACCCCCAACATTTTACTTCAACTTGACAAGATCCCTTAAACCCTATTGTTACCTCCTACATTCTTCATGGTCCACTTACTTACCAACTTCCTAAATTACAAATGCTTTGGGTGTGTTAACTGCATTCAGTACATTCTAAGACCACGAGGAAAGCCACAGAAGCACAATCTAATTCCTAAGACTTCAAGTACCCTTGTTTGCTTTTTACTTTCTTTTTCTCTGTTGGTAAACACCATGACCAAAAAGCAATTTGGGAAGGAAAGGGTTTGTGAGTCCATCACTGAGGGAAGTCAGGGCAGGAGTTCAAGGCGAGAACCTGGATGCAGAAACCAAAACAGAGAGTAGAAAGGAACACTCCCCATGGCTTGTTTCGCCTGCTTGTGATACATCCCAGGACGACCTAGCTGAGAAAGTGCCTGTAGGGAAAGGCCCATGCGACCATCTGATACAAGCAGTTCCTCGGCTGACACACTCTCTTTCCAGGTGACCCTAGTTTATGCCAGGTTGACAAGAACTAAACAGCACATTAGGTTTTAGAAGCTATCCTCAGAGCTACTGCTTCTGTGTCTGCTATTGAATGGATGGCATTAAACACAGCCACCCTTTTTCTCTGTTAACTGGGCATGAGCAGCTGGAAAGAAATGGCCTGCCCTAAGACTGCCATGACTGAAGCTTCTCAGCCATTTTCCCAGAGTGCCCTAGACTTAGCATAAATAAAACATAAGAGAAAAGAAGCAAGACAAGGTGTATTTTAAACACAAGGAGGACTATCAATAATTCTTCCTTGCCTTGAGGGGGACATTAGGAGAGAATGAGAATAAATAGAAAGAACATTTGAGGAAGCTAATAAAGCTTTTAAAAATCAATGTAGTTACGTTTTTTTTTTTTTTTTTTTTTTTGAAAAGAAACATACATGGGAGCTAGGGAGATAGCTTAGTCAGCAAAGTACTTGTCTTGTAAACATGAGGACCCAAGTTTGATCCCCAGGATCCAAGTAAAAATACAGATTGAGGGTGGGGGTGCATGCTTAAAATCTCAGTACTGGGGAGATGGAGACAAGTAGATCACTGATGATTCTAGCCTAATTGGTGCGATTCAGGTCTCATTCAAAGACTCTGTCTCAGAATAAAGTCCTGAAGAATGATGCCCAAAGTTGACCTGTAACCACCACCACTACCACCACCATCTCCCCCCCACCCCGCCCCAGACACAAACCAAAAAAGCATAAACCTGGGGAGAGTGTCCAGTAACATGCAGCTGACCAGAGGTACCTCCTGTGCTCATAAGATCCACCAGCTACAACGTGTCCGCTAGAGGACAAAAGCAGATGGTAGCAGTGTTCATTTGCTTATGGGACTGAGGACTCTCTAGAGCAGTGGTTTGCAGCCTCCCTAAAGCTGTGATCCTTTAATGCAATTCCTCATGCTGCAGTGACCCTCCAACTGTAAAATTATGTCATTGCTAGTTTACTTTATAAATTATTTTACAACTATAATTTTGCTACAGTTATGAATCGTATGTAAATATCTGATATATAGGATATCTGATACGTGACCACCCAAAGGGATCACAACCTACAGGTTGAGAACAACTGTTATAAACAACAACAACAAAAAGCTCCATTATCAGGAAACTACTATCAACTACTCTGGCTCAGTTTAAAAAACTCCATTAACTGTCAACAAGAAGAACAGTGCTCTGAAGCTTACTAAGCCTGTCCCTCAGTTCACCCCTGACCTAATTCTTGTGGCCTCCTGTCTAAGTTCCAGGATACTAGTGAAAAACAGAGGCACCTTGAAGCTCTCTTGTGTCAACTCTAGAACGTCTCTTCTGAGCTATCAGCTCTTGGAAAAGAGCAGTTTCTCAGAAATATATTCCCAGGGACATCCTAAAACCCTTCCCTACTTTTGTCACGTTTTCCAGACTTCCTCCACTAGTGTGACTCTAGATGATCATCAGTACAGCATTCCCATTAGAATATGCCCTCTATTGACTCAGCAAAGACAACAGGTCACATTCTAGTCCATATATCTCTCTCTCTTGAAGTATGACCAATCTGCCTTGGTTTTCCCAACCTTATTTCTGAAAATCTTGTCTTGAGCTCCCGCCTGTGACCAACCTGCCTTGGTTTTCTCAACTTTTGATCTATGTGCCAACAGCTGTAGATTGTTTTCTACACACTATTGGTTATTCACCCAACCTGTTCGTTATAATATATTTATGTATAGGTCCAACTGATAAGTCTATTTGAGAAGAAGATGGTATTAATACCTCCCAACACATAATAATCAGAACAACAAATGCTCTAAATAAAGATAGAATACTAAAAGCAGTAAGAGAAAAAGGCCAAGTAACATATAAAGGCAAGCCTATCAGAATTACACCAGATTTCTCACCAGAGACTATGAAAGCCAGAAGATCCTGGACGGATGTTATACAGACACTAAAAGAACACAAACTCCAGCCCAGGCTACTATACCCAGCCAAACTCTCAATTAACATATATGGAGAAACCAAAGTATTCCACGACAAAACCAAATTCACACATTATCTCTCCACGAATCCAGCCCTTCAAAGGATAATAACAGAAAAAAACCAATACAAGGACAGGAACCACGCCCTAGAAACAACAAGAAGGTAATCCCTCAACAAACCTAAAAGAAGACAGCCACAAGAACAGAATGCCAACTTTAACAACAAAAATAACAGGAAACAACAATTACTTTTCCTTAATATCTCTTAATATCAATGGACTCAACTCCCCGATAAAAAGACATAGACTAACAAACTGACTACACAAACAAGACCCAACATTTTGCTGCTTACAGGAAACTCATCTCAGAGAAAAAGATAGACACTACCTCAGAATGAAAGGCTGGAAAACAATTTTCCAAGCAAATGTTATGAAGAAACAAGCTGGAGTAGCCATTCTAATATCTGATAAGATTGACTTCCAACCCAAAGTCATTAAAAAAGACAGGGAGGGACACTTCATACTCATCAAAGGTAAAATCCTCCAAGAGGAACTATCAATCATGAATATCTATGCTCCAAATACAAAGGCAGCCAATTCATTAAAGAAACTTTAGTAAATCTCAAAGCACACATTGCACCTCATACAATAATAGTGGGAGACTTCAACACACCACTTTCACCAATGGACAGATCATGGAAAGAGAAACTAAACAGGGACACAGTGAAACTAACAGAAGTTATGAATCAAATGGATCTGGCAGATATCTACAGAACATTCTATCCTAAAACAAAAGGATATACCTTCTTTTCAGCACCTCATGGTACCTTCTCCAAAATTGACCACATAATTGGTCACAAAACAGGCCTCAACAGATACAAAAATATTGAAATTGTCCCATGCATCCTATCAGATCACCATGGACTAAAGCAGATCTTCAATAACAAAATAAATAATAGAAAGCCAACCTTCAAATGGAAACTGAACAACACTCTTCTCAATGATACCTTGGACAAGGAAGGAATAAAGAAAGAAATTAAGGACTTTTTAGAGTTCAATGAAAATGAAGCCACAACATACCCAAACTTATGGGACGCAATGAAAGCATTTCTAAGAGGAAAACTCATAGCTCTGAGTGCCTCCAAAAGGAAACTAGAGAGAGCACACATTAGCAGCTTGACAACATACCTAAAAGCACTAGAACAAAAGGAAGCAAATTCACCCAAGAGGAGTAGACGGCAGGAAATAATCAAACTCAGGGGTGAAATCAACCAAGTGGAAACAAGAAGAAATATTCAAAGAATCAACCAATCAAGGAGCTGGTTCTTTGATAAAATCAACAAGATAGATAAACCCTTAGCCAGACTCACTAGAGGGCACAGGGAAAGCATCCTAATTAACAAAATCAGAAATGAAAAAGGAGACATAACAACAGATCCTGAAGATATCCAAAACACCATCAGATCCTTCTACCAAAGGCTATACTCAACAAAACTGGAGAACCTGGATGAAATGGAGAAGTTCCTAGACAGATACCAGGTACCAAAGTTGAATCAAGATCAGGTTAATGATCTAAACAGCCCTATATCCCCCAAAGAAATAGAAGCAGTCATTAATAGTCTCCCAACTAAAAAAAGCCCAGGACCAGATGGGTTTAGTGCAGAGTTCTATCAGACCTTCAAAGAAGATCTAATCCCAGTTCTTCACAAACTATTCCACAAAATAGAAAGAGAAGGTACTCTACCCAACTCATTCTATGAAGCCACAATTACTCTGATACCTAAACCACAAAAAGACCCAACAAAGATAGAAAACTTCAGACCAATATCCCTTATGAATATTGATGCAAAAATCCTCAATAAAGTTCTTGCTAACCGAATCCAAGAACACATCAAAACAATCATCCATCCTGACCAAGTAGGTTTCATCCCAGGGATGCAGGGATGGTTCAATATACGGAAATCAATCAACGTAATCCAGTATATAAACAAACTCAAAGACAAAAACCACATGGTCATCTCGTTAGATGCTGAAAAAGCATTTGACAAGATCCAACACCCATTCATGATAAAAGTCTTGGAAAGATCAGGAATTCAAGGCCCATACCTAACCATGATAAAAGCAATCTACAGCAAACCAGTAGCCAACATCAAAGTAAATGGTGAGAAGCTTGAAGCAATCCCACTAAAATCAGGGACTAGACAAGGCTGTCCACTTTCTCCATACCTATTCAACATTGTACTTGAAGTCCTAGCCAGAGCAATTCGACAACAAAAGGAGATCAAAGGGATACAAATTGGAAAAGATGAAGTCAAAATATCACTTTTTGCAGATGATATAATAGTATATATAAGTGACCCTAAAAATTCCACCAGAGAACTCCTAAGCCTGATAAACAGCTTCGGTGAAGTAGCTGGATATAAAATTAACTCAAACAAATCAATGGCCTTTCTCTACACAAAGAATAAACAGGCTGAGAAAGAAATTAGGGAAACAACACCCTTCTCAATAGTCACAAATAATATAAAATATCTTGGCGTGACTCTAACTAAGGAAGTGAAAGATCTGTATAATAAAAACTTCAAGTCTCTGAAGAAAGAAATTATAGAAGATCTCAGAAGATGGAAAGATCTCCCATGCTCATGGATTGGCAGGATCAACATTGTAAAAATGGCTATCTTGCCAAAAGCAATCTACAGATTCAATGCAATCCCCATCAAAATTCCAACTCAATTCTTCAACGAATTAGAAAGTGCAATCTGCAAATTCATCTGGAATAACAAAAAACCTAGGATAGCAAAAACTCTTCTCAAGGATAAAAGAACCTCTGGTGGAATCACCATGCCGGACCTAAAGCTCTACTACAGAGCAATTGTGATAAAAACTGCATGGTACTGGTATAGTGACAGACAAATAGACCAATGGAATAGAATTGAAGACCCAGAAATGAACCCACACACCTATGGTCACTTGATCTTCGACAAGGGAGCTAAAAACATCCAGTGGAAGAAAGACAGCATTTTCAACAAATGGTGCTGGCACAACTGGTTGTTAACATGTAGAAGAATGCGAATCGATCCATTCCTATCTCCTTGTACTAAGGTCAAGTCTAAGTGGATCAAGGAACTTCACATAAAACCAGAGACACTGAAACTTATAGAGGAGAAAGTGGGGAAAAGCCTTGAAGATATGGGCACAGGGGAAAAATTCCTGAATAGAACAGTAATGGCTTGTGCTGTAAGATTGAGAATTGACAAGTGGGACCTCATGAAACTGCAAAGCTTCTGCAAGGCTAAAGACACCATCAATAAGACAAAAAAACCACCAACAGATTGGGAAAGGATCTTCACCTATCCTAAATCAGATAAGGGACTAATATCCAATATATATAAAGAACTCAAGAAGGTGGACTCCAGAAAGTCAAATAACCCCATTAAAAAATGGGGCTCAGAACTGAACAAAGAATTCTCACCTGAGGAATACCGAATGGCAGAGAAGCACCTGAAAAAATGTTCAACATCCTTAATCATCAGGGAAATGCAAATCAAAACAACCCTGAGATCCCACCTCACACCAGTCAGAATGGCTAAGATCAAAAATTCAGGTGACAGCAGATGCTGGTGAGGATGTGGAGAAAGAGGAACACTCCTCCATTGTTGGTGGGATTGCAAGCTTGTACAACCACTCTGGAAATCAGTCTGGCAGTTCCTCAGAAAATTGGACATAGTACTACCGGAGGATCCAGCAATACCTCTCCTGGGCATATATCCAGAAGATGTCCCAACCGGTAAAAAGGACACATGCTCCACTATGTTCATAGCAGCCCTATTTATAATAGCCAGAAGCTGGAAAGAACCCAGATGTCCCTCAACAGAGGAATGGATACAGAAATTATGGTACATTTACACAATGGAGTACTACTCAGCTATTAAAAAGAATGAATTTATGAAATTCCTAGCCAAATGGATGGACCTGGAGGGCATCATCTTGAGTGAGGTAACACAATCACAAAAGAACTCACACAATATGTATTCACTGATAAGTGGATATTAGCCCAAAACTTAGGATACCCAAGATATAAGATACAATTTGCTAAACGCATGAAACTCAAGAAGAATGAAGACCAAAGTGTGGACACTGTGCCCCTTCTTAGAATTGGGAACAAAACACCCAGGGAAGGAGTTACAGAGACAAAGTTCGTAGCTGTGATGAAAGGATGGACCATTTAGAGACTGCTGTATCCAGGGATCCATCCCATAATCAGCTTCTAAATGCTGACACCATTGCATACACTAGCAAGATTTTGCTGAAAGGACCCAAATATAGCTGTCTCTTGTGAGACGATGCCGGGGCCTAGCAAACACAGGAGTGGATGTTCACAGTCAGCTATTGGATGTATCACAGGGCTCCCAATGGAGAAGCTAGAGAAAGTACCCAAGGAGCTAAAGGGATCTGCAACCCTATTGTTGGAACAACATGATGTACTAACCAGAACCCCGGAGCTCTTGCCTCTAGCTGCATATGTATCGAAAGATGGCCTAGTAGGCCATCACTGGAAAGAGAGGCCCATTGGACTTGCAAACTTTATATGCCCCAATATAGGGGAATGCCAGGGCCAAAAGAATGGGAATGGGTGGGTAGGGAAGTGGGGGGCGCTATGGGGGACTTTTGGGATAGCATTGGAAATGTAACTGAGGAAAATATGTAATAAAAATATTAAAAATTAAAAAAAAAAAGAAAAATACCAGGAAAAAAAATAAGACAATTCACAAACTTAGTTTGTTCTGAAATCCAAGTTCATTACTCTGGATTATCTGTAATATTTTTTCCTTTACAGAACTTACAATTATATATTCCGTGTAATAAAATATTGGTTCTAATCACTTTTCCTAGAGCTAAAAACATAATCATTCAATTACATTCAGATATTTAAGGAAATAAAACAGAGCTTCAAAATGATAGCTCATTTTAGCAAAATGGCAGAGTGGCAAGCAGAAGACTTCAAATTCTTGACCTCGAGTTCTCAACAGGCACTTAGTATCTCATAGAGATGACAGATTCAAAAGTCAAAAGTTTTGCAAAAGGTTGGGTCTGAAGATAGGAAAATATCAAGAATTAAAGTCTAACACACTCACTACATAAATTTACACTATAATAAAAACAATTGAAGGAACTGCAAGATGATTATAAGAGCAAAACAGTATGGTACATTTTCCCACTCATCAAAAGGTTCATGGTCAAGATTTCTTTAATAAGAAAAGGTTAATAAGACAAAAACATAACCAATTAATTTAACAAAAATTATAGGCCAAAGAACAAAGACCTAAGGATCCAGAGAAAGCTGTCCAGTCCATCCATGCATAGACTCAAGGAAGAACAGCCACTGTTGTAGAAAGATGGCTGGATAAAGGGGTTTGACTTAAAGGCCATAGAATAAAGGGAGGGCCCAAGAAAGCCTTTGTGTTTAGACTCTTGGCATCGGCATGTAGCTTTCTTTTCCCTCAGACCTGTCATGAGATCTTCCAGGAAGAAGTCACATGGAAGAACTGTATTTGAGAAAGAGTAGCTCTGAGTTCTAACACACTTGAAGGAGAGACAGGGCGTTAGAAAGATCATGCTTCTGATGCTTTTCAATTTCCTTCAGATCACATCAGCACTCTGATGTGAAATCTCATGTCTTGAATCAAAACTTCTACTTAGTTCCTAGACTTTACTGTCTCTCACACAAACTGAATAATAACTTGTCCATGTGGCTTTTAAGGATGTTCAATCAGAAAACAAAGTTTGGTATGAACACTATTTTAAAGATGTTCACATTGATCAGGCACTTGTCACTTACTGAAATTTAGCTACTGTAATGAACAAGCTCAATTTTGAAATCAAGCTGTGTTGGCAGAATCCAACTAGAAAACACTATGGCAAGCAAGAGAATTTTCTGGAGATGGCCCACCCTTTAGCATGGCTGTGATGAGTGAGCCCTGAGAATACAAGGTCCTTAGAGACTTTATTTCAGGACTGCTTCTTGCTGTTTATATGCCTTTCCTGTCACTATTGATTAGTGATCATTAGCCTAATGATTCCTGGGCATCAAGACCACCTTATTGAGCAAATTTCCTGCAGATCAACATGAAGATAAACTTTCATGAATTAATGCTATTTAGATGAATTAATTACTATACAGCATTCCAGCTTTGATTCAAACAATTTCAAGAAGAAAGTTTGAGATGGTCTTAGTTGTTTTGCCAGAAAGATGTAATAAGGAATCAAGAATAGAATGTGCCACCTCCTCACAGAATAGTCAGTAAAGGCTGCAGAATAAGGAATATAATGAGCTTTCATAAATTGCCCTAAGATGAGAAACTGGCTTGGGACAGATTTGTGATCAATGAAAAACATTCATTCTAGGTCAAGTCCAAGGATGAAGCCACAGGTGTACACGATGATAAACCAAGACTATGGGAAACTGTTGCTTTGAACTTATAATGAGTTTATAGAATGAAACACTGCTTTGAACTTACTATTGACATCCTTCTATACAAAACTTTCCTTTTGTATAACATTTTATGTATGAGGTAATTTTATAAAGAACTTTTTCTAGAAGGTATAAATTGCCAGAGAGAAGAAATAAAGTGTGGTGTTTGGGGCTTTGCTCCATCCATGAAATGTGTGTGTGTGTGTGTGTGTGTGTGTATGTGTGTGTGTGTGTCTATACGTATGTACAATATGTCTATATGTCTGTCTGTCTATATGTATGTGTATATATATATGTATGTGTATATATATGTATATGTAGGTATAGGTGTATGTATATAAGTATGTGTGTACACTTGCGAAATTGATGAAACAGTTGGTCAGGTCCAACTAGTGTATATGCGTCCCTGACTTTCTTTTCTTTCTCTGTGAAACTACCAAAAGTTATCAGCTTTTGACCCCAGAACAGTAAGAGTTAAAATGTCAGAAGCCATCAGCTTCTGGCCTCCAGAACAGTAAGAGAGAGTTACAAGACCCAGAGGTTATCAGCCTTTGTCCTTTGTCGGATGCTATGTCTCACCTCATTACCTTAGCCCTGCTGGGGCTGGCCTCCAACACTGTGTCTTATCCTACTCACGTCATACTGTGCAAAACAGTGGTTATCCAAGACTGAGTACTTAGTGACTTGACTAAAGAAGTAGCTTTTGACTCCACTTCCGGGATGGAGGATGGTGGCATACCTGGATAGACACATTAGCAACATCATATGCCAGGTACTAGCCACATGGCACATACTGAAAAATGATTTAATTTTTGGACTAGAAAGAGCACAACCCTATAAAATTATCAGGGTGAGCACATTAAAAACCATGTCAGAAATATAGGTCTGAGAATTTACTAGACATACAAATGGTATAACCATTGAGCTTAGAAACCAAAACAGGGGTAGCAACAGCATTACCTACCTGTCATCTGGCCACTCACTGTGTGTATCAAAGGATCAACAGACAAAGGATTTCTGACTGTTTCAGGGGCTTTAGCTTTGCTTAGTCCCTGTAGATAATAGGGCTACTCCAGTTGCCTAGTGTCCGTCTATAGTTAACAGGGCTTACTCCAGCTGCCTAATGTCTATAGTTAATAGGGCTTACTCCAGCTGCCTAGTGTCTATAGTTAATAAGGCCTACTCCAGTTGCCTACTATCAATCTCTGAGACACTTGTCTGAACCTGCTATGTATCTGACCACATGTTTTTGTTTTGTTTTGTTTTGTTTTGTTTTGTTTTGTTTTGTTTCACCAAGGACTGTCCTTGTCCTTTGTTTCAACATGTTCCCAAGGCTAACTCTGACCTTACAGACTGACATTCTGGTCTGTAGCCACAAGGGCTTCTCCAGCTTCTTCTACAGCTTAGTCTGTATACAGAACATCTCCTAGAACCCTACCTGTTTCCCAACGTTGACCACTTGGGCATCTTTGAAGCTCCTTGCCTCTGCAATGCTTTGAAGTCATTTCATAACTTGCTTGTACACACACACACACACACACACCCCACATATATATGTGTAATGTGTGATCTGAAAGTTAATGTTAGTAATTAAGATTTGAATAAAGAGGATCTGTGTTTGCCTTAGACAAAGAAATCAAGGAAAACATGAGAAGCAGGCAAATTGATAACAGTGAACTGTAATGTCATGAGATTTACTGTTACTCGATAAATTCTGACATTGTGAAAAGACAAACATGTTTGTTTCTCACACGGTGTTCTGAGGACACTCAGCTATTTGTTGCAAAAGTACATTCCTGGACCCCTCCGAACTTAGGAACTTAGTCTGCACAGGTGAGAGTGTGCACCACAGAAGTGGACAGCTTCTGGGACAGGCGGGAGCCACAGAGCCGCTGAGGCAGCACCCTTTTCGGGCCGCAGACATCCGGCCACCCTCCCAGCCGGGGAGGACACGAGTCTGCCCTGCACGGGAGCCCTCTGCCTGAGGAGCAGGGAGCACCATCTTGGTTCCGGGACTCCGCCGAACTTAGGAACTTAGTCTGCACAGGTGAGAGTGTGCACCAAAGAAGCTGACAGCTTCTGTGACCTGCCAAAGCAACACAGCATCTGGGAAAGGTCCTGTTTTGGGCCTTCTTCTTCGGCCAGGAGGAGGTCCAAACACCAGATATCTGTGCACCTTCCCTGTAAGAAGAGAGCTTGCCAGCAGAGAGTGCTCTAACCACTGAAACACAGAGGAGAGAGCCTGTCTCCCAGGTCTGCTGATAGACTGTAATCAGAATCACCAGAAGAATAATCTGTAAACAGAGACAACTATAACAACTCCAGAGATTACCAGATGGCAAAAGGTAAACGTAAGAATCTTACTAACAGAAACCAAGACCAATCACCATCAGAACCCAGCACTCCCACTTCACCCAGTCCAGGGTACCCCAACACACCTGAAAAGCTAGACCTGGATTTAAAAGCATATCTCATGATGATGGTAGAGGACATCAAAAGGGACTTTAATAACTCACTTAAAAAATTACAGGAGAACATTGCTAAAGAGTTACAAGTCCTTAAAGAAAAACAGGATAACACAATCAAACAGGTAGAAGTCCTTAAAGAAAAACAGGAAAAGACTACCAAACAGGTAGAAGTCCTTAAAGAAAAACAGGAAAACATATCCAAACAGGTGATGGAAATGAACAAAACCATACTAGACCTAAAAAGGGAAGTAGACACAATAAAGAAAACCGAAAATGAGGCAACACTGGAGATAGAAAACCTAGGAAAGAAATCTGGAACCATAGATACTAGCATCAGCAACAGAATACAAGAGATGGAAGAGAGAATCTCAGGTGCAGAAGATTCCATAGAGAACATCGGCACAACAATCAAAGAAAATGCAAAATGCAAAAAGATCCTAACTCAAAACATCCAGGAAATCCAGGACACAACGAGAAGACCAAACCTACAGATAATAGGAGTGGATGAGAATAAAGATTTTCAACTCAAAGGACCAGCAAACATCTTCAACAAAATTATAGAAGAAAACTTCCCAAATCTAAAGAAAGAGATGCCCATGAACATACAAGAAGCCTACAGAACTCCAAATGGACTGGACCAGAAAAGAAATATCTCCCTACACATAATAATCAGAACAACAAATGCACTAAATAAAGATAGAATACTAAAAGCAGTAAGAGAAAAAGGCCAAGTAACATATAAAGGCAAGCCTATCAGAATTACACCAGATTTTTCACCAGAGACTATGAAAGCCAGAAGAACCTGGACAGATGTTATACAGACACTAAAAGAACACAAATTCCAGCACAGGCTACTATACCCAGCCAAACTCTCAATTAACATAGATGGAGAAACCAAAGTATTCCACGACAAAACCAAATTCACACATTATCTTTCCACAAATCCAGTCCTTCAAAGGATAATAACAGAAAAAAAACAATACAAGGACGGGAACCACACCCTAGAAAAAACAAGAAGGTAATCCCTCAACAAGCCTAAAAGAAGACAGCCACAAGAACAGAATGCCAACTTTAACAACAAAAATAACAGGAAGGAACAATTACTTTTCCTTTAATATCTCTTAATATCAATGGACTCAACTCTCCAATAAAAAGACATAGACTAACAAACTGGCTACACAAAAAAGACCCAACATTTTGCTGCTTACAGGAAACTCATCTCAGAGAAAAAGATAGACACTACCTCAGAATGAAAGGCTGGAAAACAATTTTCCAAGCAAATGGTATGAAGAAACAAGCTGGAGTAGCCATTCTAATATCTGATAAGATTGACTTCCAACCCAAAGTCATCAAAAAAGACAGGGAGGGGCACTTCATACCGATCAAAGGTAAAATCCTCCAAGAGGAACTATCAATCCTGAATATCTATGCTCCAAATACAAAGGCAGCCACATTCATTAAAGAAACTTTAGTAAATCTCAAAGCACACATTGCACCTCACACAATAATAGTGGGAGACTTCAACACACCACTTTCACCAATGGACAGATCATAGAAACAGAAACTAAACAGGAACACAGTGAAACTAACAGAAGTTATGAATCAAATGGATCTGGCAGATATCTACAGAACATTCTATCCTAAAACAAAAGGATATACCTTCTTTTCAGCACCTCATGGTACATTCTCCAAAATGGAGCACATAATTAGTCACAAAACAGGCCTCAACATATACAAAAATATTGAAATTGTCCCATGCATCCTATCAGATCACCATGGACTAAGGCTGATCTTCAATAACAAAATAAATAATAGAAAGCCAACCTTCACGTGGAAACTGAACAACACTCTTCTCAATGATACCTTGGTCAAGGAAGTGTCCCGCGCTGATTTTCCCGCCAGCAAGAAACAACGCAGCACACAAACAGGATCCTTCTGTAGCAAGCTTTAATGCGTCTTGAGAGGGAGAGCATCAGCTTCACAAGGCGGAGACCCCAAGCCCGAAAACCGCCTCCCTTATATAGGAGATTTCTCTCGCCTCGGACGTGGCGATTCTCTATAGGCCAAATTCTTGTCACCCGAGGTGACGTTGTCAGGCGGGCAACTGGCACCATGAACGGTTAATGCCAGCACATGCGCGGATCACTTGTTCATCTCCAGAGGCAGGCGATGTCGGTGCCATCTTATAATGGCGACGATGTGGGGTGGCGCCCCACATCTCCCCCTTTTCTATACAAAGGCAAGCCAGCCACCCATTCAAGGAGGGCGGAAGTAGAGGCCGAATCCCCAAAGATAATTTAAAAACAAAAGATATGTGCAGGGGTCTTGTCTAGGCTCTAGGTGGGACCCGACATACTCCTGACCGATCTCTCTGTCGTTTTTCTTGAGGAAGGGACACTAGGACAGGCAACCCTTTTCAAGACGGCATGCTTCCCAGAGAGAGCGGGGGTATCTCTCTGTGCGATGCTTAGCTCAACAACCCTCATGGGCTGCTCAAACCGGGCACTCATCCTCGTGCGACGCATAGAGATGCTGAGGGTGCAAGAGCTGCCTGGCCGGCGACCGGCTGCTAACATCTACTGCCGTTTTAGTGCCGCAAGCCAGATTTCCGCTGACCTTCCATGCTCTAAGGCCATGAGTGCCTGAGTTATCATAATTTTTTCTCTCTTGCTTTTACTATAAATTTTGCAAATTAGCCAAAGCATAAAGCCCAGTCCGAGGCAGAAAAAGGCTCCAAACATTCCCACCCCCACCCACTCTTTAAAATAAGAAAATGCTGAAGAAATCCAGGAGGCGAGGCCTTTGGTGAGGGACAGGTCTAGGCGGGTGGAGTTGACTTGTAATATCGCTGTTCGGAGTTCCCGCAGGGTCTGGTCAAATTCAACTGTCCAATTCTGTAACAAATGCTGGGATAAAACTTTAGAAAGATTAGCAGCCCGTGTGAAATTGTCATACTGTACAGAGGTCACACAAAGACCTGGCAATCTTCTTTCGCACCCTAATTGGGCAACTTGCCACAAAACATCTAATTGCTCTTGGACTAAATCTATGCGTTGATTCACTAGTAATAACCTGCCTTGAATCTGGGTATAAGCTAGATGTCCAGCCTCCATGGCCGTGGTCACCGTAGAGGACAATTTATTTATGGTGGCAGCCGACCGCACCGTGCCCGAAAGGGTCAGGGCCGAAGCAGTAACCGATGCTGTTACAGCGGTGGCTGCGATGATGCCCACAATTACGGCAGAAATTCCAAAATCTCTCCTTTCTCTGAATAATGCCATTGAACTTGGGGCCTCCACAGGAACAGGCACAAATCGGGGCAGGCGTGCTACCAGGGCCAAGGGGAACTCAGAAGCATTCCAGCACAGAACATAATAACATGGTTGCATCATACAATCAAGCTTATCGGAATTACTTGGCAAGGAAGCATTACTAACAATCTAAAGAAAAGGGGGCCATACGCATATTGGCATCCTGACCAAGGCAAAGGGGAATGCGAGTCCTCCTTTGCATGGCAGAACGGGGCCAACTTTGGTTGTCTGAGACCTTCAGAATAATTAGCCCAAATAATTCTGTAAAATTCCCGCCCCAATGTGTAGCATTTGTCCATCCATTAATAATATTTGACATAGATTGAGTATGTAACCCAATATAACTGGGCACCGTCCCATTGATGCTAAAGCATAGGCTACCCAGAAGGTAGTGAGTTCTATTATCCACTACTCGTTCTATTTGAGAATCCCAGGGCAAAAACGGAAGGCCTAATTCTTTATCAGTAATAAACAAGCGAGGGAAAACTTGGGCGTTATACATCACCGGCATTGGAAGTGGGAAGGTTGACATGATTCCCCATCGAAACTCATGTGTCCTTATCGTTGGCGCTAGGGTTATCCACAGAAAGGTCAGGAGAATGATCATCTTCTTGGTTTATACTTCGTGTTAGCCGCTCCGGGATCCAAAAAGGATTTTGTTCACTCTGTGGAAAAACACAAACAGCTCCCCTGGATCTTATTAGGATAGGATCCGGGCCTTTCCATTGATTAGTCAACACATCCTTCCATTTTACCAATTCTTTTGGTCTCTTTGGTTCCGAGCAGTGGCGCTCTGCAGCGCTCCTTCCTGCATCGTCCAGGTTTAAGAAATTTAGAGTAAAGAGTGCCATGGATAGTGCCACTCTTGGGCCAGGGGGCAACTCTGTTATCGCTCCCCCTTTCTGTTTAAATAAATAGGATTTGAGCGTTCGATGAGCTCTTTCAATGATGCCTTGTCCTTGAGGGTTATAAGGAAGTCCAGTGATATGGGTCACCTGCATTTGTGCACAGAATTGTTTGAATTTATTTGAGGTATAAGCAGGTCCATTGTCTGTCTTAAGACATTTTGGTCTACCCCAGGCACTCCAGGCCTCGAGGCAATGTTGAATTACATGAGATGTCCTTTCTCCTGAAAGTGGAGTTGCAAATAACACACCAGAACAAGTGTCAATAGACACATGAACATATTGCGTCTTACCAAAAGATGCAATATGAGTGACATCCATCTGCCAAACTTGTAGGGGGGAGAGTCCCCTCGGATTGACACCATAATGAGGTGTGGGCAGAAACTGACAACAGTTTTGGCACTGTGTGACTATCTCGCGGGCTTCTTTCCTTGTTAAAGAGAAGCGCCGGCGAAGTGTTTCAGAGGTAACATGAAACTTACTATGAAAATTTTTGGCGGCCTCTAGTGGTGAGGATAGTGCTGTGGCCACAAGTCGCGTAGCCTGATCTGCCAGCTCATTACCCTCTGTCATGGGGCCAGGGAGTCCAGAATGGGCTCTCATATGTACGATATAAAAGGGATGTTTTCTTTGTAATAGAAGGTTTCTAATCTGTTCAAAGGTTTGTGCTACCCTACTAGAAGGTTTTATTAGGCCCGCAGTTTCTAGCAGGCGAACTGCATTAACCACATACAAGGAATCAGAAATAATATTGAGCGGGCAATCAAATTGCTGTAAAACTTCTAATACTATCAAACACTCAACAATTTGAGGGGAAACCTCCGAATATTGTCTGATATGGGTAATGTTATTAACTACATAGGCCCCTTGCCCGGTTTTGGAGCCATCTGTATAAATTACAAGACCATTTTTAAGTGGGAAATGACTTGTTACTTTGGGAAAAACTAATGGATGGGTCAGGGCAAAGTGTAACAATGGGTGCTTTGGATAATGATTATCAAATTTTCCACTAAATGTGACACATAGAATGGACCAATCATTAGAAGCAGCAGCTAACACCTGTATTTGATTAGGGGTATAGGGAATGACAATGATATTAGGTTCAAGGCCGAAGTATTTGATTGTCATTTTTAATCCCTTTAATGCTAATTGTGCTACTGCGGCCGGATACCAATCGATAATCTTTGCAGGGGAGGCTTGTGGATGAACCCAGCATAGGGGCCCCTCTTGCCAAATGACAGCAGTTGGTAAGCCTCGAGTGTCCAAGATACATAACAAAACCGGCTTGGAATAATCTATTCTAACAAGCTGCGCTTGACTTATTGCTTTTTCTACTTTATTAAGTGCCTCCACTGCCAAAGGATTCAATTTTCTAGGAGAGGTGATATGAGAATCCCCTTCCAAGATATCAAACAGGGGTTTCAATTCTGTTGAAGGGATTTTTAAAAAAGGTCTAAGCCAATTGATATCTCCCAACAATTTTTGAAAGTCATTTAAAGTATGTAAATTATCCATCCTGATTTCTATTTTTTGTGGCTTAATAATGTTGGGCTGTATAAAAGAACCTAGAAACTGTCCAGAGTCTGCCAATTGCACCTTTTCAGTGGCTATCTGTAGCCCCCATTGCTCTAATGTTTTCTGTAACACAGGAAAAACCTGTTGCAGTACAGATGGATTCTTATGGCAAAGCAGGACGTCATCCATGTAATGGATAGACACTATTTGTGGAAATTGTCTCTTTATCGGGGCGAGTGCTTGGTCTACATACAGTTGGCAGATAGTAGGGCTATTGGCCATCCCTTGGGGCAAGACTCTCCATTGATACCTCTTATCTGGTTCTGTATGATTGATAGAGGGGACACTAAAGGCAAAGCGAGGTCTATCCGCAGGGTGTAACGGTATGGAAAAAAAGCAATCTCTGATGTCTATAATGAGGATGTTCCAGCCCTTAGGAAGGGCGGACAGCATAGGTAATCCTCTCTGTACAGGCCCTAACAGGGACATCTGTCCATTTATAGCTCTTAAATCATGTAACAGACGCCATTTGCCAGACTTTTTCTTTATTACAAATATGGGGGTGTTCCAGGGGGAAGTAGAGGGTTCAATATGGCCGAGTTTTAGTTGTTCTGCAATAATTTGTGTTACAACGCTCAATTTCTCGGAGGTTAGCGGCCACTGAGGAACCCACACAGGATCCTCCGTTTTCCATGGTATAGGTCGTACTGCCTCAGTGGCGCCTAGGAAAAACCCAGGCCTGCTCTGTCCTTATTGGCCTTGTGTGAGATTGGGCGCGGTTCGCCTTGTTCATGGCGTCCCAAACCCTGGCCTTCTTGATAACCCATTTTCTCCATCATTTCTCTAAGACGTAATGAATAATCATTGGTCAGAGTCAGTCCTAAATCTGTCATGACATCTCTCCCCCAGAGATTTACAGGTAGGGGTAGAACGTAGGGGGAAAAGCATCCTTTTAAACCCTCTGGTGACGTCCAGACCAGCCGGTTGGTACTAATGTCTGGACTGGATTGATACCCCAGGCCTTGTAAAGAATGAGAAGATTTTGTCACTGGCCAAGCTTTAGGCCACCAATGTGTGGAAATAATACTCTTATCAGCTCCGGTGTCAAGAATGCCCTCAAAATTTTTACCATTTATGTTAAGGATTAATTTCGGGCGCGAATCAAGTGACAATGTCAAATAGGCCGAATCCATTTCTGAAGATCCCATAAGTTTTTTATCTTGATTGGGTAATTCTCCCAGCAGCGGGAGGAGGAGGAGCTGAGCAATCCTGTCCCCTTTTTTAATAGAAAATACACCATGAGGGCTGGAGCATAGAATCTGCATATTTGGGATGTGTTGATTATCTGTTATGCCTGGATGGACTATTAGTCCGCATGCGGTAAGGGCACCACGGCCAATGATAAGTCCCACCGCGTTGTCCGGTATGGGAGGCCCTAAGGGCATGGCAGGGACAGGTTGAACCCCCATCTGAGGTGTTAATAAGATTGAGGTGGTGGCGCACAAGTCCATTCTTGTGCCTTGGCTTGATCTGCCTCCTCGCTCAGGGGACTGGTCCCAGCGAATTGGGTCCCGTATTTTTGAGGGCCCCGGGGCCGGGGGCCCGCAGGCCCGTTTTTTGGCTCCTGTCTAACAGGGATAGCAGGCGGGAGGAGGTTGCCTTTAATGTCTCTAGTTGATCTGCATTGACTGACTGGATGGTAACCCTTTCTACATCGGGAACATAGGGTAAGAGTTCTCTGGTTTTGCTTAGGTGCTCGGCAATCTTTTGCGAGATGCCCTGATTTCCCACAGTTGAAGCAGGTGCGACTGCTGCCCCCCGTAGGGGGAGGTCGCCTTTGTGCCTGTAAAATGGCTGCGGCGAGCCCAGAGTTACTCAACGGTCCACCAATCTCTCTACATATTCTAAGCCATTCTGACAATCCCTTGTTTTTCCTCGGCGCTATTGCACTTCTGCACTCCTGAGTGGCTTGTTCAAAGATTAATTGCTCTATAAAGGGTCCAGCACAATCAGGATCCCCGAAAATCTTTCCTGCTACCTCCATCATCCTGGCCACATAGTCTGAGAATGGTTCCTGAGGTCCCTGTATAATCTTGGTGAGCTGATTACTAGTTTCTCCTTTACGGTTGAGTGATTTCCATGCTCGTATAGCAGTACTGGATATTTGGGCATAAGCTCCCCAATGATAATTGACCTGATCTGCTGCATAAGGACCCTGTCCTGTAAGGAGTTCAAAGGTCCAGTCTCTTTGCTCTGGGGTCAGGGCTGCGGCATTAGTCCTAGCCTGGGCCTGTGCCGCCTCATGCCATAGGGCCTTCCATTCCATGTATTGTCCCATGCTTGGTAGCACAGCTTTCGCCACTGTTTGCCAGTCACTGGGCGTCAGGGCGGTTAATGCCAGTCGATCTAACTGCATTAGAGTAAAACTGGCATTTGCTCCAAACTTTCTAACTGATTCTGCAAGCTCCTTTATTTGGTTATAATCAACAGGAGCATATACTCTCCCACCATCTTGCTCATAGACAGGGTAAGCGAGCCTGAGCTTGCGATGCACCTTTTCAGGTAACAATGAGAAAGCTTTAGGGCGTATCTCATAAGGTGGTGGGGCAGAGGGAACTGTCTGTACAGGATTCCTGGGTAAAGCATTAGGTTTTGTTGAAATGGCAGGTTTAGAGGTCCGTTTATTTAACGGCCTCTCATCAGGATAATACCTCTCTCTCTCATATCTGGTTGCTTCCTCATCAAGTTCTTCCTCTTCCTCTGTATCTAGTCTCCCACTCTCTGCTCCGGATGACTCTTCAGAGCTTTGAATATTGAGTGCTTCAAGCTCTTGGGTTGGGTACAACCCAGGCTTAGATATAGGTTGAAAAATCGGTACTCCCTCGGAGTCCGATTCCTCATGTGGGGAGGCAGGTATACTGCTTGTTCCCCTCTCTCCCGCCCTCTTAGGCTTCCTGGGAGGTCCTTTTTCACTTTTATTCTTTGGGATCCTCTTCCTAGTTTGTGCACGTGCACCCATCCTCTCACTACGCTCAGATTCTGACATGCCATCCTGAACGGTCTCCAAAGCTATTTGTCCCTTTTTTCTGACTTCCTCACATGTTTCATCCTCAAGGCAGTTTTTGATCATCTTCCAAACTGCTTTGGTGCCCATACGTAAGTCGGGGCACAAATCAAGATCCTTCCCCAATTTTTTCCATGAGGCCAAGGTCAAGGAGCCAGAAACGGCATACCAAGGGGCAACTCTATCTACCTCCTCAACAAAGTGCTTAAGAACCTTGTCCCCTAGCTTTAGGTCTCTTTTCTTAAGGAGATTTTCAAGTGATGTTTGGATTGACTGTGACGACCCCATAACGGGTCAAAAGTAACCGCAGCTTATCTACGTCCGCCTTAAGTCACTGTTAGAATCAAAAAGATGTCTTGGCGCGGCCCACGGCTTATCTACGTCCGACTTACGGCAACAGCGAGAAACCGAAAGTACGGCTCGCCTTTCTGCTCTTTCATTTACAAGAGACTAATTTGGCGCTGCGATGGAGTGCAACGGACTACAACTACAACTACAACTACAACTACAACGACAACTACAACGGACTGATGTGCTGTTGGAAACTTGTTAACACCACCGCCTATGTTCACAGATATAACTGGCCAGGAGGAAGAGTAGAAGAGCTAAAATAGCGATGATAATGGCCTCTGGAAATCTAAACCACAATCCGGACAAACCCAATACCTGGGAAAGAGTTAAAGAAAAGAGTTCATGTTCAGGCATACCTTTCCGATGCATAGTCTAGCCACAGTTCTGAACCCTCCCCGTCGCCGAGGGGTCTCCGAAGGTGCTGACGATGGTCTGGTCACAATTCCCGGGTTTTTCGGCACCAAATGTCCCGCGCTGATTTTCCCGCCAGCAAGAAACAACGCAGCACACAAACAGGATCCTTCTGTAGCAAGCTTTAATGCGTCTTGAGAGGGAGAGCATCAGCTTCACAAGGCGGAGACCCCAAGCCCGAAAACCGCCTCCCTTATATAGGAGATTTCTCTCGCCTCGGACATGGCGATTCTCTATAGGCCAAATTCTTGTCACCCGAGGTGACGTTGTCAGGCGGGCAACTGGCACCATGAACGGTTAATGCCAGCACATGCGCGGATCACTTGTTCATCTCCAGAGGCAGGCGATGTCGGTGCCATCTTATAATGGCGACGATGTGGGGTGGCGCCCCACAAGGAAGGAATAAAGAAAGAAATTAAGGACTTTTTAGAGTTCAATGAAAATGAAGCCACAACATACCCAAACTTATGGGATGCAATGAAAGCATTTCTAAAAGGAAAACTCATAGCTCTGAGTGCCTCCAAAAAGGAACTAGAGCGAGCACACATTAGCAGCTTGACAACACACCTAAAAGCTCTAGAACAAAAGGAAGCAAATTCACCCAAGAGGAGTAGACGGCAGGAAATAATCAAACTCAGGGGCGAAATCAACCAAGTGGAAACAAGAAGAAATATTCAAAGAATCAACCAATCAAGGAGCTGGTTCTTTGATAAAATCAACAAGATAGATAAACCCTTAGCCAGACTCACTAGAGGGCACAGGGAAAGCATCCTAATTAACAAAATCAGAAATGAAAAAGGAGACATAACAACAGATCCTGAAGATATCCAAAACACCATCAGATCCTTCTACCAAAGGCTATACTCAACAAAACTGGAGAACCTGGATGAAATGGAGAAGTTCCTAGACAGATACCAGGTACCAAAGTTGAATCAAGATCAGGTTAATGATCTAAACAGCCCTATATCCCCCAAAGAAATAGAAGCAGTCATTAATAGTCTCCCAACTAAAAAAAGCCCAGGACCAGATGGGTTTAGTGCAGAGTTCTATCAGACCTTCAAAGAAGATCCATCAACGTAATCCAGTATATAAACAAACTCAAAGACAAAAACCACATGATAATCTCGTTAGATGCTGAGAAACCATTTGACAAGATCCAACACCCATTCATGATAAAAGTCTTGGAAAAATCAGGAATTCAAGGCCCATACCTAAACATGATAAAAGCAATCTACAGCAAACCAGTAGCCAACATCAAAGTAAATGGTGAGAAGCTGGAAGCAATCCCACTAAAATCAGGGAATAGACAAGGCTGTCCACTCTCTCCATACCTATTCAACATTGTACTTGAAGTCCAAGCCAGAGCAATTCGACAACAAAAGGAGATCAAAGGGATACAAATTGGAAAAGATGAAGTCAAAATATCACTTTTTGCAGATGATATGATAGTATATATAAGTGACCCTAAAATCCCACCAGAGAACTCCTAAACCGGATAAGCAGCTTCGGTGAAGTAGCTGGATATAAAATTAACTCAAACAAGTCAATGGCCTTTCTCTACACAAAGAATAAACAGGCTGAGAAAGAAATTAGGGAAACAACACCTTTCTCAATAGTCACAAATAATATAAAATATCTTGGTGTGACTCTAACTAAGGAAGTGAAAGATCTGTATAATAAAAATGTCAAGTCTCTGAAGAAAGAAATTATAGAAGATCTCAGAAGATGGAAAAACCTCCCATGCTCATGGATTGGCAGGATCAACATTGTAAAAATGGCTATATTGCCAAAAGCAATCTACAGATTCAATGCCATCCCCATCAAAATTCCAACTCAATTCTTCAACGAATTAGAAAGTGCAATCTGCAAATTCATCTGGAATAACAAAAAACCTAGGATAGCAAAAAGTCTTCTCAAGGATAAAAGAACCTCTGGTGGAATCACCATGCCTGACCTAAAGCTTTACTACAGAGCAATTGTGATAAAAACTGCATGGTACTGGTATAGTGACAGACAAGTAGACCAATGGAATAAAATTGAAGACCCAGAAATGAACCCACACACCTACGGTCACTTGATCTTCGACAAGGGAGCTAAAACCATCTAGTGGAAGAAAGACAGCATTTTCAACAAATGGTGCTGGCACAACTGGTTGTTATCATGTAGAAGAATGGAAATTGATCCATTCCTATCTCCTTGAACTAAGGTAAAATCTAAGTGGATCAAGGAACTTCACATAAAACCAGAGACACTGAAACTTATAGAGGAGAAAGTGGGGAAAAGCCTTGAAGATATGGGCACAGGGGAAAAATTCTTGAATAGAACAGCAATGGCTTGTGCTGTAAGATCGAGTATTGACAAGTGGGACCTCATGAAACTGCAAAGCTTCTGCAAGGCAAAAGACACCATCAATAAGACAAAAAGACCACCAACAGATTGGGAAAGGATCTTTACCTATCCTAAATCAGATAAGGGACTAATATCCAATATATATAAAGAACTCAAGAAGGTGGACTCCAGAAAAATCAAATAACCCCATTAAAAAATGGGGCTCAGAACTGAACAAAGAATTCTCACCTGAGGAATACCGAATGGCAGAGAAGCACCTGAAAAAATGTTCAACATCCTTAATCATCAGGGAAATGCAAATCAAAACAACCCTGAGATTCCACCTCCCACAAGTCAGAATGGCTAAGATCAAAAATTCAGGTGACAGCAGATGCTGGCGAGGATGTGGAGAAAGAGGAACACTCCTCCATTGTTGGTGGGATTGCAAGCTTGTACAACCACTCTGGAAATCAGTCTGGCGGTTCCTCAGAAAATTGGATATAGTACTACTGGAGGATCCAGAAATACCTCTCCTGGGCATATATCCAGAAGATGTCCCTACCGGTAAGAAGGACACATGCTCCACTATGTTCATAGCAGCCTTACTTATAATAGCCAGAAGTTGGAAAGAACCCAGATGCCCCTCAACAGAGGAATGGATACTGAAAATATGGTACATTTTCACAATGGAGTACTACTCAGCTATTATACAGAATGAATTTATGAAATTCCTAGCCAAATGGATGGACCTGGAGGGCATCATCTTGAGTGAGGTAACACAATCACAAAGGAACTCACACAATATGTATTCACTGATAAGTGGATATTAGCCCAAAACTTAGGATACCCAAGATATAAGATACAATTTGCTAAACGCATGAAACTCAAGAAGAATGAAGACCAAAGTGTGGACACTGTGCCCCCTCTTAGAATTGGGAACAAAACACCCATGGAAGGAGTTACAGAGACAAAGTTTGGAGCTGTGATGAAAGGATGGACCATCTAGAGACTGCCATATCCAGGGATCCATCCCATAATCAGCTTCCAAATGCTGACACCATTGCATACACTAGCAAGATTTTGCTGAAAGGACCCAGATATAGCTCTCTTTTGTGAAACTATGCTGGGGCCAAACAAACACAGAAGTGGATGCTCACTGTCAGCTATTGGATGGATCACAGGGCTCCCAATGGAGAAGCTAGAGAAAGTACCCAAGGAGCTAAAGGGATCTGCAACCCTATAGTTGGAACAACATGATGAACTAACCAGTACCCCGGAGCTCTTGTCTCTAGCTGCATATGTATCGAAAGATGGCCTAGTCAGCCATCACTGGAAAGAGAGGCCCATTGGACTTGCAAACTTTATATGCCCCAATACAGGGGAATGCCAGGGCCAAAAGAATGGGAATGGGTGTGTAAGGATGTGTGTGGGGGGGGTATGGGGGACTTTTGGGATAGCATTGGAAATGTAATTGAGGAAAATACGTAATAAAAAAAAAGTACATTCCTAAATTAGGCTTTTTGTGAGTTTATTTACTAAGTTGGGTTGCATTTTCTTATGTAAGAACTCAAAGTACAGAGACATCCTCAGGTCTCATCTACTTTAATTTAAAGGAACCTTGAAAGACTCTGATTTCAGTTATCCAAGAGCATGACCATTCCTTTTACCTTTTTCCTGTAAGAGCAGAGTTATTCCTGTAAGAGCAGTGAGGAACAGAGACAAAGAGCCTGAAGCCATGGCCCCCAGGGATCAAGCCAGAGATTCAAAGAGATTAATGACATTCACTCAGAGAAACATTTGACAATATTTAGTCATGCTTTTATCCTGGCTGCTAATTACCCCTTACCTTGTAAACTAGGTAAATCTGGGCCCTACAGATTGTAGTAACAGACTCATCAATCTTTATAATGCACGGTTTTAGACTCCAAGCTGGGGAAGGGGGTGTCATCCTATACAAATAAAATCTGGCTTCGGTATAAACTGCTCACTCACACAGGGTAAATAGCTTCTTCAAGGCTAAATGGTTCACTAAATTGAACTTCCTTTTCTAATCTCAAATGTTCATCCTGTCCTTGAAACTGCTATGCCTCAAGGGAGTGTTTGATTCCTTAGAAGTGCTTCATGTGTTATGATATTGATTTGATATAAAATTAGGTTAAATGTTTAAACTGGACATAAATATTTAAGATAGACCCTCAGTTTTTTATAGATCTAAAGACAACTATTTAAATTCTTAGCAATGAAAGTAATGTGGGGCAATTGTAAAAATTACAGAAAATTAAAATGTAGGGTTTTAGGCTACTATGTATTTCAAATGCTGTTATTTTAATTTTAAAAGGAATATAGTTGCTGGGTATGTAAGTGGCTTCTCTGGCCAAGCCAAACACACATTCTTTTGTTTTGTTTTATTCTCAAGGTTTAAAGTTTTAAGTAATATTAGTTGGCTTCAATTGTGTTTTAGGCATAATGTTAGGGATAAATGTAAAAACATAAAACTGATAGTCCTTGTTCTTAAAGAACTTAACCGTGTATGAAGGCTTGTGAACATTAAAATGGTCCCATTTAGTTCATGCTGTGAGGTATCACACTGAAGATAAATGCAGGTGTCAGCCAGGGTAACTCAGTAAAGTGTAAGGGAACAAATTGTTGTTTGCCAAGCAGAAAAACAAGGAGAGGACATTCAAGGCAAAGGGAAGAAAGGGCATGAAAGATACCTCCACTAGTTAATTCTTCAGCCCATCTGATCATGAGGCACATTATCCTCATCAACTGGTTAGCCCATGTCAAATTTCCAAGGGTTATTTCTGTGAACGGTGAATTTGGTTGATTAGATTTAATGGTAATAAGAAGCTCCTGTTAATTTCATGGCTTGCCAAGAGAGTATGCAGAGAGAAACTAGGGTGACGAATCTTAGGGTACACTAATCTGAGCCCAGAGGACGTTCCAGGACAGGCAGTCGTGGGAGTTTGTTCTACAGCTAGTCCGACAGTTCTATTTTCATAGTTCCTGAGAGCTGGGTTTTTGGGGGCATCCTGGGTTTTTTAATCTCTCCTACACTCCCCATACATAGCCTTTCTATCCACAAACACACAAAACACAGATGTAGACCCTTTTTCTTTCCCTACCATTAACACCAGCCAAACATAGAGACCATGTAACTTTCTGGGACTGGGTAGAAAGAAAAGAAACTAGTCAACAGAAACTAACTCCACTTCTGAGGAGGGGAAAGAAGTCAAACATCTTCCTCTAATATCTACCAGCTGGACAGCTTAGATTCCTTTTTCCTAAGTCCCTGATTCAACAAATGTATCCATCCTAGCCTATGAACCTTGTTCTCAAAAGCACAGGGTCCTGTGCAGGAGATGTTGAGAAGGATGAGAGAGTGTGAGTTGGGTGCTTCACATTAGAAAACAGTAACTCTGAAACTACAGAGACAAATGGGGTTGCAGAAGGTCTCTTGGCCCAAATGAAAGAGTTTGAACTTTATCCTTGAAAGCTATAGGGGAATATGAGAGAATATTAAGCAAAGAAATGGAAGAAGTCAAACGATTTCTCTCTGTGTATTGTGGAGCACAGACTGGGGGCACACTACAGGAAAAAAATAGAACTGAGCAGCACACCCCAGGAAGGGAAAGACAATGAGTTCGTGTGGGAGGGTGGGAAGGAAAGGGAGGCAAGGCGTTAGGGATAGTGAGGAAGAAGAACTTGGCCATAAAGCAGGACTCAGAGAAAGCGCGTCTCATCTCAGAGCCGTTTAGAGTAAGAAGAGAGCTGGAAGCTTCAATGCCAGGATGCTAATCACAAACATGAGGACTCATACACACACACACACACACACACACACACACACACACACACCAGGAACTTGAAATGTCATCAGATGTGTTTAGATGAGAAATTCCAGAGGTAAAATATCCAAAGCACAATTCTGATGACAGGAGAAGGCGGTAAGTTAGTGAGAGATAGGGAAAGATGGAGGTGTGGAGGGCATTGAGCCCTAAAGACTTCAGTCTCAGAGAAGGACTACATCTGGTGGAGAACCAGGATAGTGTCTTCCAAAGCACAAGAGTCAGAGGCAGGCCACTGGCTAGATCTGGTGGAAGCAAGAGTATAGTTGCTTCTTATCTTGAACATGCCTCTACATAATCGAAGGCATGATTCCCAATAGTGCATCTACTTGCTCCAGTGATCCCCCATTTCATGTTGGTGTTTTGTTTTAGTGTACATAAAGACAACAGCTTTCTAGATAAATCTAGGTTAATAGGGAGTAAAAGTCATAATTGTGTGAAATCGTAGGAAATTTTCATGAAGGTCCATTGTGGGAGTTGTGTGTTAGTTACCAGATTCTATAAAGAATGTGGATACACCCAACATTCAGAAACAGAAAGCAAACAGGTCTGAAGAGACCAATTATAACCCTAAGAGAAGAGAGGGGCTGCTGTGTCTAAGGAGGACAAACTGGCAGGGATGCATTCAATAACATTCAGATGAGAAAGTCATGTACCCACTCAGTGGAAGCTATGCTTGAAATTTTGAGATTTGATCTTTTCTTGACCTTAGCAATATTCCACCCAGTCCTGTCTCTCTGATGATGAGCAGTGAACTTCAGCATCTTGTCAGCCTTGTGATCACCCTGCAAACACCTGCAATTCTTCTTCGGCATTCTCCCTGTGGCACTGGGAAGTTTAGTAATTACATTTATACAAAATTCAGGCATGGCTTACCAGGCAGGATAGGGAGGGAGCCACTAATAAATTCAGGAATAACTGTAGCTGTAAAGCATCTAGAGAGGAGGAGGATATGCATTAATTATTTGGGATTAAACTTAGTTCACATTTATTAGCCAGGGCTCACCTGATACCTTTTGAAGCTGCCTAAGGGATTCATTTGTCCTTAGTGGATTGTCATTTGCAAACTTACCTTTTGTTTTCTTAACTTGGGCTCCAGCATCATAAACTGTAAGAAAGACTACCTAAATGATTAAGATGTTAACTGCTAGAGGCAGCTATTCCAGGAAAAAAATAGAGAAAAATGACTAAGTTTAACCCCTACATAGTTAGCACACACTTCTGACCACACTAGGAGTGTGGGGGCAGTCAAAAGAGCAGCCAAGCGTTCTCAAAGTTAAGTGGTGCTTCTCCAGCTCTTTAGCTAACTCTTCTGTGCTGTTTAAAGCAGAAACGGAAATATCCCAAGCTCTTTCTTCTCTGACTCTCTGACTTGCTGAGCCCACAGAGAAGCCTAAGGGTTCAAGGTACAGAAATTACAGCACTACCAACTGCCACCACAGAGAAGGAGGAATTGCTCTGGCATGGTAGGAGCAAAGCAACAAGAGACAAACAAGCCCTCTATCAGTAAGGTGTGCTGGATAGAACCAAAGGCCTCACAGTCTGCCTCTGACCCCACTCCATACCCTCAGCCAACTTAGCCAAGGAGTTACAGCTTGCCCTGAATTCCCCTCCACAGTTAACGTGCACTTCTGGGTGTGGAGGTAGCCAATCATCCCCAGGTCAAAAGAACAGCCAAACATTCTTCAAGTGAAGAGTTGCTCTCCAGTTCTTCAACTAACTCTTTTATGTTTTTAAATAAGTTGACTGGCTAATTAAAAGGAAATCTTCTTCCAGTGGGAAAGACTTTGAATAATGGATCATGCATTTTTGACATTGGCTTTTAAATAAATACAAATGTCAATTAAGTCTCCAAGAATTTTTTTTCAATGATAATTGAGTATTTATTGAATTGGCTTCTGCAGCAAAAGAACAGACTAACAGGTTGAATTAGTAATTAGACTGCTTCTTTTCTCTCTCTCCAACAAATATAACTCCACAACAAAATGAAATACTATATAAGGGTAGGGTAAAAAGATGAAAGAAGATAGTTCAAGCAAACAGAACCATTAAACAGGCCAGTGTTACAATTCTAATATTTGACAAAATAGACTTCAAATCGCATCATTCAAAAGAGCAATTTTATAGTGATTGAGTAAGCAATATGTCAATAAAAAATTACAGTTCTAAATATACATGCACTAAACCATGGCTCATCCAATGCTTCAAACAAATGTTATTCGATTGAATTATATCATTGATCTTTTAAAGATTTATTTATTTATTTTATGTATATGAGTATACTGTAGTTGTCTTCAGATAAAACAGTACAAGGTATCAGATCCTATTACAGATGATTGTGAGCCACCATGTTATTAATGCTGGGAATTGAACTCAAGACCTCTGCAATAGCAGTCAGTGTTCTTTTTTTTTTCTCTAAATTTTTTATTAGGTATTTTCTTCATTTACATAGCTGACTATGAATAGAATGAATTGGATAGAGTACATTGTGCTTCTATTTTGTGGAATAGTTTGTGCAGAACTGGAATTAGATCTTCTTTGAAGGTCTGATAGAACTCTGCACTAAACCCATCTGGTCCTGGGCTTTTTTTGGCTGGAAGACTATTAATGACTGCTTCTATTTCTTTAGGGGCTAAGGGACTGTTTAGCTCGTTAACTTGATCCTGATTTAACTTTGGTACCTGGTATCTGTCTAGAAATTTGTCCATTTCGTCCAGGTTTTCCGGTTTGGTTGAGTATAGCCTTTGGTAGAAGGATCTGATGGTGTTTTGGATTTCTTCAGGATCTGTTGTTATGTCTCCCTTTTCATTTCTGATTTTGTTAATTAGGATGCTGTCCCTGTGCCCTCTAGTGAGTCTAGCTAAGGGTTTATCTATCTTGTTGATTTTCTCAAAGAACCAGCTCCTCGTTTCGTTGATTTTTTGAATAGTTCTTCTTGTTTATACTTGGTTGATTTCGCCCCTGAGTTTGATTATTTCCTGCCATCTACTCCTCTTGGGTGAATTTTCTTCCTTTTTTTCTAGAGCTTTTAGGTGTGTTGTCAAGCTGCTAGTGTGTGCTCTCTCTAGTTTCTTTTTGGAGGCACTCAGAGCTATGAGTTTCCCTCTTAGAAAGGCTTTCATTGTGTCCCATAGGTTTGGGGATGTTGTGGCTTCATTTTCATTAAACACTAAAAAGTCCTTAATTTCTTTCTTTATTCCTTCCTTGACCGAAGTATCATTGAGAAGAGTGTTGTTCATTTTCCACGTGAATGTTGGCTTTCCATTATTTGTGTTGTTATTGAAGATCAGCCTTAGTCCATGGTGGTCTGATAGGATGCATGGGACAATTTCAATATTTTTGTATCTGTTGAGGCCTGTTTTGTGACCAGTTATATGGTCAATTTTGGAGAAGGTCCCGTGAGGTGCTGAGAAGAAGGTATATCCTTTTGTTTTAGGATAAAATGTTCTGTAGATATCTGTTAAGTCCATTTGTTTCATCACTTCTGTTAGTTTCACTGTGTCCCTGTTTAGTTTCTGTTTCCAGGATCTGTCCCTTGATGAAAGTGATGTGTTGAAGTCTCCCACCATTATTGTGTGAGGTGCAATGTGTGCTTTGAGCTTTACTAAAGTGTCTTTAACGAATGTGGCTGCCCTTGCATTTGGAGCATAGATATTCAGAATTGAGAGTTCCTCTTGGAGGATTTACATTTGATGAGTATGAAGTGTCCCTCCTTGTCTTTTTTGATAACTTTGGTTTGGAAGTCGATTTTATTCGATATTAGAATGGCAACTCCAGCTTGTTTCTTCAGACCATTTGCTTGGAAGTTTCTTTTCCAGCCTTTCATTCTGAGGTAGTGTCTGTTTTTTTTTTTTTTTTTTTTTTCCTGAGATGGGTTTCCTGTATGCAGCAAAATGTTGGGTCCTGTTTGTGTAGCCAGTCTGGTAGTCTGTGTCTTTTTATTGGGCAATTGAGTCCACTAATATTAAGATTTATTAAGGAAAAGTAATTGTTGCTTCCTATTACTTTTGTTGTTAGAGTTGGCATTCTATTCTTGTGGCTGTCTTCTTTTAGGTTTGTTGAAGGATTACTTTCTTGCTTTTTCTAGGGCATAGTTCCGTCCTTGTATTTTTTTTTTCTGTTATTATCCTTTGAAGGGCTGGATTCGTGGAAAGATATTGTGTGAATTTGTTTTCGTCATGGAATACTTTGGTTTCTCCATTTATGGTAATTGAAAGTTTGGCTGGGTAGAGTAGCCTGGGCTGGCATTTGTGTTCTCTTAGTGTCTGTATAACATCTGTCCAGGATCTTCTGGCTTTCATAGTCTCTGGTGAAAAGTCTGTTGTAATTATGATAGGCCTGCCTTTATATGTTACTTGACCCTTTTCCCTTACTTCTTTTAATATTCCGTCTTTATTTAGTGCATTTGTTGTTCTGATGATTATGTGTCGGGAGGAATTTCTTTTCTGGTCCAGTCTATTTGGAGTTATGTAGGCTTCTTGTATGTTCATGGGCATCTCTTTCTTTAGATTTAGGAAGTTTTCTTCTATAATTTTGTTGAAGATATTTGCTGGTCCTTTAAGTTGAAAATCTTCATTCTTATCAACTCCTATTATCTGTAGGTTTGGTCTTCTCATTGTGTCCTGGATTTCCTGGATGTTCTGAGTTAGGATCTTTTTGCATTTTGCATTTTCTTTGATTGTTGTCCCCATGTTTTCTATGGAATATTCTGCACCTGAGATTCTGTCTTCCATCTCTTATATTCTATTGCTGATGCTCGCATCTATGGTTCCAGATTTCTTTCCTAGGGTTTCTATCTCCAGCTTTGCCTCACTTTGGGTTTTCTTTATTGTGTCTACTTCCCTTTTTAGGTGTTGTATGGTTTTTTTCAATTCCATCACCTGTTTGGTTGTGTTTTCCTCTTTCTCTTTAATGACTTCTATCTGTTTGGTTGTGTTTTCCTGTTTTTCTTTAAGGACTTGTACCTCTATAGCAGTGTTCTCCTGTATTTCTTTAAGTGAGTTATTGAAGTCCTTCTTGATGTCCTCTACCATCATCATGAGATATGCTTTTAACTCCGGGTCTAGATTTTCGGGTGTGTTGGGGTATCCAGGACTGGCTGAGGTGGGAGTGCTGAGTTCTGATGATGGTGAGTGGTCTTGGTTTCTGTTAGTAAGATTCTTATGTTTGCCTTTAGCCATCTGGTAATCTCTGGAATTAGTTGTTATAGTTGTTTCTGGTTGGAGCTTGTTCCTCCCGTGAATCTGTTAGCCTCTATCAGCAGACCTGGGAGACTAGCTCTATCCTGAGTTTCAGTGGTTGGAGTACTCTCTGCAGGCAAGCTCTCCTCTTGCAGGAAAGGTGCACAGATATCTGGCGTTCAGACCTGCCTCCTGGCAGAAAATGAAGGACCAAAACAGGTTTGTCCCAGAAGCTGTGTCACTTCTGTCTATCCCGGAAGCTGTGTAGCTTCTGTAGTCAGCACTCTCACCTACACAGTCTAATCTCTGAGAGATTCTGGACCAGAGAAGGCTCCCCCCGGGTGCTCCAGCAAAACCCTCCCAGGCGGGGCAGACACCTCTCCTCCGGCAGGGAAGGTGCCCGGATGTCTGGAGCCCCAAACAGGCTCTGCCCCAGAAGCTGTGTGGCTTTTGCCTACCCCAGAAGCTGTTATCTTCTGTAGTCCACACTTTCACCTGCGCAGACTAGTCTCTGAGGGGTCCAGGAACCAAGATGGCTCCCCCAGGTGCTCCAGCAAAGCCCTCTCAGGAGGGACGGACACCTCTCCTCTGGCAGCCAAGGTGCTGGATGTCTGGAGCCTGAAATAGGGTCTGCCCCAGAAGCTGTGTGTCTTCTACCTGTCCCAGAAGCTGTTAGGTTCTGTAGTCCACACTCTCACCTGTGCAGACTAGTCTCTGAGGGGTCCGGGACCCAAAATAACTCCCAAGAATTTTTTAACATATTCCTTCACAAATGCTTTATTGGCCACATGATGGATGTCAAGAAGCAAGGTGTGGTTTATTATTATTACAATCAACTACAGCAGAGGTTCTCAACGTTTTTAACGCTTTAATAAAGTTAATAAATTTCCTCATGTTATGGTGACTACAACCATAACATTATTTTTATTGCTACTTCATAACTGTAAATTTGCTACTGTTTTGAATCGTAACATAAACATCTATGCTTTATGATAGTCTTAGGCAACCCCTGTGAAGAAGTCATTCAACCCTCAGGGGGTTACAACCCACAGGTCAACAAACACTGAACTAGATCCTAAGGAACATCTCCTCTAACAACTACAAATGAAGAACTTTATGAGGGAAATTTAAGAAAGTCTATTTGAGACCATCAGTGATGTGACCAGTTCTTCAATGATCCATGTTTTATACACATTCTGTTGCTACTAAAGGTCACCAAAAGCTATGGGTTCCATAAATCTAAGGAAAGATCAATAATCTGGAGATTTTATGATAGCTGTTCCTCTTGTTATTTTTTCAGGGAATGGATGACTCTAGCAGTCAATATCTTGATCTGTTAGGTAGAGTTTTTCTTACAATTTATGAAGCCTGGCCCAGGTTACAAAAACAAAAGGTTTGCAAAGGACAATGTACCTAGAACAAATTAACCCATTAAGCAACTTCAAAGCTGTTGGGTGAGTGTTGGCTGGCACTGCAGGAAGAGAATTTGCTAATAAATGTGAGCTAAGTTGAACCTCAAAATTCATTCTGACTTACCAGAGCCTAATTATATGCTTTGAAATTCAAATCTGGACAGAGTATAAAATACTCTTCTAATCATAAATATCTTTTTGTTGTGAAAGCAAGGTCAATGCTTTGTACTTTACCAATAGCCTTTGACTCCATCCAAGCTTGCTTTGATGATGAAATGTTTATAATGGAGTCCTGTAACAAACCCAGCAAAAATTAGTGTGTCCAAATGTGACTTTGCCAATTCCCTCACTAGTTTAGATTTATAGAAATCATCTAATGCCTTTCCTTTTTACCTTAACTGGCTAAAATTTTAGTAGATAAGAAAGCACCAGTTTTCTATATACATACATTTCTTTATTGCTGATTTATCTCAGACTTACTACTTTTAGCCAGCTTATATACTTGCTGCTTTCTGTTTTGTCTTTATAAGTTAGATGATCCTGACATTGTCCTCACTGGCACCAGTGTGGCTAGCTCCACTGAAAACTCACATAGTGTGAAGCAGATTAACACTATCATGAATTAAAAACTGAAAGGTGCAGCACCCCATCCCTGTGCCTTATTTTCCAGCCCACAATTCTTCCTGCTTTCCCAAAGACCTGCCCACACCAAGGACAACAGGTAAGACCCCACCTCAAGCCCTAAGTCACCAACTCCCCTTACAGTATGCTCACCAGCTGTAACTTCACCTCACCCCCTTGCCTCCATTTTTCAGCTCACAATTTCACTTTCTAAAAGCCTAGGGACCCCAGAGACAACATTAGTACCCAAACCCCCAGAGGCCATGGAGGCCACAAAAACCACACCACAGTCACCCTACTGAAAAGTCACTAGTCACTAGAAACCCAGGACACTCAGGCCAAAAGACTAAGAGGAAACAGTAACAAAGGGGAAAAACTCCAAAAACCACTCATCTAACAATGATAAACCCAGAAATCAGCACCTAAACATATAATAACCACAAAACACAGATGTTTAGAGGCCAGCATAAGAACATAATCAACAACAGCCAGGACAATATGGCACCACCAGATTCCATCTTATCCTACTACAGCAAGCCCTGGATATCCTAACACAACTGGAACATGAGAAAATGGCCTTAAATCCAATCTTATGAAGATGATACAGGCCTTTAAGGAGGAAATTAATAAATCCCTTAAAGAAATATAGGAAAGTAATTGAACAGGTAAAGAAAATGAATACAACAGTTCAAGGCCTGAAAATGGAAATAGAAAAATAAAGAAAACACAAACTGAGGGAATCCTAGAAATGAAAAACTTAGGTAAGAGAACAGAAACTGCAGATGTAAGCACCAGTAACAAAGGACAAGAGATAGAAAAGAGAGAATGCCAGGCATAGAAGATAGAAAAAAAATTGATACATTGGTAAAAGAAAAAGTTAAATCTATTTCTGACACAAAATAAAAGGAAATTTGGGACACTATAAAGAGATCAAAATTACAATAATAGGAATTGAAGAGGGAGAAGATTCCCAGCTTGAAGGTCCAGAAATTGTTTTCAACAAAAATCATAGAAGAAAATTCCCCCCACCCTAAAGAGATGACTATAAATGTACAAGAAACTTACAGAATACCAAATAGATTGGACCAGAAAAGAAAATCATCCTGCCACATAATAATCAAAGCACTAAATGTACAGAACAAAGAAAGAATATTAAAAGCTGCAATGGGAAAAGGCCAGTAACATATGAAGGAAGATCTTTCAGAATCTTACCCAATTCCTCAATAGAGGCTCTAAAAACTAGAAGTCCCTGTGCAGACGTCTTGTAGTTTCTAAGAGACCATAGATACCACACCAGATTACTATATCCAGCAAAACTTTTAAATCCCCATAAATGGAGAAAACAAGATACTTCATGACAAAAACAAATTTAAACAATATCTATCTACAAAACCCAGCCCTGAAAATATACTGGAAGGAAAACTTCAACCCAAGGAGGTTAACTACACCCATGAAAATATAGGAAGTAAATACCTTCACACCAACAAAAGCAAAAGAAGAAACGTACACACACACACACACACAAAGACCAACAACATCAAAATAACGGGAATTGACAACTTTTGATCATTAATATCTCTCAACATCAATTGATTCAATTCCCCAATAAAAAAGTACAGGCTAACAGAACAGATGGGAAAACAGGATCCAACTTTCTGCTGCATATAAGAAACAAACCTCAACATCAAAGACAGGGTAAAGGACTGGAAAAAGAGTTTCCAAGCCAAAAACCCAAGATACAAGATAGAGTAGCCTAATGTCAAATAAAATACACTTTCAGTCAAAATTAGTCAAAAGAGAGGGAGAAGCTCACTTCATACTCATCAAAGGAAAAATCCACCACTATGACATTGCAATTCTGAATATCTATGCCACAAGGGCAGAGGTACCCACATTTGAAAAAAGAAAAAGAAAGAAAGAGAGACGGGGGAGGAAGGAAGGAAGGAAGGAAGGAAGGAAGGAAGGAAGGAAGGAAGGAAAGAAAGAAAGAAAGAAAGAAAGAAAGAAAGAAAGAAAGAAAGAAAGAAAGAAAGAAAGAAAGGAAAAGGAAAAGGAAAGGGAAAGGGAAAGGGGAAAGGAAAAAGGAAAGGAAAGGAGATAGGAAAGGAGAGGAAAGGAAAGGAAAGGAAAGGAAAGGAAAGGAAAGGAAAGGAAAGGAAAGGAAAGGAAAGGAAAGGAAAGGAAAAGGAAAAGGAAAAGGAAAAGGAAAAGGAAAAGGAAAAGGAAAAGGAAAAGGAAAAGGAAAAGGAAAAGGAAAAGGAAAAGGAAAAGGAAAAGGAAAAGGAAAAGGAAAAGGAAAAGGAAAAGGAAAAGGAAAAGGAAAAGGAAAGGGAAAGGGAAAGGGAAAGGGAAAGGGAAAGGGAAAGGGAAAGGGAAAGGGAAAGGGAAAGGGAAGGGAAAAAGGAAAGGAAAGGAAAAAGGAAAAGGAAAGGAAAGGAGGAAGGAAGAAAGAAAGAAAACACATTACTAAGCTTAAATCACTCATTGTACTCTACACACTAGAAGTGAGAGACTTCAATACCCCACTCACATAAATGGAGATAGGTCATCCAGACAAAATCTAAACAGAGAAATAATGGAATTAACAGATTATGACTCAAATGGCCCTAACAGATATCTACAGAACATTTTACCCAAACACAAAAGAATATACCTTCTTCTCAGAACCTCACAGAGCCTTCTGCAAAACTGATCATACACTCAGTCTCAAAGCAACTCTCAACTGATACAAGAAAATTGAAATAACACCCTGTATCTTATCAGACTATTATGGATTAAAGTTGTACTTCAACAACAACAGAAACAATAGAAAGCCTACAAATTCATGTCAACCAAACAACTCTGTACTCAATGATCACTGGGTTAAAGAAGAAATAAAGACTTTATAGAATTCAATGAAAATGAAAGCACAACATACCCAAATGAAAGCAGTGATAAGAGGGAAGTTCATAGTGTTAAGTACTTTCATAATTAGTGAGAATTTGTACTAGTAACTTGACAGTACACCTGAAATCTCTAGAACAAAAGAAGAAAACCACACCCAAGAAGAGTAGACAGCAAGAAATAATCAAACTCAGGGCTGAAATCAATAAAATATAAACAAAGAGAATAATACAAAAAAATCAATGAAACAAAGACTTTGTTCTTTAAGAAAAATCAACAAAATAGAAAAACCTTAGCCAAACTAACTAAAGTGCAGAGAAAGAATACCAAATTATGAAAAATCAGCAATGAAAAGGGAAACAAACAACAGACACCAAGAAAATCCAAAGAATTTAAGTCTTACTTCAAAAACTTGTACTCTACAAAATTGGAAAATCTAAATGAAATGGATGATTTTTCTTGATAGATAACCACTTACCAAAGTTAAATTAAGATCAGGTAAACAATCTAAATAAACCTATAACCCCTAAGGAAATAAAAGCACTCATTAAAAGTCTCCCAACCAAAATAAGCCCAGGGACAGATGGTTTTAATACAAAATTCTACCAGACTTTCAAAGAAGAGTTAATATCAATACACTTCAAATTATTCCATAAGATGGAAACATAAGGAACACTGACAAATTCATTTTATGAGGCCACAGTCATCCCTATAACTAAGCCACACAAAGACTCAACAAAGAGAATTTCAGACCAATTTCCCTTATGAACATTGATTAAAAGTACTCAAAAAGTACTCCAAACCCAAATCAAGGAATACATCGAAAACATCATTCACTATGATCAAGCAGGCTTCATCACAAGGATGCGGAGATGGTTCAATATACGAAAATCCATCAATGTAACCCACAACATAAACAAACTGAAAGAAAAAAGAAAACTCATGATCATCTCCCTAGATGCTGAGAAAGCCTTTGACAAAATTCAATACACCTTCATGATAAAAAATCTTGGAGAGATTAGGGATACAAGGACCATACCTAAACACAATAAAGGCAATAAACAGTTAACTGATAGTCAACATCAAATTAAATAGAGAGAAATATAAAGCAAATTCAGTAAAAATCAGGAATAAAACAAAAGTCCACTTTCTCCATATCTATTCAATATACTGCTTTAAGTTTTAATTAGAACAATAAGACAACTATAGGAGATCAAGGAGATTCAAATTGGAAAGGAATAAGTCAAAGTATCACTATTCATAGATGATATGATAGTATATATAAGTGACCCTCAAAATTCTACCAGAGAACTCCTAGAGATCATAAACACCTCCAGCAAAGTAGCTGAATACAAAATTAACTAAAAGTCAAAAAACTCAGTTGTCCTCCTATTTCAGAAATGATAAATTGGTCGAGAAAGAAATTAGCGAAACAATATCTTTCGTAATTGCTTCAGATAATATAAAATATCCTAGTGTAAATCTAACCAAGCAAGGGAAAAACCTATATGACAAGAACTGAAAGAAATTTAAAAAGATATCAGAAGGTGGAAAGAACTCCCATAGACATGGATCAATAGGATTAACATAGTAAAAATGGTCATCGTACCAAAACCAATATACAAATTCGAAACAATTCCCATCAGTATTCTAACACTGAATTGACAATGAAAGAGCAATACTCAATTTCATATAAAAAAAAAAAAAAACAGGTGCTCGCTTCGGCAGCACATATACTAAAATTGGAACGATACAGAGAAGATTAGCATGGCCCCTGCGCAAAGATGAGAGGCAAATTCGTGAAGTGTTCCATATTTTTGAAAATCTAGACCCAGATTTAAAAGCATATCTCATGATGATGGTAGAGGACACCAAGAAGGACTTTCATAACTCACTTAAAGAAATACAGGAGAGCACTGCTAAAGAGTTACAGGTCCTTAAAGAAAAACAGGAAAACACAACCAAACAGATAGAAGTCCTTAAAGAAAAACAGAAAAACACATCCAAACAGGTGATGGAAATGAACAAAACCATACAACACCTAAAAAGGGAAGAAGACACAATAAAGAAAGTGAGGCAAAGCTGGAGATAGAAACCCTAGGAAAGAAATCTGGAACCATAGATGCGAGCATCAGCAATAGAATACAAGAGATGTAAGACAGAATCTCGGGTGCAGAAGATTCCATAGAGAACATCAGCACAACAATTAAAGGAAATACAAAATGCAAAAGGATCCTAACTCAAAACATCCAGGAAATACAGGACACAATGAGAAGACCAAACCTACAGATAATAGGAGTTGATGAGAATGAAGATTTTCAACTTAAAGGGCCAGCAAATATCTTCAACAAAATTATAGAAGAAAACTTCCCAATCATAAAGAAAGAGATGCCCATGATCATACAAGAAACCTACAGAACTCCAAATAGACTGGACCAGAAAAGAAATTCCTCCCAACACATAATAAACAGAACAACAAATGCACTAAATAAAGATAGAATATTAAAAGCAGTAAGGAAGAAAGCTTAAGTAACATATAAAGGCAGGCCTATCAGAATTACACCAGACTTTTCACCAGAGACTATGAAAGCCAGAAGGGCCTGGACAGATGTTATACAGAAACTAAGAGAACACAAATTCCAGCCCAGGCTACTATACCCAGCTAAACTCTCAAATACCATAGATGGAGAAATCAAAGTATTCCATGACAAAAACAAATTCACACATTATCTTTCAACGAATCCAGCCCTTCAAAGGATAATAGAAAAAAACCAATACAAGGACGGAAACCATGTCCTAGAAAACATAAGAAGGTAATCCTTCAACAAACCTAAAAGAAGACAGCCACAAGAATAGAATGCCAACTCTAACAACAAAATTAATAGGAAGCAACAATTACTTTTCCTTAATATCTCTTAATATCAATGAACTCAATTCCCCAATAAAAAGACATAGACTAACAGACTGGCTATGCAAACAGGACCCAACATTCTGCTAATTACAGGAAACTCATCTCAGGGGAAAATTCAGACACTACCTCAGAGTGAAAGGCTGGAAAACAATTTTCCAAGCAAATGGTCTGAAGAAACAAGCTGGAGTAGCCATTCTGATATCGAATAAAATCGACTTCCAAACCAAAGTTATCAAAAAAGACAAGGAGGGACACTTCATACTCATCAAAGGTAAATCCTCCAAGAGGAACTCTCAATTCTGAATATCTATGCTCCAAATGCAAGGGCAGCCACATTCGTTAAAGACACTTTAGTAAAGCTCAAAGCACACATTGCACCTCACACAATAATGGTTGGAGACTTCAACACATCACTTTCATCAAGGGACAGATCCTGGAAACAGAAACTAAACAGGGACACAGTGAAACTAACAGAAGTGATGAAACAAATGGACTTAACAGATATCTACAGAACATTTTATCCTAAAACAAAAGGATATACCTTCTTCTCAGCACCTCACGGGACCTTCTCCAAAATTGACCATATAACTGGTCACAAAACAGGCCTCAACAGATACAAAAATATTGAAATTGTCCCATGCATCCTATCAGACCACCATGGACTAAGGCTGATCTTCAATAACAACACAAATAATGGAAAGCCAACATTCACGTGGAAAATGAACAACACTCTTCTCAATGATACTTCGGTCAAGGAAGGAATAAAGAAAGAAATTAAGGACTTTTTAGTGTTTAATGAAAATGAAGCCACAACATCCCCAAACCTATGGGACACAATGAAAGCCTTTCTAAGAGGGAAACTCATAGCTCTGAGTGCCTCCAAAAAGAAACTAGAGAGAGCACACACTAGCAGCTTGACAACACACCTAAAAGCTCTAGAAAAAAAGGAAGAAAATTCACCCAAGAGGAGTAGATGGCAGGAAATAATCAAACTCAGGGGCGAAATCAACCAAGTATAAACAAGAAGAACTATTCAAAAAATCAACGAAACGAGGAGCTGGTTCTTTGAGAAAATCAACAAGATAGATAAACCCTTAGCTAGACTCACTAGAGGGCACAGGGACAGCATCCTAATTAACAAAATCAGAAATGAAAAGGGAGACATAACAACAGATCCTGAAGAAATCCAAAACACCATCAGATCCTTCTACCAAAGGCTATACTCAACCAAACCGGAAAACCTGGACGAAATGGACAAATTTCTAGACAGATACCAGGTACCAAAGTTAAATCAGGATCAAGTTAACGAGCTAAACAGTCCCTTAGCCCCTAAAGAAATAGAAGCAGTCATTAATAGTCTTCCAGCCAAAAAAAGCCCAGGACCAGATGGGTTTAGTGCAGAGTTCTATCAGACCTTCAAAGAAGATCTAATTCCAGTTCTGCACAAACTATTCCACAAAATAGAAGTAGAAGGAACTCTACCCAACTCATTCTATAAAGTCACAATTACTCTGATACCTAAGACACAGAAAGATCCAACAAAGATAGAGAACTTTAGACCAATTTCCCTTATGAATAGCAATGCAAAAATACTCAATAAAATTCTCGCTAACCGAATCCAAGAACACATTAAAGCAATCATCTATCCTGAACAAGTAGGTTTTATTCCAGGGATGCAAGGATGGTTTAATATATGGAATTCCATCAACGTAATCCATTATATAAACAAACTCAAAGACAAAAACCACATGATCATCTCGTTAGATGCCGAAAAATCATTCGACAAGATCCAATACCCATTCATGATAAAAGTCTTGGAAAGATCAGGAATTCAAGGCCCATACCTAACCATGATAAAAGCAATCTACAGCAAACCAGTAGCCAACATCAGAGTAAATGGTGAGAAGCTTGAAGCAATACCACTAAAATCAGGGACTAGACAAGGCTGTCCACTCTCCCCATACCTATTCAACATTGTACTTGAAGTCCTAGCCAGAGCAATTCAACAACAAAAGGAGATCAAGTGGATACAAATTGGAAAAGGTGAAGTCAAAATATCACTTTTTGCAGATGACATGATAGTATCTTTAACTGACCCTAAAAATTCCACCAGAGAACTCCTAAACATGATAAACAGCTTCGGTGAAGTAGCTGGATATAAAATTAACTCAAACAAATCAATGGCCTTTCTCTACACAAAGAATAAACAGGCTGAGAAAGAAATTAGGGAAACAACACCCTTCTCAATAGTCACAAATAATATAAAATATCTTGGTGTGACTCTAACTAAGGAAGTGAAAGATCTGTATAATAAAAATTTCAAGTCTGTGAAGAAAGAAATTATAGAAGATCTCAGAAGATGGAAAGATCTCCCATGCTCATGGATTGGCAGGATCAACATTGTAAAAATGGCTATCTTGCCAAAGGCAATCTACAGATTCAATGCAGTCCCCATCAAAATTCCAACTCAATTCTTCAACGAATTAGAAAGAGCAATCTGCAAATTCATCTGGAATAACAAAAAACCTAGGATAGCAAAAAGTCTTCTCAAGGATAAAAGAACCTCTGTTGGAATCACCATGCCTGACCTAAAGCTTTACTACAAGCAATTGTTATAAAAACTGCATGGTACTGGTATACTGACAGACAAGTTGACCAATGGAATAGAATTGAAGACCCAAAAAGGAACCCACACACCTATGGTCAGTTGATTTTCGACAAGGGAGTTAAAACCATTCAGTGGAAGAAAGACAGCATTTTCAACAAATGGTGCTGGCACAACTGGTTGTTATCATGTAGAAGAATGCGAATCGATCCATTCTTATCTCCTTGTACTAAGGTCAAATCTAAGTGGATCAAGGAACTCCACATAAAACCAGAGACACTGAAACTTATAGAGGAGTAAGTAGGGAAAAGTCTTGAAGATATGGGCACAAGGGAAATTTTCCTGAATAGAACAGCAATGGCTTGTGCTGTAAGATCGAGAATTGACAAGTGGGACCTCATGAAACTGCAAAGCTTCTGCAAGGCAAAAGACACCATCAATAAGACAAAAAGACCACCAACAGATTGGGAAAGGATCTTTACCTATCCTAAATCAGATAGGGGACTAATATCCAATATATATATGAAGAACTCAAGAAGGTGGACTCCAGAAAATCAAATAACCCATTAAAATATGGGGCTCAGAGCTAAACAAAGAATTCTCACCTGAGGAATATTGAATGGCTGAGAAGCACCTGAAAAAATGTTCAGCATCCTTAATCATCAGGGAAATGCAAATCAAAACAACCCTGAGATTCCACCTCACACCAGTCAGAATGGCTAAGATAAAAAATTCAGGTGACAGCAGATGCTGGCGAGGATGTGGAGAAAGAGGAACACTCCTCCATTGTTGGTGGGATTGCAAGCATGTACAACCACTCTGGAAATCAGTCTGGCGGTTCCTTAGAAAATTGGACATAGTACTACCGGAGCATCCAGCAATACCTCTCCTGGGCATATATCCAGAAGATGTCCCAACCGGTAAGAAGGACACATGCTCCACTATGTTCATAGGAGCCTTATATATAATAGCCAGAAGCTGTAAAGAAACCAGATGCCCCTCAACAGAGGAATGGATACAGAAAATGTGCTACATTTACACAATGGAGTAATACTCAGCTATTAAACAGAATGAATTTATGAAATTCCTAGCCAAATGGATGGACCTGGAGGGCATCATTCTGAGTGAGATAACACAATCACAAAGGAACTCACACAATATGTACTCACTGATAAGTGTATATTAGCCGAGAACTTAGGATACCCAAGATATAAGATACAATTTGTTAAACACATGAAACTTAAGAAGAATGAAGACTAAAATGTGGACACTATGCACCTCCTTAGAATTGGGAACAAAACACCCATGGAAGAAGTTACAGAGACAAATTTTGGAGCTGTGACGAAAGGATGGGCCATCTAGAGACTGCCATATCCAGGGATACACCCCATAATCAGCTTCCAAACGCTGACACCATTGCATACACTAGCAAGATTTTGCTGAAAGGACCCAGATATAGCTGTCTCTTGTGAGACTATGCCGGGGCCTAGCAAACACAGAAGTTGATGCTCACAGTCAGCTAGTGGATAGATCACAGGGCTCCCAATGGAGGAGCTAGAGAAAGTACCCAAGGAGCTAAAGGGATCTGCAACCCTATAGGTGGAACAACATTATGGACTAACCAGTACCGTGGAGCTCTTGACTCTAGCTGCATATGTATCAAAAGATGGCCTAGTCAGCCATCACTGGAAAGAGAGGCCCATTGGACTTGCAAACTATATATGCCCCAGTACAGGGGAACTCCAGGGCAAAAAAATGGGAATGGGTGGGTAGGGAAGTAGCGGGGAGGGTATGGGGTACTTTTGGGATAGCTTTGGAAATGTAATTGAGGAATGTATGTAGTAAAAAATATTAAAAAAATGAAATGAAACATATGAGTTCCAATTGTTAATTAAGGAATAGTAAACAAAATTTTAAAAATTAAAAATAAAAAGTACTATTTTCAAATTTGCAAAAAAAAAAAACCCAGGATAAATAGACTAATTCTGTACAATAAAAAATTAATGGATATAACACCATCCCTGATTTCAACCTGTACTACAAAGCACTAGTAATAAAAATCACATGGTATTGGCATAAAAACAAACAGGCTGATAAACGGAAACAAATTGAAGACCCAGAAGTAAACCACACACCTACAAACATTTGATATTTGACAAAAAAGCCAAAATCATATAATGGAAAAAAGAAAGCATCTTCAATAAATGGTGCTTGTATAACTGGATGTCTGCATGTAGAAGAATGCCTATAGATTCATATCAATCACCGTGCAGGAAGCTCAAGTCCAAGTGAATCAAAGACCTCAACATAAAACCAGATACACTAAATCTAATAGAAGAGAAAGTGAGGAATAGCCTTGAACACATTGAACACATTATTCTGTCCAGGAGACAACTTCCTGAACAGAATACCAAGAGCTCAGTCACCAAGATCAACAATTAATAAATGGGACCTCACAAAACTGAAAAACTTCTGTAAGGCAAAGAACACCATCAATAGGACAAAAATGGCAGCCTGCAGAATGGAAAATGATCTCACCAACTACACCTCAACAGAGGGTTGATATCTAAAATATATAAAGAACTCAGAAATTAGACTTCAACCAACCAAAAAATATTAAAAATGGGGTACATATTTAAACAATTCTTGACAGAGAAATCTCTAATGGCTGAAAAGCACTTAAGGAAATGTTCAGTATCTTTTAGTTAACAGGGAAATGCAAAGCAAAACAACTCTGAGATTCCATCTTATACCTGTTAGAATGACTAAGATCAAAAACTCAAGTGACAGCTCATGCTAGCAAGGATGTGGAACAAGGGGAATACTTCACTGCTGGTGGAAACATGAACTTGTACAACCACTTTGGATATCAATATGGTAGTTACTCAGGAAATTGGATGAGATCTACCTCAAAACTCAGGTGTACCACTCCTGGGCATGAAACTATCCTTCACTGTACTACAAAGACATTTGCTCAACTATGTTTATAGCAGCTTTATTGATAAGAGCCAGAAAGTGGAAACAACCTAGATGTCTCTCAACTGAAAAATGGATAAAGAAAATGTGGTATATTTATATAATGGAGTATTGCCTAGCTATTAAAAACAATGATATCATAAAATTTGCAGGTAAATGGAATAGAACTAGACAATATCATCCTGAGTGAGGGAGCCTAGACCCAGAAAGCAACCACAGCAGTGAATATTAGCCATAAAGTATAGGATAACCATGCTACAATCCTCAGACCCAAAGAAGCTAAGTAACAAGGAGGGCCCAGGGAGGGATGCTTGAGTCTCACTGAGAAGGGGAAATAGATTAGACAAAGGAGATGGATGGAGGATGGGGACGGGGTCGTGGAGGGGTGAGGACAGGAATAGGAGGGACCAGGTGGAAGAAAGGATAGAGGGAGCTAGTACTGGGAAAGACAACTGGATCTGGGAGGAGGAAGCTTCTCTGGGATAAGCTAGAAACCTAGGACAATGGAAACCCCCAGGAATCTATAAAAGTGACCCTAGCTAAGCAATGGGCAGTATGGAACCTGAAAAGATCATCTCCTATAACCAAGCAAGACTTACAATGGAGGAATTGGGACACCAACCCAACCATAAAACTTTCAACCACAATGTGTCCTGCCTATAATATGTTCAGGGATAAAAGATGGAGCAGAAATTGAGGTAATGGTCACCCAATGACTGGCCCTGCTTGAGACTCATGTTGGCAGAGGAACCCACTCCTGACACTAACTATTAATGATATTCTGCTACACTTGTTGACAGGAGCCTAGCATAACTGTCATCAGAGAGGCTTCACCTAGCAAGTGATGGAAACAGATGGAGAGAACCACATCCGAAAAGTAGGCAGAGTTTGGGGAATCCTGTAGAAGCAGGGAGGAAAGATTAAAGGAGACAGAGGGGTTAAGGACACCGTAAGAAAGTCTACAGAATCAACTAACCTGGGCCCATAGGGGCTCACAGAGACTGAACCAACAACCAGTGAACATGGATGGCATGGACGTAGGCCCTCTGCACATATGTAACAGTTTTGCAGCTGGGTCTTCATGTGAACCCCCTAACACTAAGAGCAGGGGCTGTGTCCTACTCTGCTGCCTGCCTATCTTCGATCCCTTTGCTCTAATTGGACTGCCTTGTCTTCAATAAGAGAAGATATGACAGTCTTAGTGCAACTTGATATGTCAAGACTGGTTGATGTCCAGGGGAACTCTCCCCTTTTCTGAGGAGAAAGGGAGAAGGGTGTATGGACAGGGTGAGAGGGAGGGTTTGGGAGGAGAGGAGAGAGAGGAAGATGTGATCAGGATAAATAAATAGCTTTTAAAAAAGAAAAAACAAAGAAAAAGAAAGAAGGACACAAAGGGAAAAAACTCAGAGGAGCATAGTTTTGCTCCCAAATTGTTTTCTTCTTTTCTTTTTAACATATATTCTGTGGGAACTTTGAAAACATGCTGTGTTTTTCTTAGACTTCAAACTACTTCCCAGAATCACTACCAACTCTCAGAAGGTGAACTACAAAGAGAATGTTAGAACACCAAATCAGGATTCCAATATCTGTACTTTAAACTCAGGGTCAAACTATTCCTCTTGGTACCCTCTTCTCTTGGCTATAGCTATCTCTGGCATCAACCTTCCTAACCAGGCTCAATCACATGCTATTCCTACAGCTCAGTTTTACTGTCAGCAATCAAACCAACCTTTATTAAGTTGGACAATTAAGAAGGGAAATAGGGGCTAGGGTGCTAACTAACTAGGTAAGGGTGTTTGGTATCCAAGCATCCTTTGAATCTCCAGCGTGTATGTGAAAGCCAGGAATGGCTCTATATGAGAACAGTTATCAGTGGCTCAACTAAGTAGATCCTGGGAGTTTGCTGCCAGCCACACAGAAATGAAAGAGTTTATTTCAAGGAATTAAGGCAGAGAGTAATAGAGGAAAACACCCAAAGCCTTCCTTGAGACTTTGCATGTATATACATACATGTATACACACACATAAACATGCTACAAAAATCTAAGAGAAAGAAACCTTGAAATCTCCATCTTTGTGAGACTCCAGGAACAAACCATTGTGCTATATGTGGGAATATAGCAGGGAATGCTATATCTGCTTCCTATGAAAGCTGTAAGTCTTTGACTTTTCTCTGTCCTCAGTACTTCAGCTCTAGGATAAGTGCCAGCTTCCAGCCCAGCAATACAAGGGTTACCTGCCTGGTCCACTTACACTCAGTTCCAAAGCTTACTCTCTTTGCTCTCTAGACAGACAGCATGGAGGGTTTTTTGTTTGTTAGTTTGGCTGGTGTTTTGTTTTGTTCTGTTTTTGTTTTTGTTTTGTTTTTGTTTTCTGTTTTTTTTTTTTCAAGAAACTAATATGAACCAATCTCTATTTAAAAGACTTTGAAACTTCATCAGGATTAAAAGAACAAAATCTTCTCCTTTTGCATTATCAGGAATTGAATCTAGGATCCCATGCATTTTAGGTAAGTCCTCTTTTATTTAGCTATGTCCTTAGATCCTATTAAATCTTTATAAACTAAGGTTCAAGGTATGGTCTCACTAAGTTGACCAGGATTCCGGCTTTATCTCTGTATTCCAAACAGGCCTTGTATTTGTGATTCTCTTGGCTCAGTCTCCTAAACAGCTATAATTCAGGCCTATGCCACCAACTCAAGTTGCAAATGTATTTAAGATTTGTTTTGTATCATAGGTTAGGGGTATTTAGCCTGGATGTTTGTATGTGTACCATGTGCATGCCTGCCTTCAGAAGCCAGAAGAAGCTTTGGATCCCTTTTGACTGGAATTACAGACAGTTGTAAACTACTGGGGACCCAACCTCAGCCCTCTGCAAGAGTATCAAGTGCTATTAACTATAATTCAACAGTATATTTTAAAGATAATGATCAAGTATGATTTTTGTTGAAGGATATTTGATCACACTGTGAAGCCCCAGTTTGTGTTGTTTACTGGAAAAACCTGTTTCTAGTTGTGGTGTGGCTCAGTCCTAGCACACCCCTTTAATCCAAGAGCACTCTCTTTATTTTAAACAGGATTAAATAAAGTTAACTATGGGTCAAGAAGTTGAGCAAGCACCCCCAGTCAATATGAAGTGAACATAGAAAGAAATAGAGAGTGAGTAAAGAGAATGGATAGAAGACAAGCAGTTTGAGGGGGGGTTTAAGGTGTCATGGAGAAAGAGAACTTCCTTTTGGAATGTTGGCTGTGGAGGAAGGTCAGTTGAGTGTTTTCTCTGCCTCTCCGACTAGGGGCTTTTACCCCAGCATCTGGCTCCTGAGTCTTCTTTGGTAAAACTGAATGATTAAGACTGTTTAAAAACAAAAGACTTATTCCAAGAGGGCAAAAGTGACTGACAGCAATTCATTGACTACAAACTTGAGTAGTTAAATGTGAATTTCTACAAATCTAGGAAACATTTGGTAAACTCTAGTATCTATCACTTAACTAAAAGTTGGATGTCTTATGATAGTAGGAGCAGAAAATTTGAAACTTCCTTCATTTGATAAAATTGGTATACCAAATTTTATATCAACATGATTACTTTAAATAAATGAACAAGTTCTATTTTTCTAGCACAGAAGAGTGTTTCTATATAATAGGGATCCACTGAAGATCTATAAGGACCATATATTTCATGTTCAGAATTAGAGGACTTGACAGCCCTGATTTACTACTCTCATGAAACTTCAAATCTTCCCCCAACGAATCACAGTTCTAAGCATTCCTGCGATTCCTTCCTAAATCTCGAGTGTTTTAACAGAATGATTTCCCTGTACTTCAAACCCTTCAAAGAACCTAATGTGATATATTCTATGGCAGCTACTTAAAAGATTGTGAGTTAAGGCCAAAGGATCAAAGAGGCTGTGAAGACACACTTACTTCCATAATTACTCCTAAGAAGAATCCTCAGATATTTTCAATTTATTTTCTAGCTCTTTGGTGCTTAAGGTTATCAACTTTACATTTGCTGGCTGAGATGCTAATAAAGCGGTGGCATACTTAGAATTCACATGGGAAATCATTGAACATAAAGAGAACTATTTCACTTCCCACATTGATTCCTTCCAGTTTCTACTGGCCTCTTGTGTGTACCACCTACCTTCTTGTAATAAGATCGTTTTGGAAATTACTATAAATTACATCGTTTTTGGAAAGATGATGTGTATTTCTGTTTCTTCTTTTCAAATGTGTACCTCTATTTTGTTTCTAAATTACTTATCTGTGCCTCTTTAAATAGCACATGACTCATGCATTGCATCTGGCAAATTACTAGCCTGCATAATGTCCAAATATTTCCTCAATAGAAATAGAATCAGAAAACTCACCATAATTATTCAATGGTATGGAAATCGTCTATTTTACAAAAAGCTAAAATGATCAGAGAATTTATAAACCTGTAGACTTATAACCCACCCCCATCCCCAAACTGACCTGAAAAATTAGGTGAGGGCAGGGATTGGTTTAATGACCTTCTTGCCATCACCAAGAAGTTGGGAGAGAAAATGCAGCAGACTGGGTCAGCCAACAAGCCAGCTATTCCCTACACTTCTATTCCTAATGTTATACTGATGTTATGGTAGGGTCAATTGAGACAAAGTCATACAGATGAGTCAGATCTTCAGAGCTGTGACATCACTAATGCTTTCCTCTCCTTCATGAATAGCTCTCCTATGAAAAATCAGGTTCTCGGGTTGTTGTTGCTTTTTAATGTGTTAGTTTAGAAGATTATTCAAATCCTGTGAACTTGAACGTGGCAAGGACATTTCAGGTGAGCTGTGGCTCTGTCTAATGATAAAAGTAGAGGCTCGTGGGAACAATTTTTCACCCTTGATCTCTTGAAACAATTGCTTTTCTAATCTATAAACATCCTATTCTATCAAAATAGAAAAAAAATCTCCCACCCTAAGTTTTTGTTTGATAAAACTAATTTGTATACTTTTCAAAAAACATTCTAAGTTATCTTTAAATATAAACATTTAGGGTCAATAAAACAATGCTATTTCTATGCAGTGCTTAAAACAAATAGCTTTGGACAGGGCTAGGCATGGTGGATGAATCATGCCCTTATTCCTAGTTCTTGGTAATCTGAGGCAGGAGGATCTTGAGAACCTAGCTCAGTAAAAGAAAACAGCCAGGCTTGGTAGCACATGCTTTTAATCCCAGCATTAGGAAAGCAAAGCAGGAAGATCACAAGTTCAAGGCAGCCCGGGCTACATACTGAGACCCTATATCAAACACACACAAAAAAAACCCATGTATGCCTTAAATGTTTATACATCCACTTCGTAAAAATTTTATGACAATAAAAAAGAAAGGTGATAGAAACGTCTAGTCTCTTATATCAGTTTTCAGATATTAACTGCTCCAAGTTTTCCAGATGCTGTGAAAAATACTGAAGACCGTAATACCCCACAAAGTGGGAGGAGAGTTAACCTTCGAATTTCTTTCTTTACCACTAGTCTTCATCATTAGTCTTTATGGTTATGGTGATGACTTGAAAGACAGAGCCCATGGAACGCTTTGGTGCATCATTCCAGTACAGGATAATTGTATAGCAAATATGTCAATGTCTATAGGCTGGAACTACAGCCTTTTGGGTTTGCCAGATGCCTGATAAGAATACGTGGGTTTTCTTTTGGGACCTTCCCTAAAATAAGATGAGTGATTGATCATTGATATGATTGTAATGGTTAGGGCTTTTTAAAAAAAATAAATACATGGAATACCAAAAATTTAAAAATAATTGAAGAACGAAATAAAAAAGGGAAGGGCAGAGAAATGATGGGTGGAGGGAGGAGTTACAGAAACAGCTGCAGGGTAGGAGTCCAAAACCCTTGCCTCTAACTCTGTTATGTATATAAGTCTCTATAAGTGAGCCATATAGTCTACCTGACTCTCTTTCATTGTGCGCAAAACCAAAAATTGAAGCCATATGATATCTGAGGCTCTTCAACTCGAAGAGTCTGGTTTCTCAGTGTCTTTACCAATCCTGAGTCTTTTTGTGAGTTTCTCCTTACATACAAAAAGCTCATGATTTTTCTTTGGATTCCAATTCATCTTACCTATTTAAATAAATTGCTATAGCAAACTGTTTTTAAAGAAATGGAGCCCTCCTTCTGTGCAGCATATTCTAATTACTTTAATATATTGAGTCAGCTTCCTATAGAAATTGTCTCCTAAACTACACAAGTTCTTCCTCTTTCCAAATATTTTCCACCTATACCATCTGCAAACATGATGTGTCGGTATTAGCTGTTACTACAGCCCTTTAGTTGAAAATCCACTTCTTCCGTCCTTGCTCTTCCGTGCTAAGGCTTAACTCTGGATCTTGACCTAGAGATGACATAAGCATTGCCTTAAAAGAAGTCAGGTGAAGAAGCATTTCAGAAATCTGGAGAAGCTTGCTATCACACTTTACTTTCAATGGCCATGATAAGATACTAGCCATAAACAACTCGGGGAAGAAAGGGTCCACATGGCCTACATTTCTCCATCACAATCTATCTTTAAGAGAAGTCAGGCCAAAAACTAAATCAGGGTCCTTGAGGCAAGAATCACAGAGTGTTTACTGGTTTGCTTCCTGATATAGCCAAAGACTTATATTCTCAGGAATGATAATGCCCACCAGGGCTGAGCCTTTCCACATCAATCTTTAATCAAGAAAATGCTTCACATGACAGTCTATAGGTCAGTCTGATGGAGATAATTTCTCTATTAAGATTCTCTTTTCTCTCAGCTGGGCATGGTGGCACACACCTTTAATCCCAGCACGTTGGAGGCAGAGGCAGGTGGACCTCTGAGTTCAAGGCCAGCCTGGTTTACAAAGTGAGTTTCTGGACAGCCAAGACTAAACAGAGAAACCCTGTCTCGAAAAAAATCAAAACAAAACAAAACAACAACAACAACAACAACAAAAAGATTCTCTTTTCTCAGATGAATCCAGTTTGTGTCAGGTTGATAGAGAAAGCCAACCAACATACCAACTACAGCTCTTCCGGTCTGATCAGCACCTGGGTAGCTAGAGTGCAGGGTCTGCTGACTCCTGCCAGCTACCCAGGACACCCGCCACAGGATTTTGAGACATCTGGTGAGTGGAACACAGAGTCTGCTCCAATCTTTAAACAGTGACAACAAAACAACTAATCCCAGAGATTACCAGATGGCGAAAGGTAAACGTGAGAATCTTACTAACAGAAACCAAGACCACTCACCATCATCAGAACCCAGCACTCCAACTTCGCCCAGTCCAGGGCACCCCAACACACCGGAAAAGCTAGACCCTGTTCTAAAAGCATATCTCACGATGATGGTAGAGGACATCAAGAAGGACTTTAATAACACACTTAAAGAAATACAAAAGAACACTGCTAAACAGGTAGAAGACATTAAAGAGGAAGTACAAAAATCCCTTAAAGAATTGCAGGAGAACACTGCTAAACAGGTAGAAGACATTAAAGAGGAAGTACAAAAATCCCTTAAAGAAGTGCAGGAGAACACTGCTAAACAGGTAGAAGACATTAAAGAGGAAGCACAAAAATACCTTAAAGAATTGCAGGAGAACACTGCTAAACAGGTAGAAGACATTAAAGAGGAAGCACAAAAATCCATTAAAGAATTGCAGGAAAACCAGACCAAACAGGTGATGGAATTGAATAAAACCATCCAAGACCTAAAAAGGGAAGTAGAAACAATGAAGAAAACCCAAATTGAGGCAACACTGGAGATAGAAACACTAGGAAAGAAATCTGGAACCATAGATACGAGCATCAGCAACAGAATACAAGAGATGGAAGAGAGAATCTCAGGTGCAGAAGACTCCATAGAGAACATGGGCACGACAATCAAAGAAAATACAAACTCCAAAAAGATCCTAACTCAAAATATCCAGGAAATCCAGGACAAAATGAGAAGACCAAACCTACGGATAATAGGAGTAGATGAGAATGAAGATTTTCAACTCAAAGGACCAGCAAATATATTCAACAAAATTATAGAAGAAAACTTCCCAAACCTAAAGAAAGAGATGCCCATGAACATACAAGAAGCCTACAGAACTCCAAATAGACTGGACCAGAAAAGAAATTCCAACCGACACATAATAATCAGAACAATAAATGCACTAAATAAAGATAAAATACTAAAAGCAATAAGGGAAAAAGATCAAGTAACATATAAAGGCAAGCCTATCAGAATTACACCGGATTTTTCACCAGAGACTATGAAAGCCAGAAGAACCTGGACAGATGTTATACAGACACTAAGAGAACACAATTTCCAGCCCAGGCTACTATACCCAGCCAAACTCTCAATTACCATAGATGGAGAAACCAAAGTATTCCACGATAAAACCAAATTCACACATTATCTTTCCACGAATCCAGCACTTCAAAGGATGATAACAGAAAAAAAAAAAAAAAACCAATACAAGGACGGAAACCATGTGATAGAAAAAGCAAGAAGGTAATCCCTCAACAAACCTAAAAGAAGACAGCCACAAAAACAGAACAGCAACTCTAACAACAAAAATAAAAGGAATCAATAATTACTTCTCCCTAATATCTCTTAATATCAATGGACTCAATTCCCAATAAAAAGACATAGACTAACAGGCTGGCTACAGAAACAGAACCCAACATTTTGCTGCTTACAGGAAACTCATCTCAGAGAAAAAGATAGACACTACCTCAGAATGAAAGGCTGGAAAACAATTTTTCCAAGCAAATGGTAGGAAGAAACAAGCTGGAGTAGCCATTATAATATCTGATAACATTGACTTCCAACCCAAAGTCATCAAAAAAGACAAGGAAGAGCACTTCATTCTCATCAAAGGTAAAATCCTCCAAGAGGAACTATCAATTCTGAATATCTATGCGCCAAATACAAGGGCAGCCTCATTCATTAAAGACACTTTAGTAAAGCTCAAAGCACACATTGCACCTCACACAATAATAGTGGGAGACTTCAACACACCACTTTCACCAATGGACAGATCATGGAAACAGAAACTAAACAGGGACACAGTGAAACTAACAGAGGTTATGAAACAAATGGATCTGACAGATATCTACAGAACATTTTATCCTAAAACAAAAGGATATACCTTCTTCTCAGCACCTCACGATACCTTCTCCAAAATTGACCACATAATTGGTCACAAAACAAGCCTCAATATATACAAAAATATTGAAATTGTCCCATGCACCCTATCAGATCAAAATGGACTAAGACTGATCTTCAATAACAAAATAAATAATAAAAAGCCAACACACACATGGAAACTAAACAACACTCTTCTCAATGATACCTTGGTCAAGGAAGGAATAAAGAAAGAAATTAAGGACTTTCTGGAGTTTAATGAAAATGAAGCCACAACATACCCAAACTTATGGGACACACTGAAAGCATTTCTAAGAGGAAAACTCATAGCTCTGAGTGCCTCCAAAAAGAAACTAGAGAGAGCACACATTAGCAACTTGACAACACACCTAAAAGCTCTAGAACGAAAGGAAGCAAATTCACCCAAGAGGAGTAGACGGCAAGAAATAATCAAACTCAGGGGTGAAATCAACCAAGTGGAAACAAGAAGAACAATTCAAAGAATCAACCAATCCAGGAGCTGGTTCTTTGAGAAAATCAACAAGATGGATAAAACCTTAGCCAGACTCACTAGAGGGCATAGGGAAAGTACTCTAATTAACAAAATCAGAAATGAAAAGGGAGACATAACAACAGACCCTGAAGAAATCCAAAACACCATCAGATCCTTCTACCAAAGGCTATACTCAACAAAACTGGAGAACCTGGATGAAATGGAGAAGTTCCTAGACAGATACCAGGTACCAAAGTTAAATCAAGATCAGGTTAATGATCTAAACAGTCCCATATCCCCCAAAGAAATAGAAGCAGTCATTAATAATCTCCCAACCAAGAAAAGCCCAGGACCAGATGGGTTTAGTGCAGAGTTCTATCAAACCTTCAAAGAAGAACTATTCCCAGTTCTTCACAAACTATTCCACAAAATAGAATCAGAAGGTACTCTTCCCAACTCATTCTATGAAGCCACAATCACTCTGATACCTAAACCACATAAAGACCCAACAAAAATAGAGGACTTCAGACCAATTTCCCTTATGAATATTGATGCAAAAATCCTCAATAAAGTTCTCACTAACCGAATTCAAAACACATCAAAACAATCATCCATCCTGACCAAGTAGGATTCATCCCAGGGATGCAAGGATGGTTCAATATACGAAAATCCATCAATGTAATCTATTATATAAACAAACTCAAAGACAAAAACCACATGATCATCTCGTTAGATGCTGAAAAAGCATTTGACAAAATCCAACACCCATTCATGATAAAAGTCTTGGAAAGATCAGGAATTCAAGGCCCATACCTAACCATGATAAAAGCAATATACAGCAAACCAGTAGCCAACATCAAAGTAAATGGTGAGAAGCTGGAAGCAATCCCACTAAAATCAGGCACTAGACAAGGCTGCCCACTCTCTCCCTACCTATTCAACATTGTACTTGAAGTCCTAGCCAGTGCAATTAGACAACAAAAGGAGATCAAGGGGATACAAATCAGAAAAGAAGAAGTCAAAATATCGCTTTTTGCAGATGATATGATAGTATACATAAGTGAACCTAAAAATTCCACCAGAGAACTCCTAAGCCTGATAAACAGCTTCAATGAAGTACCTGGATATAAAATTAACTCAAGCAAGTCAATGGCCTTTCTGTACACAAAGGATAAACAAGCAGAGAAGGAAATTAGGGAAACAACACCCTTCTCAATAGTCACAAACAATATAAAATACCTTGGCGTGACTCTAACTAAGGAAGTGAAAGATCTGTATGACAAGAACTTCAAGTCCCTGAAGAAAGAAATTAAAGAAGGTCTCAGAAGATGGAAAAACCTCCCATGCTCATGGATTGGCAGGATCAACATTGTAAAAATGGCTATCTTGCCAAAAGCAAACAGATTCAATGCAATCCCCATCAAAATTCCAACTCAATTCTTCAATGAATTAGAAAGGGCAATCTGCAAATTCATCTGGAACAACAAAAAACCTAGGATAGCAAAAACCCTTCTCAAGGATAAAAGAACCTCTGTTGGAATCACCATGCCTGACCTAAAGCTGTACTACAGAGCAATTGTGATAAAAACTGCATGGTACTGGTATAACGACAGAAAAGTAGACCAATGGAACAGAATTGAAGACCCTGAGATCAACCCACATACCTATGGTCACTTGATCTTTGACAAGGGAGCAAAAACCATCCAGTGGACAAAAGACAGCATTTTCAACAAATGGTGCTGGCACAACTGGCAGTTATCATGTAGAAAAATGTGAATTCATCCATTCCTATCTCCTTGTACCAAGGTCAAATCTAAGTGGATTAAGGAACTCCACATAAAACCAGAGACATTGAAACTTATAGAGGAGAAAGTAGGGAAAAGCCTCGAAGATATGGGTACAGGGGAAAAATTCCTGAATAGAACAGCAAAGGCTTGCGCTGTAAGATCGAGAATCGACAAATGGAACCTCATAAAGTTGCAAAGCTTCTGCAAGGCAAAAGACACCATCAATAAGACAAAAAGACCACCAACAGATTGGGAAAGGATCTTTACCTATCCTAAATCAGATAGGGGACTAATAACCAATATATATAAGGAACTCAAGAAGGTGGACTCCAGAAAATCAAATAACCCCATTAAAAAATGGGGCTCAGAACTGAACAAAGAATTCTCACCTGAGGAATACTGAATGGCAGAGAAGCACCTGAAAAAATGTTCAACATCCTTAATCATCATGAAAATGCAAATCAAAACAACCCTGAGATTCCACCTCACACCAGTCAGAATGGCTAAGATCAAAAATTCAGGTGTCTTAGTCAGGGTTTCTATTCCTGCACAAACATCATGACCAAGAAGCAAGTTGGGGAGGAAAGGGTTTATTCGGCTTACACTTCCATACTGCTGTTCATCACCAAAGGAAGTCAGGACTGGAACTCAAGCAGGTCAGAAAGCAGGAGCTGGTGCAGAGGCCATGGAGGGATGTTCTTTACTGGCTTGCCTCCCCTGGCTTGCTCAGCCTACTCTCTTATAGAACCCAAGACTACCAGCCCAGGGATGGTCCCACCCACAAGGGGCCTTTCCCCCTTGATCACTAATTGAGAAAATGCCTTACAGTTGGATCTCATGGAGGCATTTCCTCAACTGAAGCTCCTTTCTCTGTGATAACTCCAGCTGTGTCAAGTTGACACAAAAATAGCCAGTACATCAGGTGACAGCAGATGCTGGTGAGGATGTGGAGAAAGAGGAATACTCCTTCAGTGTTGGTGGGATTGCAAGCTGGTACAACCACTCTGGAAATCAGTTTGGCGGTTCCTCAGAAAATTGGACATAATACTACCAGAGGATCCAGCAATACCTCTCCTGGGCATATATCCAGAAGATGTTCCAACAGGTAAGAAGGACACATGCTCCACTATGTTCATAGCAGCCTATTTATAATAGCCAGAAGCTGGAAAGAACCCAGATGCCCCTCAACAGAGGAATGGATACAGAAAATGTGGTACATTTACACAATGGAGTACTACTCAGCTATTAAAAGGAATGAATTTATGAAATTCCTAGGCAAATGGATGGATCTGGAGGGCATCATTCTGAGTGAGGTAACATATTCACAAAGGAACTCACACAATATGTACTCAATGATAAGTGGATATTAGCCCAAAAACTTAGGATACCCAAGATATAAGATACAATTTGTTAAACGCATGAAACTCAAGAAGAACGAAGACCAAAGTGTGGACACTGTGCCCCTTCTTGGAATTGGGAACAAAACACCCATGGAAGGAGTTACAGAGATAAAATTTGGAGCTGTGAAGAAAGGATGGACTATCTAAAGACTGCCATATCCAGGGATCCATCCCATAATCAGCTTCCAGACGCTGACACCATTGCATACACTAGCAAGATTTTGCTGAAAGGACCCAGATATAGCTGTCTCTTGTGAGACAATGCCGGGGCCTAGCAAACACAGAAGTTGATCTCACAGTCAGCTATTGGAATGATCACAGGGCCCCCAATGTAGGAGCTAGAGAAAGTACCCAAGGAGCTAAAGGGATCTGCAACCCCATAGGTGGATCATTATTATGAACTAACCAGTACCCCAGAGCTCTTGACTCTAGCTGCATTTGTATCAATAGATGGCCTAGTAGGTCATCACTGGAAAGAGAGGCCCATTGGACTTCCCAACTTTATATACCCCAGTACAGGGGAATGCGAGGGCCAAGGGGTTGGGGTGGGTGGGTGGGGGACTGGGGGGGGGAGTGTATTGGGGACTTTTTGGATAGCATTGGAAATGTAATTGAGGAAATTACCTAATAAAAAAAATTAAAACAACAACAACAAAAAAAAAACAGAAACAAAAACTGAAAAAAAAACAAAAACAAAAACCATACCAACTACATAAAAAAGTGCTGCTTTTTAACAACCTTGAAAGATAGGTCTTAGAAACCTGATTAAACCAAAGCTTCATTAACTGGCTTTGCCAAGCACAGTGAGCATCAGCGGACTTCTGTAGCCCAACCATACAATGATCAACTTTCACACTCTCATCTCAGTTCTTAACTTCCTAGGGCCATCTCTTGTACCAAATGTTTAAAAATGGACTTCTTGAATCAAAGATTTTATTACAAGTCATTTTGGGAGGTCATACCATGAAGTATACTAAGGGGCCGAAGAACAATGAGCAGGAAAAGAGGGAAGATGGATGACCTCAGGGCTTTGAAGGAAGCTGTCCCAACAGGCATGTGACATTCTGGGTTCTCCCTTGAAAGTGTTTCAACACAGAGCAAGGAAGTTGAGCTATTTGTCCATAGACTCAGACTCACAGTGTTCATTAGTTACTGTGATAGAAGTTAACTCCCCCATTCAGTACCACTGTAAGTACATACCAGTCATTCCAGCTAGGCAGAAATCTTGGATCTTTAAAATACACAGGAAATGTACACCAAAAAATAAAATAAGAGTAAGATGAATGGAACGAATAATAATCAAGACTCATCTGCTGTACCACCATGGGACAAAATCCTCCCTCCCTCCACATAAATAGGGGGTGAGAAACAATGTTAACACAAACACTGAAATGAATTTACAAATGATTGCTTTATATGGCTTGTTCTGTCAGCACTGTGTATTCAAAGGTTGAGGGTGCACCAAAATAAACCAATGAGCTATGAGTTATACATAAAATGCATAGAATAATTGCACAATAGATGTGACATCTTCAAAGGAAGGTATACCATGTATAGTGAAACCAACAGAGATGCTGACAAATCCCTAGTGTCCAGTGTCTGCAGGTGGGATAGGCAGGGGGAGAGCTTTGAAAGGATCTTAAGAAGATGGATTAGGAAGATTATGTTTAGGAAATGGAGATTGGAGGAGCAGAGGATCAGTGATATTACTAATACTTTCCTCAATTTCCAGATATTCAAGTATAACACTTAGAAGCCAGGATGAAAAGAAATTATAGATTTCTTCAGACAAGTCAAGTAGGCTTCTTTCATACTGAAACTTAAACTAATGCCATAGATGACAAAAGGTCTTTTTGACTCAAGCAAGAAGGCAGTGTCTTCTTTTGACACTATTTGACTTCCTTCTTATGAGATCCAAGTCTCACTAACTGCCTTATGAGTAAGAACTCCCAGGATGTTATCTGTTTTAGTTGCTCAATATTTTTTTTACAGATGTTTGTAATGTTGCATTATCATAAACCAAGTTCTAGTAAGAACTGTAGCAAAAAGACAAAAGACATATTAACCATTGTCAAACTCCATTTCCTAATAGGGAATGTTCTCCAGGAAAAGGAGAACCAAGAGAAAATAGGAATAATTCTTAGCCAAGCACCAAAACAGGAGTGTTTCCCATTGTTTCTAGGAAGCATTGGATGAATGAACTGAGCAGTTCCAGATGAAGCAGATGCTGGCAGATTCAGCATTAGCCAGTCAACCATGGGCACATATTAGACTCAGCATGCTACACCCTGTTTGCTCTGGTATTAACACCAGCTGGCAGTGGTACAGTGCTTCCACTGGAGAGACTGACTTAATGTTACCTCCAGCAAAGGCTGGCTCTATCCAACTCTGAATGCAGATTTCTTTTCACAAGTAATATATACAGTGGGTACTTTTTTTTCTTACAAGTTTCTTAATTATTAAAACATTTAAAAACCTGAAACTGAAGCAGAAAAAAATGTACATTTGATAAGAATATAGTCATTGACATTTTAGCATGATTGATGATAAAATTATAAATAGCTTTTTGTTCCTTTCACTGTCATTTAAAAGGAAAAATAAGCATAGCGTGTTCACAACGTTGTGGGGACAATGCTTTAGTATACATCATATATAAAGGTCTTAGAAATAAGTAACTAATATACAATTTGAAGGAAACTTACACTAACCCAAGCTTACTCCACTTGTTACATATTGCATCAAGGCTTCTATGCAGAAAATAGTAACCTAGGCAATAAGAAGATTACCCTTTATAATTAGAAATGGTTATGAGAGGGTTGTGCTATAGAGCAAATTAATTAAGTGTATGGATGACTACTCTCCAAATAGCTCCCTCAAACATTACAACACACAAACATGAGTAAAGTGTTGCCTGAGAAACTTAGTGTGAATGGCTAAGTTAAATAGTATAAACTGACATTTCTGCCCTACCAGAAGTATACTAAATATTTCAGTGTTGATGATTTCCTGGCTAGAATCACGTGACTCTTCTCTACCAATCTGCCAGGAATGTTACATCTTTATATATTAAAGAACTCTTCTTTTGGTTGTGAGCCTAGCCTTTAATGGCTGAGCCATCTCTCCAGCTGCCAAAAGAAAGAATTTCTATTGTCCCCCCTCCTATAAGTACTTCTCCTTTTGCTTGTATTGCCCTACCCCTCTCACTGATAAGTATCTGTACTTCCCCTTTTGCTTGTGCATTTAAGCCTTGGGCCTTTCTCAATACATTTGGAGCTTTGATGCATTCCAAAAAAAAAAAAAAAAAAAAAAAAAACTCTTCTAAAATGTGAAGTGAAGAATAATTCAATACCTGTAATTCTAGCCCCCAGACGACTGACCCAGGAGAACTGTTGCAAATGCAAGCTAGCCTAGGCTACACAGTGAGTTTCAAGCTAGCCTAAGCTACAAAATGGGATTCTGTCTTAGCCATTCCTCCATCAAACACTAGTCATTGTACAACGTCCTCTGTCAAAAGTCATGTGGCTGCAGGACTGTGGGTCTTTATCCAAGTCCTCCATTCTATCCCGTTATATCTGATACAATGCCAACACCATGCTATTTTTATTATTAGCAATCTTAGTATAATCTGAAATTAGAGATGGGAATACCACCAGTGGTTTGGTGGGGTTTGCCATCATTTTGTTTGTTCAGGGTTGTTTCATTTATCCTATGTCTTTTGTGTTTCCATATGAATTTTAAGATTTCTTTCTTCAATTTATGAGGAGAATGGCAGCTGAATGTTATACAGCTGTAAAGAAAAACGAGGTCATAGCATTTTCAGGCAATCAGGTAGAGCAGGAAATAATCATTCTGAATAAAGAATTTCAGACCAAAAATGACAAATCCTGCATGGTCTGTCTCATACAGGAATGCTGTAATTAAAACATTGCATATGTTTATTTTAACTGAAGTAGTCATAATCGAAGACAGTAGTAAGGGGCCATGGTGGGGGTGGTGGGAGGGTGACAAATGTTGAGAGGAAGGGGAGAGCTGCATCTAGTACCAAGAGGAAGGAAAAGAGAATGACAGAAGCATTTCCATGGGGTGTGCAATGGGGGTGCTGAAGACTTTTTAAAATGCCACATGGAAATCTACTACTATAGATTCTCCCAGATAGATAGACAGACAGACAGATAGATAGATAGATAGATAGATAGATAGATAGATAGATAGATAATGGAGTTTATATGTAAGCACCTTATAATTGGAGAACAATGCCTCTCTCTGACACCACAGGCTATTGAAAATCCCAGTGACAGGTATATATTTTCTCATATCAAGTTGTTGGTCAGTAGGCCAGTGGGGTTCCTTAGATCACCCAAATATTACAGGCTATTGACATTGCTTGTAGTCATCTCTCCAGAACTGGAAGGTAAGACACAAGTGCTGGAGATGATACATAACTCAGTTGCAGGATGTGGAGAAATCAAGCTAGTACCAATCTAGACACCTTCTCTGTACTGGCTTGTTGTGATTTTTGTCTTTTACTGTCTATTGTAATGCTAAGTTTGGGACCCCAAGACCCAGAGTTTGCATGTAGACCCTGTGACCCTGTACCCAGGTTATTTATGATTGGTAAATAAATATGCCAGCAGTTAACAGGTTGGCAGAAGAGACATAGGTGGGGTTTAGGTTTCTCAGGCTAGGGGTTGGAGAGGACCACGAGGAAAGAAGGGCATAGGAGGGGGAAGGAGAAGCTGCCATGTGTTAGATGAGCCATAATATCATGGCCCTGAGGGCTGGGTTGATTGAAGTGAAGAAGCCCAGAAGAATCAATATGAATAGTAAGTAATAACTCAGAGTTATCAATAGAAAAGTAGATTCTAACCGCATGGAGGGTAGGCTACCCAGCTCCTGTGCTGCTTAAGGCTTATTGTAAATATAAAGGCTATGATTGTGTCTTTCATCCAGGAACTTAAATACCAAAGGCAGGGTAGAAACCTCAGGCCAGGATTTAAATAATTACTACAGCACTGGCTGGGTTTCCTAGTGCTAACAAGGACTATGTATGCTACTAGAGGAGAAAAATATTCAACAGTTTTGCCCATCTGTCAACCCTGAAAACTATAATAAAAACATACCTGGAAGACATGCTCATTCATAATAATGGAAAGAATGTTATAGGTTATAACTAGCCACACTCTGATTTGCATTTCAAGCCTACTCTGCAAGATAGACCTCATTCCTGCCATTGTTACTGGACCAACAGCTTATGACTAGCTAGGTCAGAGGCTCTAGAGGAGCTCCTAATGTAATCATTTAGCAAAATAGACATAGTATTAAGTTGTCCTCTAAGTTCTTATCCTTATGCCCAGAGATTAGTGCCTTTCTCAACCATCATCAAAGTGGCTTCTTTTTTTAAATAGATAGTGATTAATATAGAGACCCATATCTCTTTAATGCACAGATAATAATAAATGTTTGGTGCTGAGCTCTAAATGATATATCTGCATCATACCCCCTTCCCTCAATACTCAGGTATCATTGTGGAAGAGAGGATAGAAAGGTTGTAAGAGCCAGAGGAAGTAGACATCTGCACGAAGACATTATATGCAGAACATAATAGGGCTGTGGCATACATCAAGCCAGATAAAATTCTATCATGGATGGGAGAGAAGATCATGATGTCTCAATAGCTGAGATGCTATTGACAACCAGTGGATACTAGAAAAGAAAGAATAAGAGGTATAGTCCCTGAAAGAGGACTTATGCTTCAATAGATGGTTTCATATACATTCACACAGAGGTAGTAGACACAGAAGCTTTTGTGAAATGCTAGAGAGAGGGCACATGAAGTTGGGAGATAAAAGTTGTAGGAAGTACTGGAAGGAAATGGAAGAGGGGAAAAGGGAAGTGGGTAGATTAGATCAAAGCATATCAAACTCATTCATAAAGTTCTTTTCACCTTCCAAAATAGAGAAAATAACCATATCTGAATATATGTACCTTAAAATTAAAAAATATGTACTTATTTTTTAAATAATGGTCTGATCCAGACGTTTATTCATTTAACAAATATTTGCAGAGTGGTTATTTTATACGTGAGAGGCACTTTCTATGAATGAGGAGGTGTAGCAGTTATGATGGCGAATAAAGTCCTATGAACATCACAGTGGTAAGTATTTATAAGCCTGTTCTTCAGGAAGAAAAGCCATGATTCACTAAACTCAATGACCACCATAGTTTCAATACTTCCACTATGGCCAATTTTAAGCAACAGACTGAATAGCCAAGAAATGATGCACACAATCAGGTCTGAAGGGGCAATGGGGGGCTGAGGAGATGACTCCATCGGTAAGGAGCTTGCTTACACAAGCCTCAGGACTCACTTTTGCACATTCGTAACAGGCAGACATGACAGCAAGTACCTGTAATCTCAGAAATGGGGAGATGGAGAAAGACAGAACCCTGGGTCTCATTGCTTAGAGAGTCCAGATAAATTGACAAACCTCAGAGTCAGTGAGAGACCCTGTCTCAAGTAATAAGGTAGAGAGGAAGACTCCTGACGTTAATCTCAGGACTCCAGAAACACATGTACATGTGCACACGCACAGACATATGCTCACACACACACACACACACACACACACACACACACACACACACACCAAAGCAAATCAAGTAGACCATTGAAACATAGGTATACTCTCTTTCTCAAATAATGGGATAATTTAATCATTTGGAAATATATGTTTTGAGAATATATCCTCATAAAGCTCTTATAAATACATTAACTCCATAAGGAGTCCCAAAGTCAAAGCCCATTTAGAATTTGCAGTGGGAAAGTGGTATACTGACTGAAAAGATTTTAAATGTATGGGTCTCAAAATCTTCATGGCATGAAAATGGGAATGTTAACATAAGTGAAGGCTCCAGCTGTATCAGACACTATTATATGCTAACCACACTTCTGTGCCAGTCAGCATTTACGTACCCTGGGTATTTAAGGCAATGGTCAGAGTTCACCTTGTGTGTTTTATGTAGACTCATTCTTTTCCTGGATTTTCATGGTTCATCTATACAAGACAGTTTCGGAGGGAGAAAAACCCTAAATATCAAATTAACCTTGATATCTGAAATGATAACAACTTGACAAAAATAATAATTTAGAAACACTTTGGAAATGTTGATTAAAATATTGTGATTGGATCAGTAATTTTCATTGGTTTTAGAGTAGCACAGATAAGCAAGAAATTATATTTCACAACAAACAAAAGTTTGCTGGCACCTGAACATGGATCTCATGCTTGGTTTAAACTGATATTCAGAACAGTAAACTCAGAAAACATCTAGCAATGAATGAGGTGTTGCCAGCATGGAATATAAGTGATTCTGGAAAAAAAATGTTCTAATAAATAGCTTTCTTCTGAAATGTTAGTAAAATATTAAGATTGCAAATTTCTGTGCCCTTCCCTCAGCCTTGAGCAGGCTAAACAGACCTTAATTGTTTGCCACAGTGGGTCTACCTCTGACCTAGCCAAGCTAGGGTGGAGTCTTCCTCCTCTGACTTGGGGCACCTGCCATTTTCTACAGGAGCAGACTGCCTGCTGAGCTTGCTTTGCAACATAATCCATCTGAAACAAAAGAAGGGTCTGTGGGTTTTCCCTATATAAACGCAGAGCTGAATATTAAACTTTGAGTCTTGATCAGAAACTTTTGTCATGGCTTCATTCCTCTCTTGCCTGCCAGTCCTTTTTCATTTCCAGCCTCCCTTTCAGGTACCCAGTTCTCCTTGGTTGCTGGTTAGCTACAAATTTCATCTATTATTTGAATGCAATATTTAGTGTATACTATATTTCCTATGTAGAGTAGTTCCCACCTATAACAAGTATTTCCTTCTATGATTTTCATGACAGGAATAACAATTATCAGAAAATAGTAAGTGGAAAATTCCAAGAATAGCAGTTCATGAGACTTTAAAATATTTATTCCACTTTTATTTTATGAATGTGTGTTTTGCCTAAATGTGTGCAAGTGAACTGAATCCGCAGTGCCTGATACCCATGGAGGCCAGTGAGGGTACCAGCTCCTTCAGAATTGGAGTTATAAACAGTTGTAAGCTATCATGTAGGTACTGGGAACCGAACCCCTGTCCTCTACAAGAGCCTCATGTACTCTTAGCTGCTGAGCCATCTCTCCAGTCTTTAATCCATGGTTTTTATACTCAGCACTGTTCTAAGTAACATGATAAAAATCTAGCATGTACTACTATAGCCACAGATGCACACACATCCTTTCACTTAGCATATCCATGTTGGGTATACTTCCTGCCCATCAGTCTCTTAAGAGTTATCAGTTATCAGACTGACAGTCACAATGCTACCTTTAATTTATGTAGCAGAGGCTGCAAGGCAGAAGAGTAAAAATGTTCTGCAACAGCCAAAGAAAGGTCATGAAGAGCTTCCTTTATATGGAAAATTTAAAGTGCAGTAAGGTATTCTGAGAGATGGAGAGAGCACATTTGATAACTTCCAGTGCAGTATATTACTGTAATCATTTTATTTTAGGACAAGTTATAGCTAATCTCTTAGTGTACCTAACTTGTAAATTTCACTTTACCACCATTTTCATGAATGTCCAGAGAACCTATATATATATAGGGATATATATATATATATATATATATATATATATATATATATTACATAAGGAGGCACTACCGTATTGTAAACATTCATTTATTTTTATATATTGGTATGCATTTGTATTATATGTGTATATATGCCCATGAACACATATATCCACACCTAAATTTTGCAGTGAGATTTCGACTTTCATAGACTATTTATCCATAATATATTTATATGTGCTGATAAATATTTCTAGAAATCCCAAATAAGAATGGTTTTACCATAGTATTTATCTCTTTAGAAAACTTTATTTTATTAAATAATTGGAAACGGCTAAGTTTTGTGTTCCTGTAAGATTTTTTTTAAAAGAATAAACTAAAGTATCAAGTTTTACATTTATTATCAAATGTAAAACTTGATACTAAATCAAATAATATTAGGATTAACTTCATTATTCTTTACCTAGGACATGTAACAACAACAAAGAAATGAACCAAAAATCAAGAAGGTCGACTGGTAAAGAAGACACCTGCATGTCACAAGGTCAGGTTTCTCTGAGACTCCAGAGTTGCAAGACATTCTGATAATAACTTCCTGAGAGGAACATAGACCCCAGAATGAGTATTTGCCAAGTGAAATGAAAGACCAATACAACAATTTTAAAATAATTTTGGTGAGAGACAATCTACAGATATTTGGCTTTACACTGGAAAGTTTACCTCAGAGAACTGGATTCCTGACTCCATTTGCTCAGGTCTTGTAGACTTCAGGATTCATAACCTAGATTCATAACTTAGAACAGAGTCTACCATAACCTCTGTCATCTAGGTGCTGATAGTCACCTTGCTAAAATATTTGGAAAGACTTGACTGAGGCCTTCCTACACTACTGGGTAATTTTGAGCATGCAACAGATGAATTCGGGCGAAGTATTGCTCCTAGGATTCCTGACCTTTCGTTTTTCTTATGAACAGAAAGTTAGTTATCCATCTCTACTCTGGTTGCTAAGATAAAATGTCTCTTTAAGGTTGTCAGTAGTAATAACAACAACAGCTGGTGTATCTAATTTGCACTTAAATGACATTTATAACAGTGTCCTTCAAATCCCAGGACACTCCTGAGAGATTCTCTGTGCACATATGCCTTGGACAGTGCAAGATGGATCTACAGTCCACAGTATATGGAAAAGCTGAAGGAAGCACTTAAGGCAGTAGGTCTCAACCTATGGGTCATGACCCCTTTGGGGGTCACATATCAGACATCCTACTTATCAGATACTTACATTACAATTCATAGGAGTAGAAAAATTATAGTTATGATGTAGCAACAAAATAATTTTATGATTGTGGGTCACCACATCATGGGAAGCTGTATTAAAGGGTTAAAGTACTCAGAAGTTTGAGAACCGCTGGCTTAAGAGATCAGTCACTCTATGAAGGGCTGCTAATATAGCTGCTACTCTTAAACAGTCATCTCTGGTTTAAGGTCTAGATGCCATGCAAGCGCACTTCCTTCTAATAATTCAAACTTTTCAAGGACTCATTCCAGCAAGCCTAGAATTACTCTGAATTACTTGACTGAATAAAAAGATCTACCAGGTACTTACAAACAGAGGCCTATCACGACTGCCCTCTGAAAGACCCAACAAGCAGCTGAAAGAATCAGATGCAGATATTAGCACCCAGCCTATGGACAGAAGTTGGTGACCCCTGTGGTTGAATTAGAAAAAAGCAGGAAGAAGCTGAGGAGGAGGGTGAACCTGTAGGAAGATCAGCAGTCTCAATTAACCTGGACCCCTGAGATCTCTCAGACACTGAGTCACCAACCAGTCAGAATACACCAACTAATATGAGGCCCCAGAACATATACAGCAGAGGACTGCTTAGTCTAGACTCAGTCGGAGAAGATGCACCTAACCCTTGAGAGACCTGGGGCCCCAGGGAGTGGGGAGGTCTGGTGGTGTGAGTGAGGGGAACATCCTCGTGGAGACAGGAGGGTAGGGAGGAGGTGTGGGATGTGGGACACTGAGGGTGGACCAGGAGGGGGATAAAGTCTGGACTGTAAAAAAAAGATTAAAGAATAAATTAAAAGAAGAGGGCCTCAAAGGGGCTCTATAAAAAAAAAATCTATCAGTAATCTTTGGTGCCTGGTCATAAGATGAAGCATATAAGCCATAATGTTACCTTGTAACATTATTTGAACCCAGTCATTTCAAATGGGCCCACAAGCACTATTTGACACAGGGAAGCTGATGACTTGTACCAAATCTTGACGAGGTCCCCAAAGGTCTCTCCTATTGATGCTGGTCACATACCAATAATATTGCGACCTGACAAGAGGGACATGAGAATTACATACAAAGCATTATTTGTACCAAGGCTATCTTATACGTGTAGCACAAACTCAAAGGATCATCAGAAACTGAGGTTCATGCTTTCTGCAGCTCCCCCAAATACTGGAGGACAGAATTTACTGGAATCACGTGGATTTATGCAATGACAGCTCAGAGAAAAATTGAGCCTTTTCTCTCTAAGTCTCTATATGTTGGGAGATCAGAGGTGCAAAAGACTTTGATGGGACACAGTGGGTTCCAATACATGGAAATGGTGTCTCTGGTGGGGTCTTGTGTATTCAGAACTGTGTCTGTCTTATTTTTTCATTTCACAAACCACACGGTAGGATTTTTCTCTCCCACCTTTAGTCAATGAACCCTGTAAGAGCCTCTACATAGCAGAAAAGCCTAGAGAAGAGGAGTCATGGAGAGGTTCGAATGTTCTTCTGGCCAGTTTGAAGCCTTTGATTTTCTTTTTTTTTTTTTTTTTCCGTTTTGTTTTTGTTTTGAGGCAGGCTGGCCTGGAATTTACAGATATGTGCCAGCAAGCCTGGCAGAGGACATTCTAATGTGAGAGAGCTTTGGCTGAAGTACATATTCTTATTTCAAAACTGCTGCACATCAGTTTCTTGTAAAACTGTAGACTTGAATATACTATGTTGGGTCCAGTTACCACTATTTAGCAATTAACCCCTATGTGACCAACACATGCTCATGAAAAAGCAATGTAATTTCTCTTTAATAATCACATGTAACAATAACCAGCTTGTCTTAGTCAGGGTTTCTATTCCTGCACACACATCATGACCAAGAAACAAGTTGGGGAGGAAAGGGTTTGTTCGGCTTACACTTCCATACTGCTGTTCATCACCAAAGAAAGTCAGGACTGGAACTCAAGCAGGTCAGGAAGCAGGAGCTGATGAAGAGGCCATGGAGGGATGTTCCTTACTGGATAGCTTCCCCTGGCTTGCTCAGCCTGCTCTCTTATAGAACCCAAGACTACCAGCCCAGAGATGGTCCCACCCACAAGGGGCCTTTCCCCCTTGAACACTAATTGAGAAAATGCCTTACAGTTGGATCTCATGGAGGCATTTCTTCAACTGAAGCGCCTTTTTTCTGTGATAAATCCAGCTGTGTCAAGTTGACACAAAACTAGCCAGTACACAGCTCTTCATAATTATAAGTGATATGCTTAGCAACAAGGCTGAAGATGAGCAGCAGTGTGAGGAGGGACTGGAGAGATTTGATAGCTGTCAGGAACACTTGCTGCTTTTGCAGAGGATTCAGCTTTGAGTGAAAACAAGTAATTTATAACTGATCTTCAGATTTCAATTTCTCTTTGATTCTAAAAACAGAAGTGTAAAAATAAATACAAATATTTTTATGGCATATAAAAACTTTAAGAATTATTCAATAGACCCGAATATGGTAAGAGATTGACTGAATATCTACATTTGTATTGCACATTAAAGTCTATTCCTTATAATGAAAATTATTAATACATCTGAAGAATACTAGTAGACAATATATAAGTAGAAAATGTACAATGGGTTTTAATATGTTAAAATGAAGGCTAGAGAGATGGCTCAGTGATTGAGAGCACATTCTGCGCTTTACATAGTTTAGTTCTCAGGACTTATGTTGGGTAGTTCACAACTCCCTGCCACTCCAGGGTATTCAATACCCTTCTCTGGTCTCATCAGGACCTGTAAACACATGACATACATATGTACATATACAAAATAATAATTTAAAATACTTTAAAATATGGTTTTAAAAACCTAAGGAACAAACTAAATTCACCTATAATCTTTTTTTTTAATTTTTTTATTAGGTATTTTCCTTATTTACATTTCCAATGCTATCCAAAAAGTCCCCAATGCACTCCCCGCCCCACTCCCCTACCCACCCACTCCCACATTTTGGCCCTGGCATTCCCCTGTACTGGGGCATATAAAGTTTGCAAGTCCTATGGTCCTCTCTTTCCACTGATGACCGAGTAGGCCATCTTTTGATACATATGCAGCTAGAGTCAAGAGCTCTGGGGTACTGGTTAGTTCATAATGTTGTTCCACCTATAGGGTTGCAGTTCCCTTTAGCTCCTTGGGTACTTTCTCTAGCTCCTCCATTGGGGGCCCTGTGATCCATTCAATAGCTGACTGTGAACATCCACTTCTGTGTTTGCTAGGCCCCGGCATTGTCTCACAAGAGACAGCTATATCTGGGTCCTTTCAGCAAAATCTTGCTAAGTGTATGCAATGGTGTCAGCGTCTGGAAGCTGATTATGGGATGGATCCCTGGATATGGCAGTCTTTAGATGGTCCATCCTTTCGTCACAGCTCCAAACTTTATCTCTGTAACTCTTTCCATGGGAGTTTTGTTCCCAATTCTAAGAAGGGGCACAGTGTCCACACTTTGGTCTCCGTTCTTCTTGAGTTTCATGCGGTTAACAAATTGTATCTTATATCTTGGGTATCCTAAGGTTTGGGGCTAATATCCACTTATCAGTGAGTACATATTGTGTGAGTTCCTTTGTGATTTTGTTACCGCACTCAGGATGATGCCCTCCAGGTCCATCCAATTGCCTAGGAATTTCATAAATTCATTCCTTTTAATAGCTGAGTAGTACTCCATTGTGTAAATGTACCACATTTTCTGTATCCATTCCTCTGTTGAGGGGCATCTGGGTTCTTTCCAGCTTCTGGCTATTATATATAAGGCTGCTATGAACATAGTGGAGCAAGTGTCCTTCTTACCTGTTGGAACATCTTCTGGATATATGCCCAGGAGTGGTATTGCTGGATCCTCTGGTAGTATTATGTTCAATTTTCTGAGGAACCGCCAAACTGATTTCCAGAGTGGTTGTACCAGCTTGCAATCCCACCAACAATGAAGGAGTGTTCCTCTTTCTCCACATCCTCGCCAGCATCTGCTGCCACCTGAATTTTTGATCTTAGCCATTCTGACTGGTGTGTGGTGGAATCTCAGGGTTGTTTTGATTTGCATTTCCCTGATGATTAAGGATGTTGAACATTTTTTCAGGTGCTTCTCTGCCATTCAGTATTCCTCAGGTGAGAATTCTTTGTTCAGTTCTGAGCCCCATTTTTTCATGGGGTTATTTGATTTTCTGGAGTTCAACTTCTTGAGTTCTTTATATATATATATTGGATATTAGTCCCCTATCTGATTTAGGATAGGTAAAGATCCTTTCCCAATCTGTTGGTGGTCTTTTTGTCTTATTGACGGTGTCTTTTGCCTTGCAGAAGCTTTGCAACTTTATGAGGTCCCATATCAATTCTAGATCTTACAGCACAAGCCTTTGCTGTTCTATTCAGGAATTATTCCCCTGTACCTATATCTTCGAGGCTTTTCCCTACTTTCTCCTCTATAAGTTTCACTGTCTCTGGTTTTATGTGGAGTTCCTTAATCCACTTAGATTTGACCTTAGTACAAGGAGATAGGAATGGATCAATTCGCATTCTTCTACATGATAACCGCCAGTTGTGCCAGCACCATTTGTTGAAAATGCTGTCTTTTTTCCACTGGATGGTTTTAGCTCCCTTGTCGAAAATCAAGTGACCATAGGTGTGTGGGTTCATCTCAGGGTCTTCAATTCTGCTCCATTGGTCTACTTGTCTGTCATTATACCAGTACCATGCAGTTTTTATCACAATTGCTCTGTAGTACAGCTTTAGGTCAAGCATGGTGATTCCACCAGAGGTTCTTTTATCCTTGAGAAGGGTTTTTGCTATCCTAGGTTTTTTGTTGTTCCAGATGAATTTGCAGATTGCCCTTTCTAATTCATTGAAGAATTGAGTTGGAATTTTGATGGGGATTGCATTGAATCTGTAGATTGCTTTTGGTAAGATAGCCATTTTTACAATGTTGATCCTGCCAATCCATGAGCATGGGAGGTCTTTCCATCTTCTGAGTTCTTCTTTAATTTCTTTCTTCAGAGACTTGAAGTTCTTGTCATACAGATCTTTTGCTTCCTTAGTTAGAGTCACGCCAAGGTATTTTATATTGTTTGTGACTATTGAGAAGGGTGTTGCTTTTCTCAGCCTGTTTATCCTTTGTGTACAGAAAGGCCATTGACTTACTTGAGATAATTTTATATCCAGCTACTTCATTGAAGCTGTTTATCAGGCTTAGGAGTTATCTGGTGGAATTTTTAGGGTCACTTATGTATACTATCATATCATCTGCAAAGAGTGATATTTTGACTTCTTCTTTTCCAATTTGTATCCACTTGATCTCCTTTTGTTGTCTTATTACTCTGGCTAGGACTTCAAGTACAATGTTGAATAGGTAGGGAGAGAGTGGACAGCCTTGTCTACTCCCTGATTTTAGTGGGATTTCTTCCAGCTTCTCACCATTTACTTTGATGTTGGCTGCTGGTTTGCTGTATATTGCTTTTATCATGTTTAGGTATGGGCTTTGGATTCCTGATCTTTCCAAGACTTTTATCATGAAGGGTTGTTGGATTTTGTCAAAGGCTTTCTCAGCATCTAACGAGATGATCATGTGGGTTTTGTCTTTGAGTTTGTTTATATATTGGATTACATTGATGGATTTCCATATATTGAACCATCCTTACATCTCTGGGATGAAACCTACTTGGTCAAGATGGATGATTGTATTGATGTGTTCTTGGATTCGGTTAGCGAGACTATATTGAGGATTTTTGCATCGATATTCATAAGGGAAATTGGTCTGAAGTTCTCTATCTTTGTTGGGTCTTTTTGTGGTTTAGGTATCAGAGTAGTTGTGGCTTCATAGAATGAGTTGGGTAGAGTACCTTCTGATTCTATTTTGTGGAATAGTTTGTGAAGAACTGGGACTAGTTCTTCTTTGAAGGTTTGATAGAACTCTGCACTAAACCCATCTGGTCCTGGGCTTTTCTTGGTTGGGAGACTATTAATGACTGCTTCTATTTCTTTAGGGGATATGGGACTGTTTAGATCATTAACCTGATCTTGATTTACCTTTGGTACCTGGTATCTGTCTAGAAACTTGTCCATTTCATCCAGGTTCTCCAGTTTTGTTGAGTATAGCCTTTTGTAGAAGGATCTGATGGTGTTTTGGATTCCTTCAGGGTCTGTTGTTATGTCTCCCTTTTCATTTCTGATTTTGTTAATTAGAGTACTTTCCCTATGCCCTCTAATGAGTCTGGCTAAGGGTTTATCTATCTTGTTGATTTTCTGAAAGAACCAGCTCCTCGATTGGTTGATTCTTTGAATTGTTCTTCTTGTTTCCACTTGGTTGATTTCACCCCTGAGTTTGATTATTTCTTGCCGTCTACTCCTCTTGGGTGAATTTGCTTCCTTTTGTTCTAGAGCTTTTAGGTGTGTTGTCAAGCTGCTAATGTGTGCTCTCTCTAGTTTCTTTTTGGACGCACTCAGAGCTATGAGGTTTCCTCTTAGAAATGCTTTCAGTGTGTCCCATAAGTTTGGGTATGTTGTGGCTTCATTTTCATTAAACTCCAAAAAGTCCTTAATTTCTTTCTTTATTCCTTCCTTGACCAAGGTATCATTGAGAAGAGTGTAGTTTAGTTTCCACGTGTGTGTTGGCTTTCTATTATTAATTTTGTTATTGAAGATCAGCCTTAGTCCATGGTGATCTGATAGGATGCATGGGACAATTTCAATATTTTTGTATATGTTGAGGCTTGTTTTGTGACCAATTATGCGGTCAGTTTTGGAGAAGGTACCTTGAGGTGCTGAGAAGAAGGTATATCCTTTTGTTTTAGGATAAAATGTTCTGTAGATATCTGTCAGATCCATTTGTTTCATAACCTTTGTTAGTTTCACTGTTTCTCTGTTTAGTTTCTGCTTCCATGATCTGTCCATTGGTGAAAGTGGTGTGTTGAAGTCTCCCACTATTATTGTGTGAGGTGCAATGTGTGCTTTGAGCTTTACTAAAGTGTCTTTAATGAATGTGGCTGCCCTTGTATTTGGAGCATAGATATTCAGAATTGATAGCTCCTCTTGGAGGATTTTACATTTGATAAGTATGAAGTGCCCTTCCTTGTCTTTTTTAATGACTTTGGTTTGGAAGTCGATTTTATTAGATATTAGGATGGCTACTCCAGCTTGTTTCTTCCTACCTTTTGCTTGGAAAATTGTTTTCCAGCCTTTCATTCTGAGGTAGTGTCTATCTTTTTCTCTGAGATGAGTTTCCTGTAAGCAGCAAAATGTTTGGTCTTGTTTGTGTAGCCAGTCTGTTAGTCAATGTCTTTTTATTGGGGAGTTGAGTCCATTGATATTAAGAGAGATTAGGGAGAAGTAATTGTTGCTTCCTTTTATTTTTGTTGTTAGAGTTGGCGTTCTGTTTTTGTGGCAGTCTTCTTTTAGGTTTGTTGAGGGATTACCTTCTTGTTTTTTTCTAGGACGTGATTTCCGTCCTTGTATTGGTTTTTTTCTGTTATTATCCTTTGAAGGGCTGGATTTGTGGAAAGTTAATGTGTGAATTTGGTTTTGTCGTGGAATACTTTGGTTTCTCCATCTATGGTAATTGAGAGTTTGGCTGGGTAGAGTAGCCTGGGTTGGAATTTGTGTTCTCTTAGTTTCTGTATAACATATGTCCAGGCCTTTCTGGCTTTCATAGTCTCTGGTGAAAAATCTGGTGTAATTCTGATAGGCTTGCCTTTATATGTTACCTGACCTTTTTCCCTTACTGCTTTTAGTATTCTATCTTTCTTTAGTGCATTTATTGTTCTGATTATTATGTGTCGGTTGGAATTTCTTTTCTGGTCCAGTCTATTTGGAGTTCTGTAGGCTTCTTGTACGTTCATGGGCATCTCTTTCTTTAGGTTTGGGAAGTTTTCTTCTATAATTTTGTTGAAGATATTTGCCAGTCCTTTGAGTTGGAAATCTTCATTCTCATCTACTCCTATTTTCTGTAGGTTTGGTCTTCTCATTGTGTCCTGGATTTCCTGGATGTTTTGAGTTAGGATCTTTTTGCATTTTGTATTTTCTTTGATTCCTGTGCCGATGTTCTCTATGGATTCTTCTGCACCTAAGATTCTGTCTTCCATCTCTTGTATTCTGTTGCTGATGCTTGCATCTATGGTTCCAGATTTCTTTCCTAGGGTTTCTATCTCCAGCGTTGCCTCAATTTGGGTTTTCTTTATTGTGTCTACTTCCCTTTTTAGGTCTTGGATGGTTTTATTCAATTCTATCACCTGTTTTGTCTGGTTGTCCTGCAATTCTTTAAGGGATTTTTGTGCTTCCTCTTTAATGTCTTCTACCTGTTTAGCAGTGTTCTCCTGTATTTCTTTAAGCGTGTTATTAAAATCCTTCTTGATGTCCTCTACCATGGTCATGAGATATGCTTTTAGATCCGGGTCTAGCTTTTCCGGTGTGTTGGGGTGTCCTGGAATGGGAGAAGTGGGAGTGCTGGGTTCTGATGATGGTGAGTGGTCTTGGTTTCTGTTAGTAAGATTATTACGTTTACCTTTTGCCATCTGGTAATCTCTGGAGTTAGTTGTTATAGTTATCTCTGTTTAGAGATTGGAGCAGACTCTGTGTTCCACTCACCAGAAGTCTTAAGATCCCATGGCGGGTGTCCTGGGTAGCTGGTGGGTGTCAGCCGACTCTGAGCCCTAGCTACCCTGGTGCTGGTTGGACCAGAAGGGGCTTGTGCCCCTCCTCAGGCCAGTTTTCTGTTTCCCTAACTAATGCAGTCTCAGGTCCTGTGCGATTGGATTGGAGCAGAGGCTGTGTTCCACTCACCAGAAGTCTTAAGATCCCGTAGAGGGTGTCCTGGGTAGCTGGCGGGTGTCAGCCGACTCTGCGCCCTAGCTACCCAGGTGCTGGTCCGACCGGATGGGCCACCTATAATCTTATATCAAGAAATAATTACTTTTAATATTTTTGCCAGACTGTATCTTTGCCTCATAATAATTATTTTCATTCATTCATTCATTCACTCACTCATTTATGTGGCATGGAAGGAAACACGTTCAATGACATAATCCTACCACTCAAGGAAGTCACAATCCAAGAGGACTTACAGCAGGCTTCAAAGAAAATTTGGAAATTTATCCATATTCCATCATAGCAGCTGAAAACCAGTCAACAGAAAGTGAGAGAAGTAAGCAGTGGAGAACTAGAAAGTTTCTAGGCTGAGAACATAGCTCAATTGGTAGTGTCTGGAATGCATAAAACCCTAGATTCAAATCCTAATACCACATGAACTGGGTTTAACAGTACCTGCTTATAATCCTAGGGCTCAGGGATCTGCACAGAAGGCAAGGTAATAAGAATGTAAGGGCTGGAAGAGAGGGAGAAAGTCTGTAAAATGTTGTCCTCTGGGCTTGGTACAGCCAATACAATTAGGAACTCACAGTAGCTATGGCAGCCTGCACTTCAATAGTCAGCCATGGATTGGGAATGATCTTCCAGGGCCTGATCTCTCCACATTGCATTTTTTGGATGCTGTTAGATTCTGGGGAAGGGACAATTATCTTCAATTATATGCCCACTGAGGAGCCCACCAGTCTCCAACTATAGCTCCCAGCTCCAACCACACAGATGATCCTGATTAAACTCAATGGATCTCAAACAAATATAAAAAGCCAGACAACAACAGAGTTATAAATGTGGGGAAAGGATCTATAGGAAGGTAATGGAGATGAGAGGGAGATTTGAGAAAGTGTGGGTTAAAATAACCAAAATACATTTTCTACATGTATGAAACTATCAAAGAAGAAACTCCATAAAAAATCATAAAAATTAGTGGTATAAATATTAAGTATAAGAATTCATAGCTATCTGTTTATAGTCCATGTATAGTTAACAGTTCAATCCCATGCACAGGCTAATTTTTTAATACTTAAAATTAGAATTTCTAAATGTTTAAGTGATAAAAACTGATGACTTGGGTTTTATATCTGCCATAAATGCACTTATATTTACAAGGAATTGGTGTAAGGTAAACAGGATAGGCTAGGTAGACAGATATGGAGAGGTAGGTTAATAGGCAGATGATAACCTGGTAGATAGACATGTGATAGATTGATGATAAATGGATGATTGGATGGATAGATAGTGGTAGATAGATAATAGATGGATAAATAGATAACAGATGGATAGAAAGGAAGATAGATAATAGATAAGATAAATGAATGATAGATAGATAGATAGATAGATAGATAGATAGATAGATAGATAGATAGATAGAAAAAAGTTAGGTCTACTTCTTCCTCTCAGCCCGATGCTCCCAGAAATAAGACTCAGACTCAAAACATGTTTACAAATACTTGGCCATATAGCTAGACTTTTCTCTAACTAGATCATAACTTAAAATAACCTATTTATTTTAACCTATATTCTGCCACATGGCTGCTTGCCGTGAGTCTGTCTCAACAAATCTTCCTGGGTGAATCTCCTGTACCTCACTCTATTCCAGAATTGTTTCTGCCCCCACCAATGTTCTACCCTTTCCTATAGGCCATAGGCTTTTTAATAGACCAGTGATACATCCATACAATACACAGATATTCTCTTTACATAGATAGATGTTAGATGAATAGATAAATAGATGATGATGAAGATAGAGAGACAGACAGACAGACAGACAGACAGACAGACAGACACATAGATACATAGATAAAGGGAACTGTGGACTTTCAAGGCAAGCATATGAATAAAATTGTCATTTCTTAGAGTCCAATTAAACTATTACATGGTTTCGAAGAGTGGGCCTACAAACCAACAAAATTTCACCAGGAAATTACATGCTGGGGCAAGGATAGGCTCAAACTCTGATACTAGAGAATGACTTCGACTCCTAGAAAAGACTTCTCAGGGTTCCCATGACTTTCCTGGCATGAAATCCCCATATACAAAATTCCCAGTTTTGTTTCATCTTTTCTACAAACTGTGACACACCCACAGACAAAGATACGAAGAAATGACAAGTCTTCTCTGCCCCAAACTGTAAGTAACTCACTTTCCTTTAATCAATTCTAGTAAAGATCTGAGGAAAAGAACTGAGATACTGTTAAAGAGGGGGAGGAGGAGGAGGAGGAGGAGGAGGAGGAGGAGGGGGAGGGGGAAGGAGGAGAAGAAAAAGAGGAGGCAAAGGAGGGAAAGGGGGGAGGGGGAGAGGGAGAAGAAAGGAGCAGAGAAGACAAAACAAAGCAGAGATATGTTTCTTGTGATGTGGAATATAAGTGAAGTAGTCAAGTCACTTATCCTCACTTCATTACTTGCTCTCTCATCTAGAATTGATTTATTGCGAATTTGCAACCAGAGATTTCGTTTTGCAATCTCTTCTTTCTATTTTCCAAAGCTTAGATGTCTTAACTTGAAAATGTTGAAAATAAAAGTTAAAAATATATTACAGTGAATGTTTTAATATTGTTTAGAAATGCAAATTTTTCCAAGGTAATTGATGCTTAAAGGAATAAATTGAGCATAATGAAATTTTACATGCATTAGCTTATGCATCACTTTATCTGTTGAAAACACTATGTGAATATTTTCAAAAGCCTTTATGCAAATACACTAAGCTGAGTAGGAATACTAAGCATGTGTGCACACACTCAAACACACACACACACACACACACACACACACACACACACACACACACACACACACTGTCTTAGGGTTTCTACTGCTGCTACAAAAAAAAACAATGACCAAAAAGTAAGTTGAGAATAAAAGAGTTTATTCAGCTTACACTTTCATATTTCTGTTTCTTTTTTTTTTTGTTCTCAGATATTTATTTTTTATTTTTTTTATATTTTTATTACATATTTTCCTCAATTACATTTCCAATACTATCCCAAAAGTCGCCCATAGCGCCCCCCACTTCCCTACCCACCCATTCCCATTCTTTTGGCCCTGGCATTCCCCTATATTGGGGCATATAAAGTTTGCAAGTCCAATGGGCCTCTCTTTCCATTGATGGCCGACGAGGCCATCTTTCGATACATATGCAGCTAGAGACAAGAGCTCCAGGGTTCTGGTTAGTACATCATGTTGTTATAACAATAGGGTTGCAGATCCCTTTAGCTCCTTGGGTACTTTCTCTAGCTTCTCCATTGGGAGCCCTGTGATACATCCAATAGCTGACTGTGAACATCCACTCCTGTGTTTGCTAGGCCCCGGCATCGTCTCACAAGAGACAGCTATATTTGGGTCCTTTCAGCAAAATCTTGCTAGTGTATGCAATGGTGTCAGCGTTTAGAAGCTGATTATGGGACGGATCCCTGGATACAGCAGTCTCTAAATGGTCCATCCTTTCATCCCAGCTACGAACTTTGTCTCTGTAACTCCTTCCCTGGGTGTTTTGTTCCCAATTCTAAGAAGGTGCACAGTGTCCACACTTTGGTCTTCATTCTTCTTGAGTTTCATGCGTTTAGCAAATTGTATCATATCTTGGGTATCCTAAGTTTTGGGCTAATATCCACTTATCAATGAATACATATTGTGTGAGTTCTTTTGTGATTGTGTTACTTCACTCAAGATGATGCCCTCCAGGTCCATCCATTTGGCTAGGAATTTCATAAATTCATTCTTTTTAATAGCTGAGTAGTACTCCATTGTGTAAATGTACCATAATTTCTGTATCCATTCCTCTGTTGAGGGACATCTGGGTTCTTTCCAGCTTCTGGCTATTATAAATAGGGCTGCTATGAACATAGTGGAGCATGTGTCCTTTTTACCGGTTGGGACATCTTCTGGATATATGCCCAGGAGAGGTATTGCTGGATCCTCTGGTAGTACTATGTCCAATTTTCTGAGGAACCGACAAACTGATTTCCAGAGTGGTTGTAAAAGCTTGCAATCCCACCAAAATGGAGGAGTGTTCCTCTTTCTCCACATCCTCGCCAGCATCTGCTGTCACCTGAATTTTTGATCTTAGCCATTCTGACTGGTGTGAGGTGGAATCTCAGGGTTGTTTTGATTTGCATTTCCCTGATGATTAAGGATGTTGAACATTTTTTCAGGTGCTTCTCTGCCATTCAGTATTCCTCAGGTGAGAATTCTTTGTTCAGTTCTGAGCCCCATTTTTTAATGGGGTTATTTGACTTTCTGGAGTCCACCTTCTTGAGTTCTTTATATATATTGGATATTAGTCCCTTATCTGATTTAGGATAGGTGAAGATCCTTTCCCAATCTGTTGGTGGTTTTTTTGTCTTATTGATGGTGTCTTTAGCCTTGCAGAAGCTTTGTAGTTTCATGAGGTCCCACTTGTCAATTCTCGATCTTACAGCACAAGCCATTACTGTTCTATTCAGGAATTTTTCCCCTGTGCCCATATCTTCAAGGCTTTTCCCCACTTTCTCCTCTATAAGTTTCAGTGTCTCTGGTTTTATGTGAAGTTCCTTGATCCACTTAGACTTGACCTTAGTACAAGGAGATAGGAATGGATCGATTCGCATTCTTCTAAATGTTAACAACCAGTTGTGCCAGCACCATTTGTTGAAAATGCTGTCTTTCTTCCACTGGATGTTTTTAGCTCCCTTGTCGAAGATCAAGTGACCGTAGGTGTGTGGGTTCATTTCTGGGTCTTCAATTCTATTCCATTGGTCTATTTGTCTGTCACTATACCAGTACCATGCAGTTTTTATCACAATTGCTCTGTAGTAGAGCTTTAGGTCTGGCATGGTGATTCCACCAGAGGTTCTTTTATCCTTGAGAAGAGTTTTTGCTATCCTAGGTTTTTTGTTATTCCAGATGAATTTGCAGATTGCACTTTCAAATTCGTTGAAGAATTGATTTGGAATTTTGATGGGGATTGCATTGAATCTGTAGATTGCTTTTGGCAAGATAGCCATTTTTACAATGTTGATCCTGCCAATCCATGAGCATGGGAGATCTTTCCATCTTCTGAGATCTTCTATAATTTCTTTCTTCAGAGACTTGAAGTTTTTATTATACAGATCTTTCACTTCCTTAGTTAGAGTCACGCCAAGATATTTTATATTATTTGTGACTATTGAGAAGGGTGTTGTTTCCCTAATTTCTTTCTCAGCCTGTTTATTCTTTGTGTAGAGAAAGGCCATTGATTTGTTTGAGTTAATTTTATATCCAGCTACTTCACCGAAGCTGTTTATCAGGCTTAGGAGTTCTCTGGTGGAATTTTTAGGGTCACTTATATATACTATCATATCATCTGCAAAAAGTGATATTTTGACTTCATCTTTTCCAATTTGTATCCCTTTGATCTCCTTTTGTTGTCGAATTGCTCTGGCTAGGACTTCAAGTACAATGTTGAATAGGTATGGAGAAAGTGGACAGCCTTGTCTAGTCCCTGATTTTAGAGGGATTGCTTCAAGCTTCTCACCATTTACTTTGATGTTGGCTACTGGTTTGCTGTAGATTGCTTTTATCATGTTTAGGTATGGGCCTTGAATTCCTGATCTTTCCAAGACTTTTATCATGAATGGGTGTTGGATCTTGTCAAATGCTTTTTCCGCATCTAACGAGATGACCATGTGGTTTTTGTCTTTGAGTTTGTTTATATACTGGATTACATTGATGGATTTCCGTATATTGAACCATCCCTGCATCCCTGGGATGAAACCTACTTGGTCAGGATGGATGATTGTTTTGATGTGTTCTTGGATTCGGTTAGCAAGAACTTTATTGAGGATTTTTGCATCAATATTCATAAGGGATATTGGTCTGAAGTTTTCTATCTTTGTTGGGTCTTTTTGTGGTTTAGGTATCAGAGTAATTGTGGCTTCATAGAATGAGTTGGGTAGAGTACCTTCTGTTTCTATTTTGTGGAATAGTTTGTGAAGAACTGGGATTAGATCTTCTTTGAAGGTCTGATAGAACTCTGCACTAAACCCATCTGGTCCTGGGCTTTTTTTAGTTGGGAGACTATTAATGACTGCTTCTATTTCTTTGGGGGATATAGGGTTGTTTAGATCATTAACCTGATCTTGATTCAACTTTGGTACCTGGTATCTGTCTAGGAACTTCTCCATTTCATCCAGGTTCTCCAGTTTTGTTGAGTATAGCCTTTGGTAGAAGGATCTGATGGTGTTTTGGATGTCTTCAGGATCTGTTGTTATGTCTCCTTTTTCATTTCTGATTTTGTTAATTAGGATGCTTTCCCTGTGCCCTCTAGTGAGTCTGGCTAAGGGTTTATCTATCTTGTTGATTTTCTCAAAGAACCAGCTCCTTGATTGGTTGATTCTTTGAATAGTTTTTCTTGTTTCCACTTGGTTGATTTCACCCCTGAGTTTGATTATTTCCTGCCGTCTACTCCTCTTGGGTGAATTTGCTTCCTTTTGTTCTAGTGCTTTTAGGTGTGTTGTCAAGCTGCTAATGTGTGCTCTCTCTAGTTTCCTTTTGGAGGCACTCATAGCTATGAGTTTTCCTCTTAGAAATGCTTTCATTGCGTCCCATAAGTTTGGGTATGTTGTGGCTTCATTTTCATTGAACTCTAAAAAGTCCTTAATTTCTTTCTTTATTCCTTCCTTGACCAAGGTATCATTGAGAAGAGTGTTGTTCAGTTTCCACGTGAAGGTTGGCTTTCTATTATTTATTTTGTTATTGAAGATCAGCCTTAGTCCATGGTGATCTGATAGGATGCATGGGACAATTTCAATATTTTTATATCTGTTGAGGCCTGCTTTGTGACCAATTATGTGGTCAATTTTGGAGAAGGTACCATGAGGTGCTGAGAAGAAGGTATATCCTTTTGTTTTAGGATAAAATGTTCTGTAGATATCTGCCAGATCCATTTGATTCATAATTTCTCTTAGTTTCACTGTGTCCCTGTTTAGTTTCTGTTTCCATGATCTGTCCATTGGTGAAAGTGGTGTGTTGAAGTCTCCCACTATTATTGTATGAGGTGCAATGTGTGCTTTGAGCTTTACTAAAGTTTCTTTAATGAATGTGGCTGCCTTTGTATTTGGAGCATAGATATTCAGGATTGATAGTTCCTCTTGGAGGATTTTACCTTTGATGAGTATGAAGTGTCCCTCCCTGTCTTTTTTAATGACTTTGGGTTGGAAGTCAATCTTATCAGATATTAGAATGGCTACTCCAGCTTGTTTCTTCATGCCATTTGCTTGGAAAATTGTTTTCCAGCCTTTCATTCTGAGGTAGTGTCTATCCTTTTCTCTGAGATGAGTTTCCTGTAAGCAGCAAAATGTTGGGTCTTGTTTATGTAGCCAGTTTGTTAGTCTATGTCTTTTTATCGGGGAGTTGAGTCCATTGATATTAAGAGATATTAAGGAAAAGTAATTGTTGTTTCCCGTTATTTTTGTTGTTAAAGTTGGCATTTTGTTCTTGTGGCTGTCTTCTTTTAGGTTTGTTGAGGGATTACCTTCTTGTTGTTTCTAGGGCGTGGTTCCTGTCCTTGTATTGGTTTTTTTCTGTTATTATCGTTTGAAGGGCTGGATTCATGGAGAGATAATGTGTGAATTTGATTTTGTCGTGGAATACTTTGGTTTCTCCATCTATGTTAATTGAGAGTTTGGCTGGGTATAGTAGCCTGGGCTGGAATTTGTGTTCTTTTAGTGTCTGTATAACATCCGTCCAGGATCTTCTGGCTTTCATAGTCTCTGGTGAAAAATCTGGTGTAATTCTGATAGGCTTGCCTTTATATGTTACTTGGCCTTTTTCTCTTACTGCTTTTAGTATTCTATCTTTATTTAGAGCATTTGTTGCTCTGATTATTATGTGCCGGGAGGTATTTCTTTTCTGGTCCAGTCTATTTGGAGTTCTGTAGGCTTCTTGTATGTTCATGGGCATCTCTTTCTTTAGATTTGGGAAGTTTTCTTCTATAATTTTGTTGAAGATGTTTGCTGGTCCTTTGAGTTGAAAATCTTCATTCTCATCCACTCCTATTATCCGTAGGTTTGGTCTTCTCATTGTGTCCTGTATTTCTTGGATGTTTTGAGTTAGGATCTTTTTGCATTTTACATTTTCCTTGATTGTTGTGCCGATGTTCTCTATGGAATCTTCTGCCCCTGAGATTCTCTCTTCCATCTCTTGTATTCTGTTGCTGATGCTCGTATCTATGGTTCCAGATTTCTTTCCTAGGGTTTCTATCTCCAGTGTTGCCTCATTTTGGGTTTTCTTTATTGTGTCTACTTCCCTTTTTAGGTCTAGTATGGTTTTGTTCATTTCCATCATCTGTTTGGATGTGTTTTCCTGTTTTTCATTAAGGACTTCTACCTGTTTGATTATGTTATCGTGTTTTTCTTTAAGGATTTGTAACTCTTTAGCAGTGTTCTCCTGCAATTCTTTAAGGGATTTTTGTGCTTTCTCTTTATTGTCTTCTGCCTGTTTAGCAGTGTTCTCCTGCATTTCTTTAAGTGTGTTATTAAAGTCCTTCTTGAAGTTCTCTATCATCATCAGGAGATATGCTTTTAAATCCGTGTCTAGCTTTTCCGGTGTGTTGGGGTGCCCTGGACTGGGCGAAGTGGGGGTGCTGGGTTCTGATGATGGTGAGTGGTCTTGGTTTCTGTTAGTAAGATTATTACGTTTACCTTTCGCCATCTGGTAATCTCTGGGGTTAGTTGTTATCGTTGTCACTGTTTAAAGATTGGAGCAGAAGCTGTGTTCCACTCACCAGCAGTCTCTAAATCCTGCGGCGGGGGTCGTGGGTAGCTGATGGTACCCCGGTGCTGGTCCAGCTGGAAGAGGCCTGTGGTCCTACTCAGGCCGTTTTTCTGCTTCCCTAACTAATGCAGTCTCTGGTCCCGCGTGCAATTGGATTGGAGCAGAAGCTGTGTTCCACTCACCAGCAGTCCCAAAATCCTGCGGCGGGGGTCGTGGGTAGCTGGCGGGTGTCAGGCAACCCTGTGCTCCCGCTACCCCGGCGATGATCCGGCCGGATGAGGCCTGTGGTCCTACTCAGGCCGGTTTCTGCTTCCCTAACTAATGCAGTCTCAGGTCCCGCGCAATTGGATTGGAGCTGAAGCTGTGTTCCACTCACCAGCAGTCCCAAAATCCTGCGGCGGGGGTCGTGGGTAGCTGGCGGGTGTCAGGCAACCCTGCGCTCCCGCTACCCCGGCGCTGATCCAGCCGGATGAGGCCTGTGTTCCTACTCAGGCCGGTTTCTGCTTCCCTAACTAATGCAGTCTCAGGTCCTGCGCAATTGGATTGGAGCAGAAGCTGTGCTCCACTCACCAGAAGTCTTAAGATCCTGTGGCGGGTGTTGTGGGTAGCTGGCGAGTGTCAGCAGACCCTGCGCCCCAGCTGCCCCGGTGCTTTTTCTGACCGGAAGAGGGTTGTGGCCCTATGTAGGCCGGATTTCTCTCTCCCCAACCAGAGCAGTCTCAGGTCCCACGTGATTGGACTGGAACAGAAGCTGTGTTCCACTCACCAGCAGTCCCAAAATCCTGTGGCGGGGGTCATGGGTAGCTGGCGGGTGTCAGGCAACCCTGTGCTCCCGCTACCCCAGCACTGATCCGGCCGGATGAGGCCTGTGGCCCTACTCAGGCCGGTTTCTGCTTCCCTAACTAATGCAGTCTCAGGTCCTGCGCAATTGGATTGGAGCAGAAGCTGTGTTCCACTCACCAGCAGTCCCAAAATCCTGCGGAGGGGGTCGTGGGTAGCTGGCGGGTGTCAGGCAACCCTGTGCTCCCGCTACCCCGGCGATGATCCGGCTGGATGAGGCCTGTGGCCCTACTCAGGCCGGTTTCTGCTCATATTTCTGTTTCTTATTGAAAGAAGTCAAGACAAGAAAGTATGTGAGGAGCCGCCCTCACATACGCCATTACAAGATGGCGCTGACATCCTGTGTTCTAAGTAGTAAACAAATAATCTGCGCATGTGCCGGGGTAGCTTTCCACTCCATGTGCTCTGCCTTCCCTGTGACGACAACTTGGTCGATGGGCTGCAGCCAATCAGGGTGCGACATGTCCGAGGCGGAGGACAACCCTCCATAAAAGGGACAGGGTTTCCGCCATTCTCTCTCTCTTCTCCTCTGGCTCCTGAAGAAGTAAGCAATAAAGCTTTTACCGCAGAAGATTCCGGTTGTCCTGAGCGTGTTCTTGCCGGTGGGGACAAAAGCTGGGGATAAAAGTAGTCAAACAGGGCAGGCAGGATGCTGTGGGGGCAGGAGCTGATGATTAGGCCATGGAGGAGTGAGCACTGCTTACTAGCTTGCTTCCCCATAGTTTGCTTGCTTGGTCTGCTTGCTTATAGAAACTAGGACCATTAGCCCAGGGAATGGCACCATCCACTATGGGCTGGGCTCTCCCTCATTGATCACTAATTAAAAAAATGCCTTACAGCTGGATCTTAGGCATTTCCTCAACTGAGCTTACTTCCTCTCTGATGACTCTAGCTTGTGTCAAGATGATACATGAAACCAGCCAGTACACACACACACACACACAGGTGCACACACGCACACATGCGTGCACACACATTAAATCTCTCCAGACTCACCATCAGTGTGTTAAACTTCAAGGTTTTGTCCTTGCCAAATTTTGCATTTGTGAACTTTTGTGTTTAAAAATTCTCATTCAAAATCTTAAATTCCTCTACATATTCTACCTCAAAAATATCAAGATGCATACAGAAGAAGCTTCCAGACAGCCAGAGAGGTGTAAAACAAACAACTTTGGATAAACTAAGAGAAACTGTGAAACATCATACATATACAAAGGAACCTACACTGCCAACCATAAGAGACAGCACTAGAAGATAACAGAAAGTCTGTGGCTGCAAGTGTTGGAAAGCCCTCCAAGAGAAGAATAGATAACAGCAACACTGAGTAACATGTGGATTGAAGACTGCTCAGCAGGAAAAACGGAAGCAGGCATTCTTTCCATCAAAGAGAAAGCCTTATGCACATACAAACACCTTAAACAGGAATCAACAGATCCAAAGATGCAACTCTTCTTGGTAATAAGATGGGCATTTTGATGGGACATTTCTCAAAGTTTTCAGCTATTTGATAAAACCATGAGTACAAATATGATGGACACTTATAAAAAAAATAACCAGCAGTAATACAAAAGTTACTTGAAGACAAATTGCATTAAGTTATCTATTTTGGAAAAATGCAAGTCCACTAAAGTTGTATGCTTAGAAGGGCCTACCATTCAAAGGCAGAACAGTATGCCCTGGGATTTAAAGATGCAAATTATAGAACTGATGTTTGGGCCTAGCCTAAAAAGCTGCATTTATCTGTAGGTGGTATGACAACTTCCCAGATGGCTTCAAATAATGGTCCTCTTTCCATTTAATGTGCTTCAATCCTTCCAATGGCCCTGTCTGCAGTCAGGTTCTATTTGTTGTAGTAATTATGCACATAACTGCCCTTCAACATGTGTAAAACTTTGTTACAAAGTTTTACTTGATCTCTATAGCTTTCTTGCATGTCTCTAATGAAGCTGTTGTGTGCTGTATTCCCATTTCCCCCATTAGCTCTGTAGTTTTACTTCCACAATTTTATATAACACTTCCACTTTGAGAAACATTTAAAGGTAGCTATGACAGACTGACTCTACTACTCTTCAGTGAAAACTAGATTTGTACAAATAAAACTGGGTTAGTCAGCTTTTGGTAACCACAACAAAATCACTAAGGTCATGGTTGGTTGGCATGTTTCTTTGAGGTCTGTGGCAAGGCTGTGCATCACCATGAAGGTTTATGGCATCCTGGAAGTAAAAGAGTTGGAAAATGGCCAGGGTGTTAATATCTCCTGTAATGGTATGCCCCAGTGATCTACGTTCCTTGCCTTTATCCCCACCTCTACAAAGGTATGGTAGGCTGGGGACTAATAAATTAGTATATATGCCTATGGAGGTCACTTATTCAAACCATAACATCACTCATACATAATAGGAGAGCAATTATTCATAAAGATTATAGTAAATGAGATTCATGCTTTTGTCAATAATGAAGTAAAGAGAAAGAAGGGAGAAGGATTTCATTTCTAGTCTCACAATTAATTCTCATATTTCCATATTGCAATGAGATCCCTCTGGATTCCAAAGTCATTTAGTTAGCAGTATACTTGACATTGCCACTTGGACTTCCTGCACTGATCTCACATATACTGGACATGTTCAAAATTATATCTTGAAAAACCATTCCTTCTCCAGTTTCTTCTAGCTTAGTGTACTATCCCTAGACTTCTCCCCTTCCTAATACAATAATCCTGAACCTTGGCCATCATGACAGACTCCCATATACATACCCACTATATTCAAACCATCACCAAATGTGTCTTCTTCTTCTTCTTCTTCTTCTTCTTCTTCTTCTTCTTCTTCTTCTTCTTCTTCTTCTTCTTCTTCTTCTTCTTCTTCTTCTTCTTCTTCTTCTTCTTCTTCTTCTCCTTCTCCTTCTCCTTCTCCTTCTCCTTCTCCTTCTCCTTCTCCTTCTTCTTCTTCTCCTCCTCCTCCTCCTCCTCCTCCTCCTCTTCTTCTTCTTCTTCTTCTTCTTCTTCTTCTTCTTCTTCTTCTTCTTCTTCTTCTTCTTCTTCTTCTTCTTCTTCTTCTTCTTCCTTCTCTCTCTCTCTCTCTCTCTCTCTCTCTCTCTCTCTCTCTCTCTCTCTCTCTTTCTCTCTCCATTACTCCCTCCCTTGCCTTCCCTCCCTCCTCTCTGTTCCATTGCACCACCTCTTTTACATCTCCCTGGGACCTTCATTTTCCTCTCAGTTGTGCCCCTAGCACATTCTTTCCAGCATAGCCATGTTATTTTGTAGTGAAGGTGCACCACTGTAACCAGAGAGTACACTTGCTTCTCATCATATTCTCATAATATTCTAAGTCCCTTCATTTTGTAAAGGCAGGGCTCAGCCTTCCTCTTCAGTCTTACTCTGAACTCTTCTTGCCTACACCCCCATTCCCCACATCCAGAAATGGAGCATAATGGAGCCAAGTTCTTTCGTGCCACACACTTTCACAGACAGACTTTCTTTTCTACGGTTTCTATTCAGCATTTGGGTCTCAGGAAAAATTCACACTGTCAAAAATACTTCAAATCTTCTAATCAACATTGTCACCCCATTTTAATCATTTCCATCATGGTCTGATTAAGCTTTACTTATAGTGTCTCTGACACTAAAATAAGAAGGGCGTTGTTGTTTTCTTTTCTCCTTGATAACAACTAATTTTGATGCCAACTTGGGGCTATGCCACTCAATCCAGTACAATCAAAGTACTTAGAGTTAACATCAGAGTCAGCGGGTTTTAAGGGCTCCAGGTCCATGAGTCTGAACTCCTTCCAGATGCCAGTCATAAGAATCAGGTCTTCAAGTTATGCACTCCTGCTTATCTTGAATGCAAACTCCTGCACCCTTCTTCATGTCTGACAATTTGACAGCATGGCTAATAAGTCTATAGCAAGCACTGTACTATTAATGATATATGGTAAGCAATACAATTAATAAACAGCCAAATGGAACACATACATATACAAGGAATGAGGGAGGTAAGCACAGAGTTTTCCTGTTCTATATAGACATGTCACATCTCCACAACCTTGATCTGATCATCAACCTGCAAGCATCCCAAGCTTCTTATGATATTTTCATTAGGTAGGCATGGTTGATTGAATTGGCCATCACTGACAATGAATTCAATATCTAGCCCCTAGCCACTATACCTAAGGGTCTGGATTGAGTGTTCTGTGCTTCAAACCTCCACTCTTACCCTGAAACTACAAGGTCGGCCAAGTATTGCATCATCAGAACAAACAGTGCTCCTGTGGTCATCAGCTCAGGAAGTCCCAGGCTTTAGAAGCTCTGTGTCAGGAACTGGGGACAAAAACCACATACCTTTCTAGGACAATCATTTATCCTTTTATTTAGACCTATCACAGTTTCTATTCACTACCTTATTCATTCACCTGTGTAATTATTTGCAAAAGTCTCTCTTTCCCCACCACCCTGTATTTTCCAGGAGGTCAGAAAGCATCATTATTTTGGTCATAGTATTGCCTAACACAATGGCACACACTTGAAAAGAATTTACACAATGACTTAGTTCCTTCAGAAAATGCTGATCACATATTATGATATTTGATCACATATATTGTTGATGCTGAATTACTTCCTGGAGTTAAGAGCTTACTCTTTTATGAGAAATAAAATATAATTCGTAATAAATAATAATAACAACAATAATAATAATAGCACCAATGATTAACATTGCACTGATCTCCTCTCTGCTTTATGACAACCATTTGAAGTTGATACAATTATTAAGCCACTTCACACCTGAAGAAGCTGAGAACTTTGCTGAACTTTATACAGCCAAGCAGAAGCAGAGTTGCAATTGCCCATTTTCAGACACTCTCTGAAGAAGCAGGAAGGGCCTACTTACCACCAGGACTTGGGAAAGACTGCAGGGAGAAGGGCAAATTGATCAGAGTCCTGAAGAATGAGTCAGCAATTTCTAGATACCACACAGGGTGAGGGCACACCAGGAAAGAAGGAGAAAGGCTGCCGATGTGCTAAAGGGCATGGCATATTTGTGGTAGGCCAAGAGTTCAGTGAAGCTGAAGTGCCAGGTCACACAGTACAAAGTACACAGAAAGCAGGCAAGACAAACAGGTTTCAACCAGACTGGGAAATTCCTGTGCTAAATTTAACCCGAGAAAAGACAAAACCAGTGGTGGTGGTGGTGGTGTAAAATAAAAACTCTTCCCTGGACCTCGAGGAACATCAGGCTGGTGTATAAGTATCTTAAAATATTAGTTCTGTAAGGTTTTACCAAAGAAAACTTGCCACTCTTGGCTCATTGAGACTTAGAGAGAATGGGATTTCAGACCGGCTGAGATGCTTTCTTTTCCCCCTCGAGTATGTTCCTGGACATTTCAGTTCTAGCCAATCAGTGTGGCTGAGCATCTCAGCTCAAGGGAGACAAGATGGGTCAGAGTATGACCAGGGTGAGTGTTCTGAGTACCCACCTCACCCAGGAAGCAGCCTAGTGAAGTATGTCTGCATCACACAAGATAAATAGACAGCCAGGCAGTGGCAGGGGAACATGCCCACAGGTATGGCCCAGAGTGGCAGAGCAAGTTCAAGGAGGGAAACAAAAGGAGTCATGAGACAGGCATGTGCCACAAGGTTTCAGAGTCCAGGCAAGATGAGAAAGGTATGGGATGAGTGACCTGATGTGGGAAACAGGAGCCCACGTTACTTGACAAGAGGACACAGTGGTACAGGGCTGGTCTATGCAGGATGCTATAGCCCAAAGTTTCTGTGTGAATAAGAAGATGGTCATTACACAATGGAATACTATTCAACTATTAAAAATGAGGACATCAATGAATTTTTCAGGCAAATGGATGGAACTAGATAATACCATCCTAAGTGAGGTAACCCAGATCCAAAAGGATATACATGGGATGTAATCACTGGTAAATGGAATATTAGCCAAAAAATACAGGATATCCATGATATACCCCATAGACTGTAAATGAAATAAGCAGAAATGCCTAAGTGAGGAGACTTCAATCCCACTTAGAAGAGGGAACAAAATAATCATGGGAAGCAAAGGGATGGAGGGACTTGGGTGGGAGAGGGGAGGAAGAGCGGAAAAGAGGAACAGGATCAGATACAGGAGCTGGGACAGAAAGGGTCAGGAGACAGCTTCTGGGGTGGGAGGACCCTCTAAAAATTACTAGAGAACTGAGAGATAAGAGACTCTCAGGACTCAATAAGGATGACCTTGGCCAAAGTACCCAACACTGGGGAAAGAGAACTCAGAGAGTCCACCTCCAGTAGATAGGCAGGGCCTCAAGTAGAGGGATGGGGTTGTCAAGCCACAGTCAAAATTCCTGACCCAGAGTAGTTCCTGTCTAAAAGAACTGCAGGCACTAAAATGGAGAAGAGACTGAGGGAAAGGTAGTCCAGTGACCAGCCCAACTTAGGATCCAACTCACTGGGAAGTGGGAGGGATGGTGTGTGCACAGATAGGAGCCTAGCATGGCTGTCCTCTGAGAAGCCCTACCAGCAGCTCAGTGAGACAGACGTAGATACTTACACTAAACCACTGGACTAAATTCAACCCCTATGGTTGAATCAGGGGAAGAATTGAAGAAGCAGAAGGGGAGGACCAGCAGTCTCAACTAACCCATACCCCTGGGAGTTCCCAGAGACTGAGGCACCCACCAGGAACATATATGGGCTGCTCCGAGCCCCTATCACCCGACCCCCAAACATATATAGCAGTGAACTGCCCTCAGTTGGAGAAGATGCACCTCAAGAGACTTGAGGCTCCAGGAAAGAGAGATGTCTGCGGGGTGGAGGGGGAGCACCCTCTCAGAGGCAAGGGGAAGGAGGAATGGGATGAGGAACTGTGGGAGGAAGACAGGGGCAGGGGGGCAACAGCTAGAATGTAAATAAATAAAATAAATTTAAAAAATGCCCCCAGAAGGAACAGTGACATGGCAGCATCCTACAACCTGACTAGAGTGAGGTTTTAGGAGGAAGGAGAACGGCAGTGGAATGAGTCACGTGTGGGCTGGGATAGGGACAAATATTAGGCATTAGGACTGAATACAGGTAACGGATATGAGCTATGAAAGAGGAGATGAAGTCAGTTGTTTTTCTGGTTCTAACTCTGTCTTGGATTTTTTTTTATTTTGGGTAGTCGATAAATATATAAAATATATATGATACTGAAAGCATAAGTATAAAATGTAATGTGAAGTGCCACAGTCTCCATCTTACATACATATTCTAATTCAATGAAGCCCATTGAGTTGTAATGCTTTTATTTGCACTTTTTAAAAAAATAAAGTTTATAAAATTAAAAAAAAATAAAAGGAGCTAGCCATTCAGAGTTTTAGTTCAGAGGAAGAGGTTATAAATATAAAACCCTATAGGAACTGATAAATTGAAAGCATCATAGGAACTAATAATCTCAGGTCTTTCAAAATATGGGATAGCTATAGAAACAAATAAATGAGTTGAAGTATTGGTGTATAAATGTGTACCACATATTCCCTAGCTACGACCATGGAAGGGAAATGCATAGGAGTAAAAGTCGCAAACACAAACAACACCCAGATCTTGGTTTCTAAATACCTTTATCCACAAGGAAGTGGGGTGGGGGGGCTTATAAAGATAAGGCTGAGTTTGGGTCTGGGAAGAAAATGTACAGTATGAGTCTACAATATCTTACAGTGTCTGATAGAAATAAATGCTTACTAAATAATGGAGACCTGTCAAAGATAAGTAAAGACAAGTTGAATGAGCTTCTGCTCACCAAATCAGGAATAGTTAGAAGGTCAAAATTAAGACCAAGTAATGGATTGCAGCCTAGTAAATGAAAGAAGAGATCACGGGTCCAAACGTACAGGAGTGAAGAAGCATGTGAATGGAAACTATGCAGAGAATGAGCTCTGGGTACTTTCAAAATTACACCCAACCCCCCCCCACCACCATCACCCACACAATGTCAGTAACTGCAAAAAATTTAGTTACTTCACAGATAGCACACCTAGTGAATGTCACTTTCATTCAAGTGCTTAAAATGATCACAAGAAACACCCAAGAAGAACTACTGTCCATCTGATAAAACTCAAAGAGTGTAATCTCTCTCTCTCCCTCTCTCTCTCTCTCTTTCTCTCTCTCTCTCTCCCCCTCCCCCTGTGTATGTGTGTGTGTGTGTGTGTGTGTGTGTGCGTGTGTGTGTACTTGTATGGTGTGTGTATGTGTATGCATGTTATGGTGTGGTAAGTACTGTTAGTGTAGGTATGCGTGTATGTGATTGTAGATATTGCACATGTGGGTATGTGAGTGTGTGTACATGTGTAGTATGCTAACTACTTGTTAATGTAAGTATGTGCATATGGGCTTGTACATGCATGTATGTATGTGGGAGGGGGTGCACCTCTGGACGCCAGAGGTTGAGTAAGGTGCCTTTCCTATTTATTTTTTGAGAAAGAGCCTGCTATTAAACCTGAATGTGAGTTTCACTATCTGTCTGTCTTTAATGAAACCCATTCCTGGTGTTGAGGTTACAGGTTCAGATTGCTGTGCCCAGCTTTTTATGTAAGTTCAGGGAATCAGAACCTAGGTTTCCCCATGCTTATTCAGCCAGCACTCTATTGACTGAGCCATATCCCCAGACCTATGTTTAAAATCATTAGGTCAAAGATGGATAGTTCAAAACCAAGAATAAGGATGTATTAGACAAACCTGAGTGGAGACTTTGTACAATAATTGGCATGTGACCTTTAAAAGTGTTAGGATCACTAGCTAAGGGAAGACTAAGACAAAGGTGTAGTCTACAATGAAGGACATACAGAAGAGACAATAAAGAAATGCAGTAGGCAGTTTTCAACTAGGTCTCTAGCTGTGATGGCTATGATCTCAAGGTGGTCTGAAAATGAGATGGCAATTTGTTGATTTGAAGAACTGAGTTGTCATTTTATCTTTGTGGGAAATATACATTCACTTACTCAGAGGAAATGGTGTAAGAGATCTGCAACCACTGAAAAATATCCAGAAAAAAAAATGATGTTCACTGTTTTGTGGATTTGACTTTTCTGTAGCTGCAGGCTTTGCTTCTCAGAGACAAACACCACCACCATGCTCACTTCAGCTTAACTTTCTTCAACTCAGGTGTAATGTGTGTCCTTTGAACCTCATACAACCTACTACTTCTCTTAGCACCTCCTTGTATTGGTTCTTTCTAAACAAATGACCCTTGCTTTCAATATTTGAAACCAGCTACTGATTGCACAGCCCCTGCCAGAGGTGGCCCAAGACACCAGGAGTCTACTTGTAAAAAATGAAAAGAAATGAGTAAGACTGATATGCTTTAGCTTGCTGCAGCATGGGAGGTCATATCCTGTCTGAACATAAGACCATATGAGTCAGGAGTCATGTATGTAGCATGTAGTTTGTACTACCCCTTTTTAAGCTCCACCATGGTTCCCTTGGATCTGAGTATGAAACACACACACAAATTAGCTTATTTTTAATATGTTTTTAGCTCAATGGCAAGGCACATCTAAGCCTCCCATGGCTAGCATACCCTTACCTTCACTCCCAGCTCAACACCTTTAAATCTGCCCTCAACTTAGTTTTCCAGTTACCTTCTCCTTGCTCAGCACCATAAATACGCCCTCAGCTTATTTGCATTTCTAATCTTCCTCCTGCTACCCCAGGTCCAGTCAGGGAAGTGGCCACATCACCTGAAAGCTCACATGGCTTGTGGCTCTCTCTCCCTCCAAAACAGGGCGAATTTTCTTTCCTCCTCCTGCATCTCCTAACCTGCCTGTGGGTACCTGGAAGTCCTGCCTCTTCCACCCAGTCATTAGCCACTAGCATCTTTTCTAATCAATCAAGAACCAATTGTGGAACAGGACATTCATCATTCACATGTAGATTCTCAAAGCATCAGAACCACTCCCCCACAAGGTGAGTTTTGGAAGGTTTCTTATGGGACTAGAGATCATGTTAGGTGACCCTAAAGAGGAAACAAGGAACCAGTTTGCAGGTTCTCAAGAAGCAGGGATGAAAAAGCAGAGATGAGGAACTGGGTCACTGAAGCAGAAGATTAAAGCAAGGTTGGTGCTGTCGATGGTAAGGAATCAGCCATTCTTCATGGTGGTCAGAGAGAGACATGTTTTGCCATTGCTATGGTCACACGGTAGCCTGATCTAAGCACTGAATTGAGGACTGGCTTTGCTCTACTGAGAAGAGTGTGGCCTGGTTCTCATCAGAGCCAATACCTCACCAGAAAAGTTGTTTATGAGTCATACTGTAAGAAGCAGACAGAGCATAAACCAAAATGCAGCCACAGGTAGTCTGATAGCAATGGACAAGTCAACAGAACCAAATGACAATAATAATTTGATAGCTGGCTCCCAGTTCTAGGGACTTCTCTGCAGACTTGACAAGGGCTACACAGCTTTAGTTCTCAAAGGTACATCATGGAGTAGCTAATATTATCTCTATTTTATGAGTCAGAAAGCTAAGGGGCATAGAGACATACATGCCTTATTATGTCTCAGCCAGTTCAGAGCAAGACCAGAATCACTTGATATAATAATGGCCACATGTTTACTAATGTGATTCGAAGTATTATCAAGAGTTTCAGAGAATACAGCAGACATATTATCCTTCAAGATATCCCTTAATGTCTCTTGGCTATGTTCTAGTCCCACATTTCCAACTATATAACATAAACATATTTCATAGTGACCGGTAAAGTGACCCTGCTTTGACTTTGACTTTCACCTCTTAACTTTGTCCATAATCTCTTTTTGTTCTTTTCCTTACTAGCTTAATTTTAGTGTTTGAACCCTTTGATACCCCCACACACTCCAGGTGTTCTCTCATAATTGCTTGTTTTTGTGTCTGCCTTTTAGTTTTGCCTTTGCTGCCTGGACTTCTGATATCCTTAGTGGGAATTATTGCCATAGTATGCTGATAAATGTTTAACAATTGGTTCCTCAGGCAGGAATATAAGGGTACATATATGCACCATACAACAGTGCATATGCACATGTGTGCACACACATACACATTTATTATATTTTACTATCATCAAGAACATGTAGCCATTAACTTATAAACAGTCATGTATAATATTTTCTCATTACTTTATTTCTAAGTGATCAATTGTTGTCAAACTCTTGCAGCTAACATAGTTCCTCATCTAAGGCTGATCAGTATGACATATTACAGCACTGACTAAGGCAAAGAGAATAAAGTTCTGGGTCATAACTTTCCTGCTCCTCGATGGCATAAGTGGGTTCTCTGTGGAATCTGCTGAGCAGTGTCTTAACACTGGCAGCACATCTCCTATTTTTTGGTGTTATTTTTCAATATAATAGCTACAGACATGACACAGTTTGGAGTTTAACTTCATGTTTTACATTTCTTTCTCAAATCTAAGTAACAGAAAAAGCCACAGATCAGCCTTGGTTTACAGCACTAATGAATTTTTGTTATAAACACCCCTCCTTGGCTGATCTCAGTCCTCCAACATGATTCCACTGAATAAGGGATACAAAGTCAGGAAGAAATGTGCCTAGACACCAACACACACACACACACACACACACACACACACACACACACACACACCTCCATCATATAATCATAACAGAGGCAAGTAACAAAACAAGAATAGGAAGGGAGTAATGTTTTGATCATTTATTATCTTATAAAAGGTAAATTTAATCATAAATTAGCTTTTAATGATAACTACATTTAACATCCAACTTACAAAACTGCTAATGTTTTAACAGTTGACTCCACTGAGCAGATATGAGGCAGACACAGATGTATCAGCTTCTACTTGGCTGTGTGTGGTCTTTTATGGGAGGGTCTATATTCCATAAAAGAAACCAAAGGAAACAAGCCTCCTTTCTGTGCAGATCAGCCAAGGGACAGGCTTGGGACCCAACCCTGGCCAGCTGTGTGCTCTTTTCCCAGGCTCTCATTCTGATGAAGTCATGAAGGGAGGGAATATCAGTCACCCAGTGTGCCAGCAGTTGCTAGCCAAGCACTCTGCTTATGAGGCCAGGTATGCACCCTGCCTATTCTTGGGATATCTCACCATTAGTACTACTTTCTATACCAATACTACAAGCTCCCATATTCTGTCCACAATGTATTCTACATACGTTAGTAATTATTTCTACTATTCACAATCAGTGAGCATAGCAGGTATGTTTTGAACTCTTCCTGCCAAAACAATTTTGACTATCTTTGCATTTTTAGATTTTGCATAGACATAGTTCAGATGAAAATCTGTAAAAGAATTTGCTAATCTGAATATAAAAGAAGTTACAGTTAGGATAACACTATACACAAGTCCCTAACAGAATTTACACTAGGAAAATTATTGTAAATTATTCCCAAATATAAAGTAAAAAATATGCTAAAGTACTATCTTAGCATATAATTAGAATATAATTGAAAAATGTTACTATCCATCTTTTATTTTTCTTGTTTGTTGTTCTACCTAACTCAGCATTGTATAAGTAAAAGACAGAAACACACAAATCATGGTGTGTTGAAAAAGGAAGTTGATTTAATCAAGAATCACTTAGCCGGGGCTGGTGAGATGGCTCAGTGGGTAAGAGCACCCGACTGCTCTTCCGAAGGTCAGGAGTTCAAATCCCAGCAACCACATGGTGGCTCACAACTATCCTTAACAAGATCTGACTCCCTCTTCTGGAGTGTCTGAAGACAGCTACAGTGTACTTACATATAATAAATAAATAAATCTTTAAAAAAAAAAAAAAGAAAAAAAAAAAGAAAAGAATCACTTAGCCAAAGATCATCAAATAGTTGGACATTCTGACAGTATCTTGAGAAAAGCTACATAAAGGACGTGCTACAAGAAATATCTCTCACCCTCATTACATTTTCCCATAAAAGGAACAATTTCTCTAAACTAGTATATGCACACAAAAGGATAAGAAGAAAAAACATGGGATCTAGACCACAAATCAGAGAGGGCACAGTTAAGGGAACCCCCACTGTGTAGTAGATATGTTTCTTGAGACTCAGGTACATTCTGGCTCCATTAAATGCTAAACCTGTAACTCCTTAGAGGCAAAAGCCACCCCACAAAACAAACAAGCAAACCTGACAGTACAGTAACATGATGTAAACTTCATAGTAGAAGTCTGGAAAATGCGCAGGAAAAACACGACAGAGGACAGCTTTCCTGCTCTTATGCAATCCTTCTAACTATCATTTTAAAATCTTCAAATATCCTGGGCAGTACAAGAAAGGACCTTTTCTTTTACGTGGCTTTTCTTGCAATCGGTTTTTCAAAACAAGCCATTCAACACAAAAATAGAGACTAGAATTGAGACCAGTACAGATGACAGTGTTTACGTATAAATAGATAGGAAACACTATCAAGAAAACATGTCTCAGCTCTACCTCAGCAGTAAACCTCAACTTCCAAGTTCTCATAATATCTGTAGGAAAATAAGTGTTCTACAACACAGCATGTGCTTTTCTAATAATGGTATTTATTCTGATTCTCAAGCCCTCTTGATGCTATGATATTGATGAATTGTATGACTGACAGAAAAAATAACCTGTCATCAAGCTTGGAAGAGTGTAACCAAGGCTATCCTATGATCTTAGGTGAGCTCATCACTTTGTGCTGTTCGTTTACTGCAGAAGGAAATGTAAGAGTTACAATATTATATAGGGCATTCCCAAGGATTAAGTAGGTGTCATCTGTTCAAATTCTAATAACTTCTTTTATTTAGTCTTTTAGTATTACCCCCCTCTAGCTCCAAAGGGACAAAGTAGGGAAACCATCCTATCTTCTTTTCTTTCCTCACATGGTAAAGTCGAAAATATATCACAAGAATGAAAATGTGGGTAGCCTAGTGACTAGATGAATGAGCCTATCTGAATTGTCTCTGTTCTCTTTATAGATGATGTGAAAACCTAAATTGGGGCAATTCTATCTTAAAATATAATATTATTATATTACATGTTCAGCAAAGGTCTGAAACATAGCTAGGCGTGATGGTGCACCAGCATGATTCCGTAATTCTGGAAGGTGAAGGAAGAGGGTTATGAGTTTCTTACTTAGCAGCACAACCAATCCTCAAAACTTTTGACCACCTCACAGAGAATTAGAAATAGCAAAAAGTCAATTTTGAGTTAGATTTTTAATAAAAATCTGGAAGAACTAGATATACCCTAGTAGAGATTTATTAATGTGTCTTATTCTAAAATCAAGGCACATAATTCTAATCCATAGAAATTTTCCGTATCTACTAATTCTTTCTCCATTGCCCCATTGGTGGGACTGAGCTAAAAACACTGTTGTAAGCAAACTGTAGGCAGCTGGATTAGTGACTTTTCTGTTGTGTTAAGACACCAAAGCAACTTAGGGAGGGAAGTATTTATTCAACCTGTGGCTCCAAGGCCATTGAAGTCCATCGTGGTAGGAAGCTGCAGTCATGACAGCAGCCACAGCAAGGGGAGAGCTCATCTGTAACTGCAAGCATGAAGCAGACAGAGCAAAGTGGAAGTAGGGTGAGGTCTTAACTCTCACAACCTGCTCCCAGTGACATACTTCCTCCAGCACGGCCACACCTCACAGCTAGCATATCGTCCATCAAGGTGTGCAAGGCGTGATAGCAGGAGCTTGTGATGCCTGAGTTACGCTGCACCCAGAGTCTAGCTGTAGAGCAATATGGATACGAATGCTGGGCTAGCTTTCTCATTTCATGATGTCTAGAACTCTAGCCCATACTGTGGTGCCACACACATTCAGGTTAGATCTCCCCTATTCACTTACATCCTTCTGAAAACATCCTCACAGATTCCCTCATGCTGACTCTAAATTCAAACAGGGTGGCAAGACTGAAAACTACAGCCAGTAGCCTTCATTTTAAGAGATCCTTAGAATCACTTTCTACATTTCAAATTTTACAAGCTACCAACTTTAATCAGAAATATTTTAAAATAATTCATTAAGATTTTTTGACTATTTAATGTTATATAAGTAATTTTCTTCTCCAGACAGCCTATTCTATCTGTAACATGTTTTAGAATTTATTATTATCATTGATTGTAAATTTTTATTCTCTAGTTAGGGAGAGAGAAGTTTTGCATAATAAAACCATGTGTTACTGTCTTTGATGAAGTCTCATGGTTTGGGAATGTAAAGGAGGGAATGTTTGTGATAAGCTGGTTTCACAATATTCATCAGAACAACTGATTTGAAATAAAAAGGAAACATGTCTAAAACTAACATAGGTAATTATAGTACAGGGTGACAACTCACATAATAACTCAGGGTGTCTGAGACGTGAAGGGGAAGGACTGATATAGACACTGTGGGGCAGCAACAGGATGATCAAACAAAAGAGACTTTAAGTGGAGGACAAGCATTACAAATGGCTGGAGGTAGAGGTAAGAATGGCTAAGGAATATGCTATACAAACTACTCGAGGGGAAAAAATAAAATCATTCCTACCCAACGGTGAATTCTGAGAGCTACAACAGCAATCACTCTAGCAAGAATTCCCTGTGGATGCTCTAGGGGTAAGAATGTCCCAGAAGTAAACAATCACTTTTTGATCAGATTTAAGGCCCGCTCCACAAGATAAAAGCCATACCCGGCACCACTATGAAGGTTGAAAACCAGGTGGCTAAATAAGTCACAGACTAGGGTAGACCCTACTAGTACTCTGATAAATGGATATTGTATTAAACTGGCTCCCAGTAGCTCACTGTGATTCCCAGAGATTAGTAACTCTCTCAGCTCTCACCTGAGAGGTTTCTTTTTACAGTAGATGGTGACTAACACATAGAGCCACAACTTGTCGAGGTGCAGAGAATGAGAGACCATGGAAGGCTTAGACCTGACAGGGCATCTATATCATAACCCCACCTCTCCTGGCTCAGATTCACTGTGGAAAGGAACAGCTAGATCACACAAGTCACAACCAGTGAGTGACTATGAGGACACAGTATCTTCTGGACAGGAAGCTCCTGTGCTCACAGAAATTGTGATAGTGTGTTCATGGCCTGTGCTAGCTCAAGTTGAACATAACCCCAGCATAGAGAGGGAAGGGGAGCACAAAGTTTCACCTCTCACTGAAGCACTATTGGTGATGGACAGCTCCCGGAGAGGGATAGTCGAATTTCTTTAAGGGTGTGGCCCTTAGAAAGTTAGCCATGCTCCAGTGAAAGTTCACATTTGTAAAAATATATCCACAGCACAAATTGACTTGATATTTTGTTTGGTTTGGTTTTTAAAGAAAAAAAAGAGGGGGGGCGGGAGCAGGACCAGGTTGGGGTAGAAAGTTGAATATGGTGAAAATAAAGTTCTTAAATAATTTATTAAACAACAAAGCAGAAGCAAAGAAACTTTTAGAGAGCTTACATCCTTCAAGGACAGTAAAGTCAACTTAAGAAGACACCGTTTTCCGAAAAGCATTAAAATATTACTCTAAGCCGGGCGTGGTGGCGTACTTTAATCCTAGCACTCGGGAGGCAGAGGCAGGCAGATTTCTGAGTTCAAGGCCAGCCTGGTCTACAAAGTGAGTTCCAGGACAGCCAGGGCTATACAGAGAAACCCTGTCTCAAACAAAACAAAACTATATATATATATATATATATATATATATATATATATATATATATATATATATTACTCTAAAATAGAGTATTAATGTATTTGTTATAATAAAGAAAATAACCGAGTAGTAATTATTAGAGGGTAGAATCAAGAGTAAGTATAGTTGTACGTCATGGTAGCTCTGCCTCTTATGTATCTAGTAATATTCAATGAAGTGTTGGTTCCTTATGTTTTTTTGTTTTGAGCTGGAATATACATAGGACATCCAGGTAGGCCTTCAAAACATTATCCCTCTGCCTCAGCCTCTCAAGGACTGGAATTACTGGTATGTGGCACCAAGCCTGGCTTTGGTATGTAGAGTCTTATCTCCCACTGGGATTCAGGAAAAGAGAAAGCCACTCTAAAAACACTGATCAAAAGGCAAGCTTTGACAAGATCCTTCCAGAATCCTCTGGCAATATCACTGTCCTCTAGTTTATCTGAGGTTTAAAGCAGGCTGGCCCACATGGTGTTCACCTGAAGAGTGAGTGTTTTTGCATTTCAAATCAAAGCGTGAGCAAATTGGGCTAAACTCTATTGTCAGAGAAGGTAGGCTTAACTAAGAATCTGTCAGGTGAGGATGGTAATTATGCTTCACAATAGAGGAAGAAGGAAAGCTAAAGGACGCAATACAGAGGTCCTTTCATAAGTCTCAAATGTATCATTAGAGGCAAATATTTATTTTTAGTCTGTAGATATTTTGCATTTTACTGCAAAATTACCCTCAAACATTCTTTAACTACCATAATATTTAACACACACATGCACACACTTAAAGGGGCACTCTTGTAAGCTTAAATCCTTACCATACAAACTCCTTACCACTAGCTGAAGACTTTTGGCCTTTCCACTGAGATGCTTGAAAGGAAAAATAATACAGTTTTTTCCAGACAATTTTTATAGCCTTAACTTACTGTTTTGTATAAAACTATTTACATTTCATTTATGTCATTTTCAAGAACAGATTTTCTTAATTATGGTTACTCTTACCATGACCAAAAGCAACTTGTCCAGGAAAGGGTTTATTTGGTTGGCGTATCCTGACACAGTTCATTGGCAGAAACAAAGACAGGAACTCATACCGGCCAGGAACAGGGAGGCAGGAACTGATGTAGAGGACATGAGGTCGTGTTGTCCACTGTCTTGCTTCTCATAGCCTGCTCAGCCTGCTTTCTTAGAGAACCCATGGGCATCAGTCCAGGGATGGAGCCACCCACAATCACTAATTAAGAAAACTCTCTACAGATTTGCCTACAGCCTGAACTGTAGGCAAGGCAATTTCTCAATTGAGGACAATTTGACATAAATCTAGCTAGCACAGGCACAAACAAAGCATCTCTGGAAAGAGAGATAGGTTAGCTGAATGAATGGTCTTTTCCAAAATAGTAGAAAGACATCTCAAAGGGTCTCCAGAACTAATTTGTGTCCATTCTATAGTAGTAAAGAAAGAGACTTGCTAATTAGTGGTGTGAAAAAGCATCAACCGGGGTGAGTCACCATGGAAATATCTGCATTAAGTAAAGTTTTTCTCAAGTAAGAAGATTTTTTTTTTGATTTTTAATATTTTTATTACATATTTTCCTCAATTACATTTCCAATGCTATCCCAAAAGTCCCCCATAGCGCCCCCCACTTCCCTACCCACCCATTCCCATTCTTTTGGCCCTGGCATTCCCCTATATTGGGGCATATAAAGTTTGCAAGTCCAATGGGCCTCTCTTTCCAGTGATGGCCGACTAGGCCATCTTTTGATACATATGCAGCTAGAGTCAAGAGCTCCAGGGTACTGGTTAGTTCATCATGTTGTTCCAACTATAGGGTTGCAGATCCCTTTAGCTCCTTGGGTACTTTCTCTAGCTTCTCCATTGGGAGCCCTGTGATACATCCAATAGCTGACTGTGAGCATCCACTCCTGTGTTTGCTAGGCCCCTGCATAGACTCACAAGAGACAGCTATCTTTGGGTCCTTTCAGCAAAATCTTGCTAGTGTATGCAATGGTGTCCAAGTTTAGAAGATGATTATGGGATAGATCCCTGGATACGGCAGTCTCTAGATGGTCCATCCTTTCATCACAGCTCCAAACTTTGTCTCTGTAACTCCTTCGATGGGTGTTTTGTTCCCAATTCTAAGAAGGGGCACAGTGTCCACATTTTGGTCTTCATTCTTCTTGAGTTTCATGCGTTTAGCAAATTGTATCTTATATCTTGGGTATCCTAAGTTTTGGGCTAATATCCACTTATCAGTGAATACATATTGTGTGAGTTCCTTTGTGATTGTGTTACCTCACTCAAGATGATGCCCTCCAGGTCCATCCATTTGGCTAGGAATTTCATAAATTCATTTTTTTAATAGCTGAGTAGTACTCCATTGTGTAAATGTACCATAATTTCTGTATCCATTCCTCTGTTGAGGGACATCTGGGTTCTTTCCAGCTTCTGGCTATTATAAATAGGGCTGCTATGAACATAGTGGAGCATGTGTCCTTTTTACCGGTTGGGACATCTTCTGGATATATGCCCAGGAGAGGTATTGCTGGATCCTCCGGTAGTACTGTGTCCAATTTTCTGAGGAACCGCCAGACTGACTTCCAGAGTGGTTGTACAAGCTTGCAATCCCACCAACAATGGAGGAGTGTTCCTCTTTCTCCACATCCTCGCCAGCATCTGCTGTCACCTGAATTTTTGATCTTAGCCATTCTGACTGGTGTGAGGTGGAATCTCAGGGTTGTTTTGATTTGCATTTCCCTGATGATTAAGGATGTTGAACATTTTTTCAGGTGCTTCTCTGCCATTCAGTATTCCTCAGGTGAGAATTCTTTGTTCAGTTCTGAGCCCCATTTTTTAATGGGGTTATTTGACTTTCTGGAGTCCACCTTCTTGAGTTCTTTATATATATTGGATATTAGTCCCTTATCTGATTTAGGATAGGTGAAGATCCTTTCCCAATCTGTTGGTGGTTTTTTTGTCTTATTGATGGTGTCTTTAGCCTTGCAGAAGCTTTGTAGTTTCATGAGGTCCCACTTGTCAATTCTCGATCTTACAGCACAAGCCATTACTGTTCTATTCAGGAATTTTTCCCCTGTGCCCATATCTTCAAGGCTTTTCCCCACTTTCTCCTCTATAAGTTTCAGTGTCTCTGGTTTTATGTGAAGTTCCTTGATCCACTTAGACTTGACCTTAGTACAAGGAGATAGGAATGGATCGATTCGCATTCTTCTAAATGTTAACAACCAGTTGTGCCAGCACCATTTGTTGAAAATGCTGTCTTTCTTCCACTGGATGTTTTTAGCTCCCTTGTCGAAGATCAAGTGACCGTAGGTGTGTGGGTTCATTTCTGGGTCTTCAATTCTATTCCATTGGTCTATTTGTCTGTCACTATACCAGTACCATGCAGTTTTTATCACAATTGCTCTGTAGTAGAGCTTTAGGTCTGGCATGGTGATTCCACCAGAGGTTCTTTTATCCTTGAGAAGAGTTTTTGCTATCCTAGGTTTTTTGTTATTCCAGATGAATTTGCAGATTGCACTTTCAAATTCGTTGAAGAATTGATTTGGAATTTTGATGGGGATTGCATTGAATCTGTAGATTGCTTTTGGCAAGATAGCCATTTTTACAATGTTGATCCTGCCAATCCATGAGCATGGGAGATCTTTCCATCTTCTGAGATCTTCTATAATTTCTTTCTTCAGAGACTTGAAGTTTTTATCATACAGATCTTTCACTTCCTTAGTTAGAGTCACGCCAAGATATTTTATATTATTTGTGACTATTGAGAAGGGTGTTGTTTCCCTAATTTCTTTCTCAGCCTGTTTATTCTTTGTGTAGAGAAAGGCCATTGATTTGTTTGAGTTAATTTTATATCCAGCTACTTCACCGAAGCTGTTTATCAGGCTTAGGAGTTCTCTGGTGGAATTTTTAGGGTCACTTATATATATTATCATATCATCTGCAAAGAGTGATATTTTGACTTCATCTTTTCCAATTTGTATCCCTTTGATCTCCTTTTGTTGTCGAATTGCTCTGGCTAGGACTTCAAGTACAATGTTGAATAGGTATGGAGAAAGTGGACAGCCTTGTCTAGTCCCTGATTTTAGAGGGATTGCTTCAAGCTTCTCACCATTTACTTTGATGTTGGCTACTGGTTTGCTGTAGACTGCTTTTATCATGTTTAGGTATGGGCCTTGAATTCCTGATCTTTCCAAGACTTTTATCATGAATGGGTGTTGGATCTTGTCAAATGCTTTTTCCGCATCTAAGGAGATGACCATGTGGTTTTTGTCTTTGAGTTTGTTTATATACTGGATTACGTTGATGGATTTCCGTATATTGAACCATCCCTGCATCCCTGGGATGAAACCTACTTGGTCAGGATGGATGATTGTTTTGATGTGTTCTTGGATTCGGTTAGCAAGAACTTTATTGAGGATTTTTGCATCAATATTCATAAGGGATATTGGTCTGAAGTTTTCTATCTTTGTTGGGTCTTTTTGTGGTTTAGGTATCAGAGTAATTGTGGCTTCATAGAATGAGTTGGGTAGAGTACCTTCTGTTTCTATTTTGTGGAATAGTTTGTGAAGAACTGGGATTAGATCTTCTTTGAAGGTCTGATAGAACTCTGCACTAAACCCATCTGGTCCTGGGCTTTTTTTAGTTGGGAGACTATTAATGACTGCTTCTATTTCTTTGGGTGATATAGGGCTGTTTAGATCATTAACCTGATCTTGATTCAACTTTGGTACCTGGTATCTGTCTAGGGACTTCTCCATTTCATCCAGGTTCTCCAGTTTTGTTGAGTATAGCCTTTGGTAGAAGGATCTGATGGTGTTTTGGATGTCTTCAGGATCTGTTGTTATGTCTCCTTTTTCATTTCTGATTTTGTTAATTAGGATTCTTTCCCTGTGCCCTCTAGTGAGTCTGGCTAAGGGTTTATCTATCTTGTTGATTTTCTCAAAGAACCAGCTCCTTGATTGGTTGATTCTTTGAATAGTTTTTCTTGTTTCCACTTGGTTGATTTCACCCCTGAGTTTGATTATTTCCTGCCGTCTACTCCTCTTGGGTGAATTTGCTTCCTTTTGTTCTAGTGCTGCTAGGTGTGTTGTCAAGCTACTAATGTGTGCTCTCTCTAGTTTCCTTTTGGAGGCACTCAGAGCTATGAGTTTTCCTCTTAGAAATGCTTTCATTGCGTCCCATAAGTTTGGGTATGTTGTGGCTTCATTTTCATTGAACTCTAAAAAGTCCTTAATTTCTTTCTTTATTTTTCCTTGACCAAGGTATCATTGAGAAGAGTGTTGTTCAGTTTCCACGTGAAGGTTGGCTTTCTATTATTTATTTTGTTATTGAAGATCAGCTTTAGTCCATGGTGATCTGATAGGATGCATGGGACAATTTCAATATTTTTGTATCTGTTGAGGCCTGTTTTGTGACCAATTATGTGGTCAATTTTGGAGAAGGTACCATGAGGTGCTGAGAAGAAGGTATATCCTTTTGTTTTAGGATAGAATGTTCTGTAGATATCTGCCAGATCCATTTGATTCATAATTTCTCTTAGTTTCTCTGTGTCCCTGTTTAGTTTCTGTTTCCATGATCTGTCCATTGGTGAAAGTGGTGTGTTGAAGTCTCCCACTATTATTGTATGAGGTGCAATGTGTGCTTTGAGCTTTACTAAAGTTTCTTTAATGAATGTGGCTGCCTTTGTATTTGGAGCATAGATATTCAGGATTGATAGTTCCTCTTGGAGGATTTTACCTTTGATGAGTATGAAGTGTCCCTCCCTGTCTTTTTTAATGACTTTGGGTTGGAAGTCAATCTTATCAGATATTAGAATGGCTACTCCAGATTGTTTCTTCATACCATTTGCTTGGAAAATTGTTTTCCAGCCTTTCATTCTGAGGTAGTGTCTATCTTTTTCTCTGAGATGAGTTTCCTGTAAGCAGCAAAATGTTGGGTCTTTTTTTTGTAGCCAGTTTGTTAGTCTATGTCTTTTTATCGGGGAGTTGAGTCCATTGATATTAAGAGATATTAAAGAAAAGTAATTGTTGTTTCCTGTTATTTTTGTTGTTAAAGTTGGCATTCTGTTCTTGTGGCTGTTTTCTTTTAGGTTTGTTGAGGGATTACCTTCTTGTTGTTTCTAGGGCGTGGTTCCTGTCCTTGTATTGGTTTGTTTCTGTTATTATCCTTTGAAGGGCTGGATTCGTGGAGAGATAATGTGTGAATTTGGTTTTGTCGTGGAATACTTTGGTTTCTCCATCTATGTTAATTGAGAGTTTGGCTGGGTATAGTAGCCTGGGCTGGAATTTGTGTTCTTTTAGTGTCTGTATAACATCCGTCCAGGATCTTCTGGCTTTCATAGTCTCTGGTGAAAAATCTGGTGTAATTCTGATAGGCTTGCCTTTATATGTTACTTGGCCTTTTTCTCTTACTGCTTTTAGTATTCTATCTTTATTTAGAGCATTTGTTGTTCTGATTATTATGTTTAGGGAGATATTTCTTTTCTGGTCCAGTCTATTTGGAGTTCTGTAGGCTTCTTGTATGTTCATGGGCATCTCTTTCTTTAGATTTGGGAAGTTTTCTTCTATAATTTTGTTGAAGATGTTTGCTGGTCCTTTGAGTTGAAAATCTTCATTCTCATCCACTCCTATTATCCGTAGGTTTGGTCTTCTCATTGTGTCCTGTATTTCTTGGATGTTTTGAGTTAGGATCTTTTTGTATTTTACATTTTCCTTGATTGTTGTGCCGATGTTCTCTATGGAATCTTCTGCACCTGAGATTCTCTCTTCCATCTCTTGTATTCTGTTGCTGATGCTCGTATCTATGGTTCCTGATTTCTTTCCTAGGGTTTCTATCTCCAGTGTTGCCTCATTTGGGGTTTTCTTTATTGTGTCTACTTCCCTTTTTAGGTCTAGTATGGTTTTGTTCATTTCCATCATCTGTTTGGATGTGTTTTCCTGTTTTTCTTTAAGGACTTCTACCTGTTTGATTGTGTTATCCTGTTTTTCTTTAAGGACTTCTACCTGTTTGATTGTGTTATCCTGTTTTTCTTTAAGGACTTGTAACTCTTTAGCCATGTTCTCCTGTATTTCTTTAAGTGAGTTATTAAAGTCCTTCTTGATGTCCTCTACCATCATCATGAGATATGCTTTTAGATCCATGTCTAGCTTTTCCGGTGTGTTGGGGTGCCCTGGACTGGGCGAAGTGGGGGTGCTGGGTTCTGATGATGGTGAGTGGTCTTGGTTTCTGTTAGTAAGATTATTACGTTTACCTTTCGCCATCTGGTAATCTCTGGGGTTAGTTGTTATCGTTGTCACTGTTTAAAGATTGGAGCAGAAGCTGTGTTCCACTCACCAGCAGTCTCAAAATCCTGTGGCGGGGGTCGTGGGTAGCTGGCGGTACCCCGGTGCTGGTCCAGCCAGAAGAGGCCTGTGGTCCTACTCAGGCCGGTTTTCTGCTTCCCTAACTAATGCAGTCTCTGGTCCCGCGAGCAATTGGATTGGAGCAGAAGCTGTGTTCTGCTCACCAGAAGTCTTAAGATCCTGTGGTGGGTGTTGTGGGTAGCTGGCGAGTGTCAGCCGACCCTGCGCCCTAGCTATCCCGGTGCTTTTCTGACCGGAAGAGGCTTGTGGCCCTACGTAGGCCGGATTTCTGCCTCCCCAACCAGAGCAGTCTCAGGTCCCGCGTGATTGGACTGGAGCAGAAGCTGTGTTCCACTCACCAGCAGTCTCAAAATCCTGTGGCAGGGGTCGTGGGTAGCTGGAGGGTGTCAGGCGACCCTGCGCTCAAGCTACCCCTGTGCTGATCCGGCCGGATGAGGCCTGTGGCCCTACTCAGGCCGGTTTCTGCTTCCCTAACTAATGCAGTCTCAGGTCCCGCGCGTAATTGGATTGGAGCAGAAGCTGTGTTCCACTCACCAGAAGTCTCAAGATCCTGTGGCGGGTGTTGTGGGTAGCTGGCGAGTGTCAGCCGACCCTGCGCCCTAGCTGCCCTGGTGCTTTTCTGACCGGAAGAGGCTTGTGGCCCTATGTAGGCCGGATTTCTCTCTCCCCAACCAGAGCAGTCTCAGGTCCCGCGTGATTGGACTGGAGCAGAAGCTGTGTTCCACTCACCAGCAGTCCCAAAATCCTGTGGCGGGGGTCGTGGGTAGCTGGCGGGTGTCAGGCAACCCTGCGCTCTAGCTACCCCAGCGCTGATCTGGCCGGATGAGGACTGTGGCCCTACTCAGGCTGGTTTCTGCTTCCCTAACTAATGCAGTCTCAGGTCCCGAGCGCAATTGGATTGGAGCATAAGCTGTGTTCCACTCACCAGAAGTCTTAAGATCCTGTGGCGGGTGTTGTGGGTAGCTGGCGAGTGTCAGCCGACCCTGCGCCCTAGCTGCCCTGGTGCTTTTCTGACCGGAAGAGCGTAAGAAGATTTAATAGTAGCACAACTTCTGAAAAACATGCATTTCCATACCATTAGTCATGCTACAATGAGCACATTTTAGAAATAGATATAAACACCTGTCAATGAGATTATAAAAATGGAAAGCATGTGGTAAATTTCATCAGATGGTATTTGCTGTTCCTTTGTCCCAGATCCACTAGCCTGAGCAAAGATGATCTTTCGTTACTACATTAAGATAAACTAAGAACACAGCCACTTCTGTTATCCTACATCTGCAAGAATTAACATAAAACCAAATTTCATTTCTTAAATAGAATTATTTTTACATTGAACTTATTTTGCACACATTTCTTAATGTGTATATGCATGTGTGGACACATGTCACAGACTGGGTAGAGCATCAGAAGACAATTTGTAGGATCCAGTTCTCTCCTCCCACCATGAGTTCTGGAGACTGGACTCAGACCACCAAATTTGGAGTCAAGTGCTTTTACCTGCTGAGCCACCCTGCTGGCCTTCAGTGTGTATTTCAGCAGACATTTCCAAGGATATATACATCTGTTCCTTTACTCCAGATTTGGATTTTAAAATTTATGACAATTAGGAGTAATATTTTTAGTAATGTTCTAAAAACATGGATTAAATCAGTTATATCATCATATTCCAGATGCATTCACTGAACCACATCTCCTTTAGTGGATACTGTATTCCATACACCACAGTCAGTCATCACAGCATGTGACTGTGATAGAGAATGCTCACGAGTGCTTCACCTTAAAGAGCACAGCAAGCAGGGTAAGCAAGCAAATCATTTTATTTTGAATAAGCATGGTGACTTAGTTAGGGTTTCCATTGCTGTGAAGAGACACCATGACCAAGCCAATGCTTATAAAGGAAGATATTTAACTGGGGCTGGCTTACAGTTTCAGAGGTTTAATCCATTATTATCATGGCAGTATGCAGGCAGACATGGTACTGGAAGAGCTGAGAGTTCTACATCTTGATCCAAAGGCAGCTAGGTGGAGACTGGATGTGTTTCACACTTGGCTCGGCATAGCTTGAGCATTTAATACCTCAAAGCCCCACCCCCACGGTGACACACTTCCTCCAATAAGGCCACACCTCCTCATAATGCCACTCTCCATAGGCCAAGCATTCAAACACATGACTCTATAGGGGACTATACCTATTCAAACCACCACCAGTGGACACTGCTTGGCAAATATTGACAATCCCAAGTCAGATATGAAAGTGAACTATTATTTAATATGTATATGTATGTACATATATATGTACACCCGTTCCTGTGTTTGCCTATGTGAAGGTCAGAAGTCAATGGTCAGTGCCTTTCTCTGTCATCTCCACTTTATTTTTGAGACAGTGTGAACCTAGAGCTAACTATTGCAACTAAAACATCTGGCCAGCAAGTTCCCAGGCCTGCTGACTTTCCCGATATGGTGGTTATAGACATGTGTGCAGCCATGCTGGCTTACCTCACATGGGTTCTACGAATCCAGCTCAGGTGCTCATGCTCACACAGCAAGCGACATGACCCGTCTCCCCAGCCCACAGAAATGAGAATTTTAGGAAAAGCAATAACATTTTATATGTTCAAAAGGTGCTAAGAGGTAGAATAATCTTATTTTGTTTCAATGCCACAGAAATCAGATTAGTATATATTTATAATAGATGGGACTTTGGATCGTAAGTGACCCAACTCACAGACCGGAACTAAGGCTATAACTGGGGCTGCTAAACCTCTGATGCTGTACCTGTAAGCTGTGATACTGAGATCTCAACTCTCTCCCCATACACCGTCATAAGCTCCCTCTGTGTTTCTCTTCACATGGGTTTTCTCTGGTCTTGGATCTACATTTGAAAAAAAACCCCAAAAGTATCAATAATCTTCAAGTTTACATTTTAAGCTATGATTTAACCAAAGCTACCCTGTTGGAACAGCAAATCTAGTGTTTCTAAGAAAGGACCACAATGGATAAGGTTCATTCAAATACCTGACTTTAGACCAGCACTTCAGAAGGTGGGATCAGTTATTTCGAATAAACAAACAAAATTCTTGAAATGATTTTGATTTTATCCTTCTGATTTTAATTATCATCACCACCATCACTACCACCACCACCATCATCACCATCACCTTCACCATCACCACCACCATCATCATCACTATCACCATCACCACCATCATCACCATCACTCAGTGACTCTTGTTTTCCAAGACAGGATTTCACTGTGTGTCACTGGCTATCCTGAAACTCACTCTGTAGACTAGGCTGGCCTCAAACTTACAGAGATCTGCCTGCCTCTGCCTAAGTGCTGATTTTATTTTTTAACACTCTCAATCTCAAATTAATCAGAGGAGTACTGGAACCTTAGCATCCACATTAAGAAAAAAAGAAGACAATTACAATTCTATCCATTTGCTATTTTGTTGTTGTTGTTGATTTGATTTGGTTTGATTTTGGTTGATGGGCTAGTGTCTTTTCTTTTTCCTTTTTCAGTTATTCCTCGCATTGAACTAATAAAATACATTCATAAAGCCAGATGGCTCGTTAACATTGCAGTGAGATTTCATTAACTTAAGGCTAAGATGTAGTGGGCTTTTATAAACTTCTGCATTTCAACTTTCAAATGATTGAGACCAGACTTTTGGATTAACTTTCTTTCCAGTGTCTACCATCTTACTAGTGCTCAAAAGCAAGAAGATATTAACATATTCCCAGACAAGAAAAAATAGTACAACCTAAATCTAAATGATTTTATAAACCCATATTTGAACTTACCTCATTTGACATCTATCCAATATTAGACTTTCAAAAGTCGTTTGTCAGATGATGACATTGTCAGATATTTATTTGTGCAGGAAACCATCATGCCTTGATAACGATATATTCATACCTTGATAACCTATAATATATTTATATTTTGACAGGCTTTTAATTTTTTCAAACTTTCAACATACTATATAACAGGATTTATTTTGCAAATATTTACTTTCCTTGCTGTCATCTTAATGCAAGGAAGAAAGAGAGCAAATGTCAGTTTGTCTTTCTCCCTAATGCTGATTTCCCTACCATTTGTGAGTTACTCATAAGGTCAGGTTACCCAGTAGAATCCAGTTTCTTCTAATTTTATGAAGTACAATGGCTCTTGTTTTTATCTCAAGAGAATTTTTACTTCACAGAGAGAAGCTTGTTTTTGTCAAAGTTGGATATAACCTCAGAATTATTCAACTACTAAAATCATGGAACTGAGTGTACTGTGAACCCAGCTAACATTCATTACTTACTAACTTGCTAGAAACTATTTAATCATTTATATTTGGCTATTAAAAATAGCCAAATTATTTATTTGGACATTATTTAATTTAATTTTATCCATAAGACAGCCTTCTAAGACAGGAAGTCTTGTCAACATTTAGCAACATTTAATAGTTGAAGACATTGAGACATAAAAAAGAAAAATAGAGCTACAGAGATGGCTAAGTTGATAAAATGCTTGTCTCCATCAGCATAAAAACCTCAGTTCAAGCCCCAGGTTTCTTTTTGTGGAAAGGCAATGTCACAGGACAGACCTATACTATAGAAGAAATAAGAATTAATCAACCCCAGTCAGCAGAAACAGAAGGTGTCAGATTAGTAAATCAAGGAGGCACTGTACCAGCCAGACATAATTTGGTAGAAGGAAGACAAAACAAGCAGAATGTAGAATTATTTATTGTCTTTAATCATGATGGTTAGACCAAGCTGAATTAGTGGGTTGTCAAAGCCACACCGCATGGATTTGGCTCCTAATCATCTCAACAGTAGAATCAGCTCCTTAGGATAATGGTCACATGATATGAAAACCGCACGCAAAACCCATGAATAATTATTAGGGACAGAATTCTAGACATCTATCTTGGGGTGAGACATAGGGAAAGCAGGGTTGAGGGAAATGGCTTGCAATGTAGGGCAATAATAGGCATCATGAAGTAAGGAAATATTAGAACCCAGCTTCTCTGAACTCTCAGGAGGAAGCACATTCAGAATCCTGCCAGTGTGCTGCTGTTCAAGATGATTCCCAGGGGTGCTTCTAAGAAATAAATCATGCACATATCTTTACTGTCTTGCCACACATGCTTATCATGCTTGGAGGGAAACCACAGACATCAGAACTAATGGCTTGAGATGAAGAACTGGAAAGGCGCAGCGCATTCCTTAGAATCAACACCACAAAGATGTTAGCTGGGTGTGGAGGTTCATGCCTGTAATCCCAGCATTTGAGAGGCTAAGGTAGGAGCGCCATAAAGTCAAAGCTACCCTGAGCAAAGTCAGTTTCAGGCCAGCCTGCACACGCACACGCACACGCACATGCACACATGCATACACCAACATGCATATGCACATGTGCACACACACACATACACACCACCACAACTATAGCATTGTCATGTCTCTAATGAAAGATATAATGCACTCTTTTAAAGCAAATAATGCGCAGAGAGCAAACAGCTCGGCTATTTTTTGCCACAGTAAGATGCTTGGCGTTAACAAAGAAACAAATAAATGTAATGTAAGGCAGAGACAATTGCCGGTCTCTGCAGAGTAAGGAGAAGCCCAACTCTCAGCAAATCTTCATTTCAGTAAGTCAGAACTTCAATAATTTAAGGGCAGTTGGCTTTCAGCAAGTGGGGTAGGCCTCAGTCATTTTTGCAGGGTAAGTGTTTGTGGAAGTAGGCAAAGAAAGGGCCTCTAATGATGGCTTTGGGTTAGGCTGTAATACAGAATTATCTCTTTAATGCATAAAGTGTCTTACTTCAAACTAGGCCCTAGCCAAGGCCAGAAATGAGCACTACAAGCTGTAGTGTCCTTGTCTCCGTCTGTAAAGGATCTTATGGACACTACCTATGCCATTTGTAGATTGTTGTTCCTAATAACAAATATCATTGTTTATTCGAGAAGATACCAACATGTTGGCAACTCCTATTCCAAGTGAGGCCGTGCAGCAGATGGCTGCAGAGGGGCTCCTTTTTATTCCCCCCTTGGGGTCCCCCATTGCTAGGATACACAGACAAGTCATAGGTATCTCTCACAAGTTTCCTGGATTTGCCATCTGTGTACATCTCCTTTAGGGCCTCACCTAGGACCTGTATTACAACCACAAGACAGCCCAAAGGTTTTTTTTTTTTTTTTTTTTTTTTTTTTAAATCACATGATATAAGATCTTTTAAAATGGGAAGAGAACCTGTCCCATAATGGCGAGCATGTCTTGAGGCAGTAGCTCCCACCACAGTGAGGAGCATGCCATGGGGCAGGAGCTGCCAGACTCCACTGCTGACTTTCTGGTTTCTAATGCAGTTTAACTTTCTTTTCCCCTTTTCTTCCCATCTTTCTTTTCTCACCAACTGCCAAGATCCTAAACTTACCTGTCTTGTTACTCCGTGCACCCTCTTTCTACCTGAGATAAAGGCTAAGTTAAAGACCTCTGACTGAGAATTAGATAAGTACCCAATATTCATTGTGTGACCCATGGAACCCCACTGGACAAATAGTTCTCCATTGATGAGAAGATCTCCTGTTAAAGCAAGTGCTTACAAATATTGGACAGAGCTATTGAGTACATATTCAGTATGTATAATATATTAAGTATTATATAATATATTATTGAATACATATTCAATATGCATAAAATATAATCTAACATGTATATATTCAACATAAAATATATATTATATAAAACCAGTATTGTTCTAGCCAGTCTTGAAATGACCCATTGTAGGAGAGCAATGACAAACTCTGTTCCTATAGAGGCACCCTTCTTCTTTAGACACAAGTATGTGACACCAGGTAAGTTTGGTTTTTAAGTAATTTGTTGCTTGAAGAAACATGTGCCAGTTTTAGCTACCTTTTTTGTTGTTGTTGCTGCTGCCTGTTTATCTGCTCCTTGCTCCAGCTTAACAGCCAGAGCTCCATCATATGGGCACGACTTTACTCAAGGCAAATGGAAGAGGCACGACCATGTCACCGTTTGGCAGAAATGTGAAGGACCTGAAATGTGGCTGCCTCCCTCCCACATCCTGTATCAGTGGCCATGATCAGAAGAGTATTTTGCATATATCCTCTGACCCAAAGACTTCTGGGATCATAATTTAGATTTACTCATTTTCTGATATTCTATTAAAGGTATGGTGAGTCGTGTCTAAGAGTCCACAGGACCTCCTTCGTGAGAGAGAGAAGGAGTAGTGGGCTTAATAAGTTGGGAGAATAAAGTAAACAATGGGTAACGGCACCAGACAACCTGAGGAAGCTATGAAAGCAACCTAGCTTTAAGGTAGAGATCAGACTTGAGAGTAGGCCTTCCAATGTATCCTGTTTGAGAAGCAGATACCGTACTCCGTCTTCTCACCTGATCCCCAAAGAAGAAACCTCTGACCTCCTTATCTTAAACAATACTCATCTCACCAACTTCAGCTTGCTTGTCCTCTCCTTAGCTTGGAGTTCACAAAGATGAATGAATCAGAAACTTGTGTTCCTCTATACCACTTGCATTGAATCTCAGCTTTCTTTCCCATTGCCTTACAAATCATGCATTACTGGGCAATTCATTTAATCTCTCCATGTTTTGTGAGGCATAATAATACTATTTCGTGATGATGTCATGATAATCAAATGATTATGTGGAAAGTGCTCAGAAGAGAGTCTGGCACACACTAAATAGTATATAAGTCTGAGCTGCTATTCCTTCCTCATTGATTTGTTATTATTCTGGGATAGGAAGAGGGGCTCAAGGACTGTGAATGCTTGCTTTTCCTTTTTCAAGAGGTTACCTAATGCCTAGACATGTGTACACATGCACACACCTGTGTGCTTTCTCTCTCTCTCTCTCTCTCTCTCTCTCTCTCTCTCTCTCTCTCTCTCTCTCTCTCACTCTCTCACACACACACACACACACACACACACACACACTACTGCCAATATAACACAGATTTCAGAATCAGAAGGAAAGAAAACGTTAGGCACCTATATTATTAAGGATTCCATCTAATGAGATTAGTGGATTTTGATTGTTTTGGAGTCAGCCTTTAGTTTTATCATAATAGTTGTAGGCATATAACAGAAATTCTGTTACATTTGGCCTCTCCAATCTTGTATCTATTCATCCTTGCATTCTCTTTCTCTTCATGGGCATTGATTGACACAGAAAAACACTGCATTTCCAGAAAGAAACTGCAAATGGTGGTTCCAGAGGCCAATGTCCTAGGTCTAGAAATTTTTCAAAGAGAGGAAAATGCATTCCAGAGAGAGAGAGACCTTACCCAACATCAAGATTCTCTGCTCATTGCCTCGCTGCCATACATCTGTGTCCTGTAAACACCATTTATGTTCCTGATATCCAAAGAGAGGCAGAACTATTTTCCTCAGTGCTGGCCTGGAATAAATCTGTTTCCTTACACTAATTTCTGTCCCCCAGGTAGCTAGAATCATGAACTGTAGATTCAAGTAAAAGCCATACAACGTTAGATTCCATGGTAGAAATACATTGTAAAGATGGACCAAACTATACTCAACTGAGGAGTCACCACTTATGTGGAGTAGGGAGATAGATAAGCAGGACTCTGTGCTACTGAGGTTATGCCAGTATACACAGTTTGTTGGCTGTGGTGGTGAAGAAATGCAAGTCAACAATATGGGCAGGGACGTCTCTCTTCAGTATAGATTATCTGTTCTTGAACCAAGTCTTTGCAGAGCTATGTGGTTTGGGATATTTTCTTAGACAATGCTGCTGTAAAATCTGCTGGTTTAACTAGTGGTTAATGTGCCATGTCATTTTCAGTGAACGCATAAGCATTGTACAACCTATAGCAAAAAGCTAAGAGCATATTCCTAAATTACTGAAAGAAATGCATCCTAAGGCAATGTCTAGTAGACGTAGTGGACAGAAGTAATGATGTAACATAACATAAACCAAAATTTACTTCATGCTAGAACATGTTTGCTGCAATTACAATCTAAGACCACAATTTCCCTAATCCCCCAAACAATAATGAGACAAGCATGTATGGACAGACACTCTATAGGGCTAGAGGTAGGAGCTTGAACCTCCCCAGTGAGGCCCAGACTGAGGGGACAGTGCACTAATTAATCATTAAATACCCAGCTAACAGGCCTGGGACCATCGACCATGATACAGATCAATCTTCAACTGGTGACTAGATAATGAGAAGGTGGAGATGCTCAATGGACCTCTCTTTATCAGTAAAGAGAACTGAAGTCATGACATTTACAGGGAAATGGGAAATATTATGCTGAGTGAGGTAACTCAGACCCAGAAAGACAAACTTCACGTGATATCTCGTATTCCTGGACCCTAGCTCTGAATGTGTGAGTTTATAACCCAGAGAAAAACAGAAGCAGGAGAGTAAAAGGGGAAGACAGTGGTGAATGGGGAAAAAAGAGCTGTAGAGAGGAGGCTCCCTCTTTGAAAGAGCAGCTGTGAAAAGCAGAGCAGGGAGACTTTAAGTGGGTAGGAGGTAGAGAGGGTAATCTGGAGGGAGAAGGGTAGAGAAGGAGTAGGTAACACTAGGGGTGAGTGAAGAAGCTATAGAGAAACATTTTATGTTTACTAAAAGTGTGTGCGAGTGTGTGTGTGTGTGTCTGTGTGTGGCCTAAGTCAAATTATCCCACACGAGGTGGTAATGATCTCCCCAAGTGGCAAAGCCTGTCTAACAAAAGCCCATTCCCGTCTAGAGGGTGTCAAAACCTGGCTAAGGATATTTTACAGTTTACAACATGCTGCTCCCACCATGGCCAACTCCCTGACATCTGCTCGTCCTTGAGCTGTGCTGAAAAGCAGGTGGGCCTCTTGCTGCAACAGGAAAGTGCTGTCCTCAAAGCTAAGTACAGTAACAAGGGCAGTTAGCTGCAAAGGCACCCTGGCCATCTTCCTTCCTTTTGTCTCTCTTGAGGCTGAACTTTCCCAGACGTCAGGGAGAGTAGCTCCTTATTGTCTAAGTTCTGCTAAGCACATAGCACAATGCATGTAAGTGCTCGATAGACAAGCACTGGACATGCATGTTTATCTATTTTTGTGTGCACATGCATGTGGAGGGAAGGGCAGCTGAAGGAGTTGGTTCTCATCTTCCACCACATGGGTCTTGGGGATCAAACCCAGGTCATCAGCTTGGCAGCAAATGCCCTTACATGCTGAGGTATCTTGCTGCCTCCCCTGAATAAATGTTTTAAAATGTGTATGCAGCTTCTTTAGATTTATAGTTCATTGTATGTCTTACCCTTTGCCACCTTTTTCTATGATATATAAAATTGTAAACTAATTCAAAAGATTCTTAACCATTACATTAAAGCGTCACAATAAACTCTTGTCATGTATTGAGATTGCAGTAGTCCAGAATTACCAAGTCAGGACAGAGAAATTCCAGCTCTGTGTAGTCATATCAGTGGGATGTGAAGACCTCTTGAAGCACACCTTTTAACTTTCAAAATGGAGATTTCCTTAGCTTGCAAAAGCAAGGCAGTGAACAGATGTACTCTGGAATAACAACAACATTTGATCAATATTGGTTATTGTAAACAAAGGGACTCAGACCCAAGTAATCTCCACATTTGGCCACTGCATATCAGTCACCAGTGACAGCAACGACAGCTCTCCTATGGCAGAGAAGAGCCGTACAGATTTCCGTTAGGCATGCTTCCACGAAAATAGATTAATTCTTAGTCATCAGAATCTGATTTGGGCTCCAGCATAGCAGGCTAATTTTCAGCCTATGGGAATAAAGTCATGGTAATTTTCCCAATCATTTAATGAAAAAAAAGAAACCAGCAAAGATAGAATCAAAACACAGCATTAAAAGGCTACCAAGGTCAAACATCCCATGCCCTGGAGCCCTGTCACCACCATCTGAGTAGTGGCTATGTTCATAAGGTATAATTTCCCTTGTAAATAGGAGAGGGTGTTCTCAAAGACCATAGACTACTTTTGAGAAAACATGACTAGGACAAGGCTAGTGGAACCTCTGTTTTCATTGCAGTTTAGCTGCTGTGGAGGCTACAGTTACCCATCATGGGAAGAACCAGTTCTGGACTCTACTTACCACCCAAACATAAAGGATGCTCAACAAATGTTCTCAGGAATGAATCTCCACTACAGTGGTTGTGCTGTGGTCATAACTAAAACAGCTCAAACACATGTGTTCACTGACTGCACAGGTCCCTTTAGGAGGGATTTTTGCTAGTAACTGAGCATAAAATAAAGACTAAAGCATGGCTTGACCCTGGAGATTGGCCAATCCATTGGCGATGCACTGTAATAAGGGTTGTAATAACAAAGGAAGTTCAAGGCACTATGGGAATCCTGTGTCTAGAGAAGCCAGGGTGGTTTCTGGAGTCAGTCCCATACGTGCAAGTCTTGAAAGAAGCATATGTGATTATAAACTTGCCCCCAAACATGGAAAAATATAGTCCTCCCTTAGAGCTTTACCATAGGGACTTTCCCAATAAGCTTTAAAGTTTTTGATTCACAGGAGAAACTACAAAGGTAAAAGTGAGGGTTCCCATTTCTCCTTCGGTTGAGACCTTACATAACCTGGCACGGATGTCAAAACTAAGACATTATCATGCACTGTGGAACAACCAAAATGATTTGCATCTTACCACGTCTTAGAGTAGAGCAGTAGATCTCAACCTGTGGTTCTGGATCCATTTGGGAGTCAAACAATCCTTTTCCAGGGGTAACCTAAGACCATGGAAAAGCACAGATATTTACATTATGACTCATAACTGTAGCAAAATTATAGTTATGAAGTAGAAATGAAAATGATTCAATGGTTGGGAGTCACCACACTATGAAGAACTATTTTAAAGGGTCACAGTGTCAGGAAGGTTGAGAACCACTGCTCTAGTGTCTTTCCAATCCTGACTTTGGATTTCACATGGATTTAGCAGTCATCTGTCCTTGATGTCCTTTTCATTTAAGGCAGTGTCTCAGTGTCTTCTTGGTTTTCACAACTGTGAAAGTCTTAATAGTAGTTCTGCTCACAGGGTATGTTGTACTCCATTTGAATTGCTATAACAAAACCTCCTTAGATCAAGTCATTTATACAAGAGAGATAAATGTCTTATCTTATGACTGGGAAGTCCAATTATAAGACATCAGTAGAGTGGGTGCCATTTAGAGCCTACCTTCTGCTTCATAGTTAGCATCTTCTTGTCCATATGAGTGCAGTAGAAGAAGCCAGTATACTCTCTCAGGCCTTGAAAATACTGTGCCTAAGGATGTGCATTCACAGAGATAGGTTTCAATAGTGGGAGTTTTGTAAGAACATACCAAACAAAGCCAAAACAGACTGGGAAGACAGCTCAGTTGTCTAGCTTGTTTAGCAGGCCTGAGAGCCTAGGTCCAATCTCTACTATTATAAAAAACAAACAAACAAAAAAACCAAATATAACAGGTATTTTATGAAACAAATTGAGTTGGTTTCAATTTTTCTTGTGGATTTAGGAGGAAACGTCATGGTTGCATGCTGTTCAGTGCATGAAGTCGGGGGCATTCCATTGATGTTCATCTCAGTAACGGGTTGCTTGATATATAGAAACAGATTATTAGTTTTACCCTTTTGTGTGCTACCTGTGGAAAGGATCAGATATATTTAGGGTACACACAGGAAGGTGGGTTATAGCTTAGCCTCCCAAGTGGAGAACCAGCTACTTAGATTACTTAGAATTATATAGCAAATGCTTATTCTTTCTCTATTCAATGGCTTATTTACATCACTTGGACTGATATGCATTATTTTATACTACAGAATGTTATTCTTCACTCTTTATTTGGATATTCACACTCTCCCAGGTTTGTCCAACGGGAAGAATTCTAGGTTTGTCTTGTGCTCTGTGTTTCTTTCCTTTTGCCAATGCCACCACAGGTGCATCCAGGATCATCTTGTCTCATTAATAAACCAGCCCTATGTTTAAGCTACTTTCTTGGAGAGAACAGTTTTTGAATAGTGTTTAAAAGCTGAGGTGTGGGTATTGGGTGTGTGTGCTTTTCTAATAACATGCTTAAATGCTACGACAAAATGCAAGGATAAACAAAGGAGATAGCCATTAAAATAAACAGAAGCAAGAAAGCAGCCACTCAGTTTGAAAGTGAATCAACTGACTTAGAGAAGCAAGGAAAAAGCAGCAGTTATGGAGATAGAGAAGCAAGCCAACTTGTGCCCACAGACCCTCTGAAAGTCTTAAAAGACAGCCCAGAGTGGCTGGGCAAGTAGGCGTGCAGGTAGGCTGAAGAGAGAAAAGTGGAGAAAAAAACCTCTGTAATGAGAAGTCTAGCTCCCCTCCCACACTCGGTACACCCAGGAGATTATTCCTCCCCCACCAGCACAAGACTGGGGAGTTTATGCTCCAGAGAAGTTCAGCACAAAACCTTGGGAAGAAAGTTAAGCGAAAACACACTGAAATGGTGGGGCTGTGAACTCATGCTCATTTGTCCCAGGGAGGACTGTCAATTAATCTAAGCATTCCTCCATGGATTCATTGTCCACATAAAGATAAAAAAGCACCAAGAGCACTGAAAGTTGATGTCCCAATGCAGTTGGCCAAGTCTACCTTGCAGGGAAGCCCCAACTCGGTAACACCAATATGTGTCTATAAACTTGCAGCAACAGCATCCGACCCACTTTTTCTTTGAATAGTATATCAAACATAAAAGGTACATTTGACATTTATGCAAATATATATATATATATATATATAAGCATTAAAAATTGATTCTATATCTCCTGCTGAGGTTAATGAAGAGAATTGACCAGTACTATAGGAAGAAGCCACTGATTTTATTCCTTTTTCTTTGTTCTAGAGACAAGCACAATCTTAGTTTTAAGATCCTTCTTACCATGCCATACCCTTCATACCTTACACACTGTATATTAATTCCCCCCCAAAATAGGTTTTGTCTTGCTTTAAAATGGATATAAGCTCGTGTGCTGAATATATTATTTATATAAGTAGCTTCTTTCTTTAGGCATTGTGTTTGAGAGATTCACTCATGCTGATGGTATACCCAGGAAATTATTGTCCTCCTAGGACATAATTTTCCATTTCTGTATGCATTTCTCTATGTTCATATTCTTAGGCATGTATTGTCTTCCAATCTGGAATTACTATGACTGGTACTTAGATGAACATTCTAGAATATGTGTCCCAGTGCACGTGAGCATGAATTTATCTTGTACATGCAACTAGGAGTATGATTACTATCCGGTCTGTAGATTTCGTATGATTATACCTTTCAAATTTCTACAATTTATTTTAGGAGTTGAGATATCAATTCCAAAATGCTGATAAAAATTTAGAGTATTAAGAAAATCTGTGAAAGAACTGAGTTTAAGGACTTATACTACCTGATATTAAGTCGTATTCTAAAGCTATGGAAATCAAGCAATTTAGGTGAAAATAGACAAATGGATCAGTTGAACTGAATGGATTGAAACACACAAGCATATGCCATCATCAGTTTCCTGCAACTGTACAAGGCAGGTCTAGAAGGGAGGATAGTATCTTTCTTTCCTGTCTGCTGTTGGAACAATTGCTGAGCAATATGAGATGAATAAGCCTTGTGTCTTTCTTGTGCCATGTGCATAATTTATCATAAAGTAGAAAATATGATTAAACTCTAAAACTCTGAGTGGCAGTTTTAAATGGATTTGCAGGTTTTGCTATCTCACTTTTTAAAAACTCCATTTACTCATACATGCATACTCAAGATAGACACTTTGGCTGTTTTCATATATTGGCCATTATCTGCAATGCCAGCAAGACATGTGTTAGTTTTCCAGTTGCTGTGGTCAAAAGTACTGGTCCAAGCAACTTATTAAACCCAGGGTTTACTTTGCCTCACCGTCTGGGGCCACATCATGATGGGGATGTCATAGCATCAGAAGCTTTAGGCAGCTGGTCACATTGTGTCTGTCATCAGATGGAGAACAGACGATGTCAAGGCTTAGCCAGCTCATGGAATGGTGCTGCCTACATTTTAGGGTGGGTCTTCCTGCCTTAACCTGATTGCTGAGCTTCTCACAGGTGTGCCCATATGATTTACAGCTGCCCCTCCAGATCAACCCTCCAGAAGTTCTAGTCACCCCTGCCCAGAGGGTTCCCCTTTTTCTACATCCTCATCTCTTGTCTCTGTTTTCATGGCACCATCTTAACAGATGTGACCACTATTCCATAGCAGTTTTTGTTTGCATTTACCTGGTGATTAACAGTGTTGAGTCCCTGTTGGCCATTCTTATATATCATTGAAGATGTTTTTTAAGCAACATTTTGACTCTTCGCTATTCACATGCATAAGTCCTTTATAAAAGTTGGTCATTATCCCCTTATACATATAGGTTACAAATATTTTCTCAGTTTCTACCATGCTATTTTACTTTATTGAGATCATCCGCTTTTGATTTTTTTGCCTGTCATTGGTTTGATAACCAATTACTACCAGAACCAATGCTCAAGAGCCAATATTCAGCAGCACTGAAAGTAGCACAGTGTTTAAACAAGAGAAGATGCTGCACTTAGCATTCTTTTCCTATACCTATTGAGCTTATTGTGTGTGTGTACTTTTCAGTCGGCTAATGAGTATATCATATTAATTAACGTGCCTATGGTAAAAAGCCTTACTCAATCATGGAGCATAATCACATTTATATGCTGTTGGATTTGGTTTACTGAGATTTTCACATCCATGTATATTGGAGAACCTAGCCTGTAATTTTCTAGTTATTCTTCCTCTCACTGATCCATTTCATAGGTTCTGTCTTCAGGCTCATAGATTTTCTTTTCTGCTTGAATTTACTTCACTGGCAATGCTCTCTACTGTGTGTATACATGGGTGTGTGTGTGTGTGTGTGTGTGTGTGTGTGTGTGTGATTTCATTGAGTGAGGAAGAAAGAGGCTGGGATCCCAAAATTCCCACTTTGAGTACATCTTTAATGAGCTAAGAGCCTCCCATAAGTCCTCACTACCTTAAGGGTTTTACCATTGCCCAATATTCTACCCCAAGACCTTTAACGCATGACACTTTGAGACTATCTAAACTACAGCATATGATATTCAGGAAATATTTTATAAAAAATGCATTCGTATTTAATTGCTAATTTCAGATTCAATGTGAGGATATGAATCATGGCATCCAAATTGTGCTTTTGCTCCATAATCATATCCTCTAATCTCAGTTTCAGCCTTGAAGAAGCTAATCCTTTAAAAACAGTTTATGCATACTTGCTAATCCACTAATTCATAGTTACTCCTAGTTCTGCCCAAAGTCAGCAATTGTGTCTGCCAGTTATGTAACTTAATAATTGAAGCTCCAAAAATCCTAATGCTCAACAAATGCAAACCTCCCTTGACAATTCTTCCACTTAATCTCCATGTTTACAATACCCTGCCAACCTCGATTTCCACCAGGTCAGCCTGAGACAGAGGCCAGGTGAAATAAGGTAAAAGGTAACAGAAATGTTCTGGACACAGAGGGCACAGGGTAGAACCCTACCATGCTGTTTTGTATTCCAGCATCTATTTTTCTCCCAGATGACCATTCCAATTCCAACTTGTTCAGGTAGTGAAATAACCCTGAACTATGAGATGATAGGATCCAGCCTTATAGCAGTCCCAAAGATACTGATCAAATTCCATTTGATGGTGATTGATCCAAGTGCATACAGGAAATCCTTATCTTTCCAGTGAGACCTAAAGGGAGATCTACCTAGTAAAAGTTCTCTTCTGAATATAAAGACAGAGACTAGTTAAGAGTAAGCCCTTCGCTGGTCTTAAAGTTTCTTGTTTTCATTCAGTGATAGAAACCATCATTTGGCTATACATATATGCAGTCTTTAGTTTTCCTGGGATTTCTGATGATATGTGTTTTCTTTCTGTGAACATGATCATATGCCTTCTACATCTCTCTAACATCTCCCAGATCATTAGTGAGTGTAGGTATCCAGGACATTCCCAAAGTCCATTAACTTCTATCCCAATTTGGATTGTTTCATATTTTGTCCATGACTCTCTTGTGCAGCTTTTATCTTTCCAGAATATTCAAATAGCCTTTTTAAAAATAGCCTTTTCAAACACTCAAATTTTACATAATACCTACAACCCATTCTGCCTGATTTTTTTTTCTGCTTTGTTTTGCTTTGTTTTGATACAGGCTGGTCCTCTCTCTTCCACTTTAGTTTGGTTGTTTGCTAAGCCTGATGCTCAGCTGTTAGCCTTGATTCAGTGTTCAATAGGATTGAATCAATTGGGTATTTTTGTGGGTTTAACTCTTCGTCCTAGTTAAATTCCTATACTGACGTTCGTTTGTGAGTAATTACACAATAAAAGGTAAATATAAGATAAACAATTTGGAGTTTGAAGCTTTCTGAATAAATTATTTGGCTCTGCACTTTGTTGATATGTTAGTAAGTTCTAGAATTTAAATTTAAAATTTTCCCTTCTACAGATTATTAATAGCTTTGACCATCTAATACAAATAGTCAAAAAAAAAAAACCCCACTAACTCCATATTGGTTCTGAATTCTCTGTTTGGCAGCCTTATTCTCTTAACACCTACATATTTTAAAATTGATTAAATCTGTAATTTGAATATAAAAATATCTTTAAAATCATAAAATATGTAGTACTGGATACATGTTTTCTGCTATGGAAGATTTAGCCTAGGATCCTATGGAACAGAACACAGAAAACATGTGGGTAGAGTCAGCAGAGTTAGCAGGTGATTTCAACTAGAAATCAGAGACACTAAGTTCTCAATAGCTTTATGCTGATCAATCAATACTTCTACCTAGAGCATAGTATAAGTTGGATTATGGGAAGTTTAAGATTTTTAGAAAAAGAAAACATACTGCAAAATAATTAGCTGTATTACTCTCACTGTGTTTAAAATGTTTATTTAAGAATTCTTTCTATATCTTATTTTTTTAAAGTACAATTAAATTAAAACAACATTTTAAAAAAATAATTTAATTTTGCTTTTTTAGTGTTATAAAAACTTTGTTCTTAATGATATAAAATTATACAATCCTGTGTGTACATATTTTAGACCACATCTTCTTGTGACCACTGAGGCTTATATTTTAATACACACACATATTATATATCCTTTTACTCTTCAATTTTTAACATTATTTCATAGAACATGTAATTCCTTTCTTGTCCCCTGAATTCACTCATAATTCTGGGATAAGAACTAGATTTCCTGGATGAAATGAGAACATGCTCCTTTGGGAATACTATTTCATCTTTCCTTTTTTGTTTGTTTTTGGTTTTTTCCAAAAACTGATTTTTCTCTTTTAAGCATTTTTGGTTTTTTTTTTTAATAAACTTTAGCCTCCAATTATTCTTTAATTTAAAAAATTGGAATGATGTTTAGATTCAAAGAGTTCCCTGTCATTATTTTTAAATTTTCTTTGAATTTTATGTAGGTAATGTTTTCCACATACAAAACAAATTACAATTAAAAAAATTACCTTCTAGTAGTCTCTGAAATATTATTTATAGTTTATGCATTTTATTCACCTTTCTAAGTAGTGCTTAAAGGACTTCTTCAAATATTTTGTAGTTCTTGTTATCCATATAGTTTAGAATGTGAAGCAAAGTTTTGTCAGGGAGCCTCATGTCTGTGGGTAAGTTTTGTTGATATTTAGGCTAGCATCTGATATACAGAAGAGCAAAACCCTACATAAGTTCTTAACTTCTCCCAAGCAAACTGGCTCAATTATCTTAGAGATAAGCCCTCTTGAGTCATTTACCTTAGGATAACAACCTTACATTAGGCTGACTGAGTTGCAGGAGTGGGTGAGGAAGGTCCCATGTGCATAGTCTCTTTAACAGTCTTCCTCAGCCAGCTGTACATCCTGTTCTTTACGAGGTCTGGATCTGAGCCTTAATGAATCCTAATGCTGTTCTACTATGGCCTTCCCTGCAGCCTACAGTGGACATTAACTAGGTAGTTTCATCTTTTAAATGTGTGTTTACCTCCATCATTCAGAACCAGGAGGGAGACTTCAGGGCACTTGCAACTTTCCCTATTTTCATTAAAATCTATTTTTACCAGACTCTCAGAAAAGAGGTGTCTGGTTTACCATTTTGTGTAGAATGCAGTTGTATAGTTTAAAGGGTATATGATTTTAGAGGGTAGTTAGATATGCCTAGTTTGCCTAGGCACTCACAGAAGCAGTGTGAGGTGCTCAGTATGAGGTAATAGGTAGTGGATGTCTGGATTAGAGCAGTGGACACGAAGATATTTAAAACAGTTAATGACCTAGATCTGCTTAGGAGGTACGGAACAACTAGTAATCCGTAATCCGTGGAGTAAAGTTAGAAGAAGCAGGGTTGAAGGATGTCCAGGGTGAACCACCACACAGTGACCGGTGGCTTCCTTTATGGCTCAGTCTGGGAATATAAAAGTCAATTGTTCATACATGCTCAGGAGAATGAACTGGGCTGACGATGCACAACTGGCTGTTATCAGCAGGAAGATGGTTCTTTAGAGCCATGCACAAGGATATATACGATTGCTGTGATAGAATATGAAGAGATGGAATCAGGCCTATGGGAGAATCTGGGAAAACAATAGTTAGCCAAAGTTGGGAAGGAGAAATCAGAAACAGAAATTTCCTTAAGTCTTAGGAAGTACTGATACTTAGTTATTTAAGGAAAGATACAAAGAATGAGAAAATCAAGGGTTTAGGTTTATGTACTTTCCAATCCATCCACTTCACTCACCTGGTAAATCTCAATCAGACCAATTGTCACTCCTTATTGGGATTATCTCCAAGGTGTAAAACTAACTTATATTTGCCTGATCTAATTGTCATCTCAGAGGCTTACTGCTGAATAAGCTCACCCTTTCCAGCTCTTTCTGAACTCTGGCTGGTTGGCTCAACTCAGCGTATAGCTCAAACTCCTCTTCAAACTGACTGATTCAATCCAGCTGCTCTCAGCTTCTCACTGAAATGCTCTGCTTGGCCTCAAACTAACTCTGGCAATTTGTTCTAATCCTCTGGCTCCTTCTCATTCTCTGGTCTCAACTGCCTCTGCTGCCCTGCACTGAAATGCATGAACTTCCAAACAAGCTCAACTCCACTGCACTGCACACACTACACTGACTCCCAGCTGACTGAACTGACTCAACACAACTGAGCTCCGTTCACTGAACTGACCTCCAATTAGATGCCATTTTCAAAGATGGCCACTTCTTTCTACAAATTAATCTTCCCTGCATTGTTTGGGATTAAAGTTGTGTACAGACATCCCATACTGTAATTCAGGATGTGTCTGTATTTAGCTGGATCACATAGACCTAGAAGTTCTTTGGATGAGATCTCTAGCCATAGCAGCCATCTTGCTGAATTAAAATTCCTCTATACCACTGATCACTCAGTCTCTTCAAGCTAGTCCTCTTTGTGGCAGGGCTGCAATTGTTTCCCTTCCCAAAAGCTCTTACAGGATTTCCATTGCACTTTAATGTGAACCTAAAATCTCTGAGCTGCAACAAAGTCCTCAATAACGAACAGCACGGAGGACTCCCATCTCCTAAAGACATTTTTCTTGAGCTCGATTCTCAGAGGCCTCTAATCACTGAAAAGCCTTATTCAGGCCTCTCTACTCAGACCGCCATCTCCCCACCATGCTGCAGGTTCAATTAGGTACTCCCACTTCCTTGGGTCTTAGTCTGTGCATAGATGGCCTTTCCATGAATTTCATATTTTCTTCATCTTTTGATCTTTTCTCTCCTCATTGCAATGGTGTTTCCTCTGTTCCTTGATCTGCTCAGCTTCCAACTCGTGTTTCAGGTCTCCTTTTAGCTCATCTCTCAGTTCCCCAGTATCCCTCATTGTTCTCAAATTATCATCATTTTTTTTGCTTTATAACACCATGATTATGTATATTTTATTTATTCATTCATTTATTCAGTCATTATCTTCTCTTCTAAATCACTCATCTAATTAGAACAGGAACTATGTCTCTTTTTTTTTTCATTGTTTTAACCACACAAAGAATCTGATACTGATCAGTATCCAAAAATTACTGACCAATTGATTGAACAGCTACATTGTACTTTAGACTGTTTTCTATTGTTATTGCAAAATACTCAATACTGGGTAAGTCATAACGAGAAGAGAAGGCCAACTGACAAGATGGCTCAGCAAGTATAGGCACCTGTGCTCTATCCATAGGACTTGAATTTAATGCCAGGAAAGAATGGACTACAAATGCTACTTTCTGACTCATGTGCCACAGCATTTGTGACCTGCATACATGTATGTGCACATGATAGATGTAGTGGTTAAATAGGTTTGGCCCCCTCAGATTTATCTATTTGAATTTATCTGCTTGGCCATAGAGAGTGGCACTATTAGGAGGTGTGGTCTTATTGGAGAAGGTGTGGCATTGTTGGAGGAAGTATGTCACTGTGTAGGTGGGCTTTGAGACCTCCTATTCTCAAGTTCCATCCAGTGCAGAAAACAATCTCCTTCTGGCTGCCTTCGGATAAAGATGTAGAACTCTTGACTCCTCCACCATCATGTCTTCCTGCATGTTGCCATGCTTCCCACCATGATGATAATGGACTGAACCTCAGAAAATATAAGCCAACCCTAATTAGATATTTGCCCTTTAAGAGTTGTCTTGATTATGATGTCTCTCCACAGCCATGAAACACTAAGACAATAGATGATAGATAGATAGATAGATAGATAGATAGATAGATAGATAGATAGATAGATGATAGATAGATCAATAGATAGATAGATATAGGAGAAAATATATTTATTTGGCCTATATATTTGGAGGCTAAGAAGTCTAAGATGTGAGGCTTCTGATGGAGTTAGGGAGGCTTCTTGCAATATCATAATGCTGGAAGGACAAGCACACACCAGATAAATGGAGAATAATCTAAGGTCAATTTCGTCCTTACGAGGAATATATTCCTGAGGTAGCCAGGCCCCTCTGTGGCAAATACATCAGTGTAGTCATGGCAGCAGAGTTCTTTCTGACCCTTTCACCTTTTGCTTCTCATCTCAATGCTGGTACACTGAAGAGTGGCCTTCAACATGAACTTTGAAGGAGACATCAAAAAAAAAAAAAAAACCACTGCATATGGTAATTCTTTTCCTTCATTATTTTGTTTGTATCTTCCATATTTTCTTTATCTATTTTGGTAATTCCACTTCAGCCACCATTTGTTTGGCATACATGTCTTTTACAAAATGTCAGGATGCTTTAGAAAATGCCCAGGTAACTACATATCTGAAGGGCTAACAGCATCTGCCTTGACTTCTCTTCTTCCCTCTCCCTTGCTAAGTGGTTATGTTACATTCTTAAAGCCAGCCCCAAGGCTTATTCTCTTATTTGGCCACTTTCCTTATGACTAAAACTCCAAGGTCCAACTATCCAGACATAAAGGCCCATAAATCAAAATTCATTATTTAGCTACACTTGCTAACCTGTCTACTCAGGATTTACCAACTCACCCTTGCACAGACTTACCCCTTTCTCCTTAAAAACCCCTGGTGCAAAATCACCTGCTGTTTGTCTTTGCTGGATCCAGAGACAGCTCTCTTTCCCTGCCCCCTTCTTGTGCCTCCAGGGCACTAAATCTCCTCTGTGCTGAGAATTTGGTGTCTGAGTGTGTTCTGTGCTGACTCTTGAGGTCCTTTACAATATTTTATTGCCATAAAGAATTATCAGCACCACCACTTGGATTTCCATGCTACCCAGTACACATGTCTTTCATCACTTATACTTTTTAAAGAGATTTATTTTTATTTTGTGTTTATGGGTGTTTTGTCTCCATGACTTTATCTGGAGGAAGTGCACATGCATGCAGTGCCCATGAAGGACAGAGGAGGGTATCAAATCTCCTGGAACTGGTGTTAGAGGTGGTTGTGAGCCAACATGTAGGAGCTGGGAAGCAAACTTGGTGACTGACACCACATTGCTCTGGCCCACACACCTTTCTACTGTACTACCTACTCTACAACTATCCTGTTTGGCTGTAAGCTACTTGAAAGTAAGACTTACTTGTCATATTTAATTGTCCAGAAACTACTCCATTCAGATTCCAAAAGTTAATGAGCAAGCTGAACACATTATCTTGGTTAGGTTATGAAAATTACTAATTGAACATTGATTGCAATTCATTTTTTTTTTACCTTTAAGACAATCAATTCAATCATTTAATCAACAGAAAATATCATTATTGAACCAATACACTTTGCCTTTAAGATCTATTGTGACATCCTGGCCTCTGGGCTCAAAAACATGATTCTTCAGTTCTTGAGTATATTTTATAGTTATCTTTATAACTTTTAATTTATAACTAAAGTTATTAACTAGAGTAATTAAGTAGATCAATAGCTTTCTGTTTTGTTTCTCCCTTCTTATGTTCTTGCTCTACTTTAGATGCCATTTGTTTGACGTGTTTGTTATACAAACTGATGGCATGCTTTAGACACTATTGCCCTGATAGTCACAAATCTTGTGTATAATTACATATCTATATTATATATCTACAGAGAATACACAATAGATAATTATGTATTTATAAGTAGGTAATTACATATCTCTGGGAAATGGTAAAGAAACAAGCTAACTGATGGCTTGAAGAGCATAGGGGGTTCTGAGCTTTCCAGACAGACCTCGGGAGCTCATGCTTTGCCTAACCTCGAGCCATAGTGTGGCTACTCTGAGGCTCAGGATGGACTTCCTAGTTCTCTAGCAGGTAGGGAATGCCAGGCTGCATATTGAAACCATGTGGAAATGTAAGCGTATGTTGCTTTTCACAGGGTAAATCTTGTCAGTTAGATAAGGTATGTGCACAAACCCATAAGCCAAAATGTGACCTGTGAGAGCACAGAGGAGGCTTCTCATCTGTGACTGCCGGGTGACAGTTTCACACATGACTCTGTCATCAACTCTGCCCCTAGTCAGGGCTGCAGAAATCCAATTCAAAAGGGATTTCTGCGTGGACATCAGCTGAGACAGTCTTTGCTCCACTCCAGGCTTGTGCTGCCGTATTCCTAATCACCATGTCAAAGGACTGTTGTTTTAAAGCTTATGTAACTTTCCACAATTCTACCTTTAAAAACTTCCCTTCACAGAAAATAAATTGTAAACACAAACATAGTTTATTACGATGCAACTAGAGCAGCGCTATACTCTCCTGGGGTATAGATCATTCTTCTTTGGAGACTTTCTAAAGGTTATTTGCTCATCACTATAGGCAAAAGATAGCTTTATCCTCATTTCTTGACTTGGTTGTTGTGCACATAATAGTGAGTAAATTCTCAAAAGAAGAGAACTAACAAACCTTCCCCAGATTTGCTCTCTCTCAAGTCTGGGCTGGGTGATTCTTACAGGTCGGTGATCAAGTCTGCCACGGGGACCACCATTCCTCAGATCCTCACATACTAAGCATCTCATGAAACTTGTAAATTAGATGACTGTTCTGGGCAAGGGCGTTGCCTCTCTCCCTCCTTTTGAAGTCCAGAGTAGCCTTTCTCTGCTCCCAACAGTCCTCTCTCATCTTCCCTACCATTTTCTCCGCCTGCAGTTACCAGGACTACAACATGGGGGCCAGGCTGACATTTCCTGGAGACATTCCATGGAAGCTCAAGCTGTCCTGAGAGAAGGAGGGGTGTGCAGTCTATCTTCTGGGAATCAGATTCAGATGGAAAATCATTCTTGGGTTTTGTTCATTTGAGTAATTATTTTTTAACTAAAGCATACATTTCATAGCCTCTTGATTTGCTTTGAGAATTAATTGACTATATATATTCCCATGAAACTACTCTAATTGTCCTTATTCAATATGAATTTACTTTGAACCTTGAACAAGAACATCTCATTAACACTAAAATATATGACTTCTAATATTTCACATGTACATGAATATACAATATATTAATGTATTATATTAAAATATTATATATGTATATATAATATTAGAAGTCATAAAAGTAGAAGTCATATAGATATGGATATATAGATATAAATATATATCTAGATCTAGCATATTTCTACTTGTGTTTACACCACCCAAAGGGACAAAATAAAGCAATCAGTCAAAGAATTGAATGGAAGTACTCAACACTCATAAATGCATAAAGTTACTTTATTTTAAGTATACATTTAATTTTGAAAAATATAAATGCTAAAATATCTCATCTTCTTCATCTCTTAATTCCATAAAAGTCACAATAGAAAGCTTCATAAAACTGTAAAATACTATGTTATAGGAATTTTAGGTTTCATATTGGAAAAACATTATTAGTAATATATTGAAATGTTTTCTGTTCTTTATCATTTTGTTCCACCATGTTGATCTACTTCATTTAAAATAAAAAGATGCATCATTTCTCCAAAGTTAATAAAGACTTAAGAGAATAAAAATAAGACTACCTGAAAGTGCGTACTGATTGTGAAACATAATGTGTACGGCTATGTACCAGCCATGAACTTGGCTGCACGGAGGCGAGTCTGCTGTCGATACGCATTGTAGGCCTGGGACAAAGTTACTTCAGGCTCTAAGGATTCACTGGGTGACTTTAGCCCTGAGTTGCAGTATTTGCCTAGGAAACAGAATTCAGGATTCTTGTGTGTATCCACAGAGCACAGTGAAATGAGCCAGGACTTAGATAGATCCAACTCTCTGGTCAAACCCAGCCTGCCACATTCACCTATATTACAAAAGGGTGTTCATGTCAGGCCACCAGGAAGCTCTATAAACTCATCTGAAGACTCCCCAAGGGCTGTCTTCTGTCTCCAGTTGCTTCGTACCAACTGGGCTTCATGCTCCTGCTGTGAGAGCAGATGGGAAACATCACAGAATATAAAGAAGAAAATCTCAGGTCCTTGCACCAAAATCGTGAAGTGGTATGGAAAAAAAAAAAAAAAGAAGACTGAAGAAAACTTTGTCCCATTCCTGATCAATGCCAACCTCTGTAATATAACTCAAATGTTTTTTTTTTTTTTTTAAAGATTCTCAGCAGTCAATACATTTCAAGTACTTCAACACAGTTAAAATAAAAGAAACAAAAACCTGGAAGACAATCATTTGCCATATTAAACAGCAACACGTGACTGACAAAGGATTTACTCTGTGTGTGTTGTTACATGTGCCCAAAATGCACATAAGCCAGATTACTGACAACAGACAGCCCTTTCTCTTAGGTGGCCGACAAGAGGAAGGTCTGGTTTGTATCTTCTCAAAAGAGTACTTCCCCGCCCCACCCCACGGCTTTATCAGGAGAGGCTGAAACAACACCGCCTCTGATATACAAAACCATTAGTAGTTTCTGCACACAGTAGGACAGGACCAGCATCTCAGCATCTCAGCAAACTGGAGGCCTTGATGCTTCGACAAGCAGGCTCAGCCTGCACATCTTCTCTCTCCAGCCAGTTTGCACTACCACAGTACTCCTGGCCAACAACTCTGAGTCTTTGCTTCAAGAAACACTTATCTCCAAATTCACATCCAGGGAGGAAGGGTAGAAAGGCATTATAAAGAATTCATTGCTGTATTTGTGTCCAGTTTGCATAGAAACAAACCACCATGAAATCTGCTTAGTTATCGGCCAATGAGCGAATTCAGCCAGATTGAGATACTGCAGGGCATCCATGGAGATTTGGAGTTCTGCTTGTTAGTGTGGGAACTCCGGTGGTAATGAGAACACTCGCTGTTACCTACTCCTAAAGCAAATGTCAGGTATGGCTTTATGTTCAGTCCATGAATACTAATATCCACCCCAGTCACAGACTAGGGACCATACATGGGGTGAGATAACTTCAGGATCTACTCAAGGACTGACGTGACTAGCTCCAGGAGCTCTCTGAAAAGTAAGTGGAGGGTCATGAGTCCCTATATAGACTTGATTCATAATTAAAAATTATTTATATATATATATATATATATATATATATATATATCCAGAGATTTTAGAAAAGTAAACAAAGTGAAGTGTCTTTGATTCAACATCAAGATTGGACTGCATTTACAATGCATGCTTTTAACATTTTACTGATGTGTTTATCACTAAAAAGGTAAGATTCCTTACACAGTTTAATAGAAAACCAGATAATGCACAACAGCCATTTTAAGGATAACCCTCAGGACAAATGCAATGTAAAAATGTATCATTTGAGATGGTAACAAATGACATGTAATTTGCTGCTATGATTTCAACAACAACAAAAAACCCTTGGGGACATTCATGCCTAATTATTCTAAATTCTAAAGTTTCAAGATGACCAAATGCCATGAAAGTAACATCTAACAGGATAATAAAACTCTGATCAAGATTTCAGGAGAGCAGGATTACATTTCAGTTCCTGTAAGAAAGTGGGAGTCTGTAAGAACCAACCACAGACCCAGTCATAGTAGGTGGTGCCCTTCTGCTTCTTCAATGCTCCCAGCAATCTCTCACAGTGAATGTGTATCACAATTGCTGCTATACAAATCCAAAAATATGAATTCCACATCCAAGCTATTATCTCAATATATAATCAGCATATAACGCAACTTACTAAAAATATTGGAATCAAATGCCACATCAATTTGGCTAAGAAAGGTCTAATTTTCAACTCAGTCCATTGAAGCACACAGATACACACACATACATGTGGTCTAATAATCCTATCCTATGAGGGCATGTAAATGAACACTTTAAACTTTCCTTGAAGATCTATGTGCATTCCTATACCATGTTACAGATGTGTAACACCACAGGGCTGATAATATTCTTATGGCTTTTGTATTGTAGCTCTGAACTCTTGTATTTGGGATGCTGACTGATGTCTGAGTAATAAGATATCTTCACCTGAATGTCCACAATACATTTCTTGGCCCCTGACAAAGTTCTCATGAGTGGTTTTGGATTTTATGAAAATGGACACAAGGAGCGTGACAGCTTTGCCCTCTGGCTACTGTCACTCTTATCTGGCTTTGCACAGGTGTGCAACAACCACACACAGAGTTCTTACACAAAGACACAAATTATTAAAATGAGGAAATCCCTAACAATACTGCATAGGATGCCTACATGTAACATGCTAGCATCTGTTCCCAGCACAGTCATCATCACAGCAGAAGTTGTTCCCCCTGCACACATTTCTCTCTCCTCCCCAGATTCCTTCACAAAACAGCTACATTTATTTTGAAAAAAGGGGAGAGGGGAACAATCCGACAACCCAACAGATTCTTAGAAGCATGGTGTTTTGTTTTTCTTTTAATTTGTTCTAGCCTTCTGGCTTACCCTAGAGTGGTGTGTGTGTGTGTGTGTGTGTACGTGCTCACGTGCACGCATGTGTGTAAAAATCACATTATATACAATACAATTTTTACAGAAAGCCTGGCAGCTACAGGTAAGAGGTAGAACTACTCAAAACTATGTTTCCTGCTGCAGGAAAAAAATTCATTTTCTTTACAGTAATTAAAAAAAAGTTTAAAAAATTGACAAAAAATAAGTTGCAGGTTAGGCCCCATAATTTAAACAACAAAATCTAGGAAGAAAAATATTCTTCGATGTACTCAACAGATAAGTTCATTAAAGGGTTAAAAAAAGTTGCATAGGAAAAGGGACATTCCAGCACTTGCTACAATGATGGCAAAGGTTTCTCTATAGGGAGCGAAGTACCTTTAGTGTTTTCTGCTTTTGATAACTCTAAGATCAGGGTTGGCGAGCAAGGGCAGGTTGGTAGCAGCACTTTTCCAGTCTTGGGGATTCTGTAAGCAGGAAGGGACTCTGTCTGGAGGTCAAGGGCTGCTCTGCCAGACAGAACCAAGCCAAGCTCCAAGCTTAGGTTGCAAGTTCTTTCAATAGTTTCATAAAAGGTGATACAAAAATTCTTGTCACATTTGATCTCTGCTTGACAAGGGCGGTTTCTGTGTGTCTTGAGTGACAGAGGGATTTACATGTCAGAGGACACATCTGAATGTATGAAAACAAGCGTGTGACCCTCAAATGTTTCTTTTTTTTTTTTTAAGGAAAGGGACACTATTGTCTTGATTTTTACCTATGCAAGAGAGAAGCAGAGAGAGTGACTGTATTATTCAGCCAGTGACCAAACAAAAGATTTTAAAATACATAGACAAAAAAAAAATTAGAACAGTTAACAACAGAAGTGTCAGTTTTGAGAAGGACAAACAGGTTACAACGTGGTTTCTGTTCCCTTGCTCCTCCAAAGATAATCGTTGTCTTCAGGCTCACGCTCGATTCTAATTTGAGGCACGACTTTCACTGGAGTTCTTGGAGGACTGAAGCAAGACAGAAAGAGAAACATAAAAGGAAAGAAACATGGAGTAAAGACAATTTTCATTATCATCTCTGAAACGCCCATCCACTGGGCACCCTGAAAATGTATCACACTGTTCCACCCAATGCCTACCTCTTCCACGTGGGTTAAGAACAGGGACTTTTAAATGAAGCAGGGGAAGGAAAGGAAATTCCAGCAAAAATGGCCCGAGATTTCATATATAAAAAAATAGTCCCAAAGTAAACAAAATGAACCTACCATGTGGATAATATTGTTAGAGAGGAAGGACCAAGACAAGTACCCGCAGACATTCATAGTCCGCTTTTCTGGGAGTCAGATAGGACTTGTCATTTCCAGACCCTTGTTAGAGAGAAGGAAACTACTGAAGAAAGCTACCAGGAAACTCCAGTTACCCTGCATGGCAATAAAATCATAAGATCCTATTCATTAGCTTAATGACACTGAAACTTCTCATTATTCGGAAGAGTAACGCTCTTTCAAACTGCTCTCCATCAGCAAAGCCTGGGTGAGTCCTGGGTTATTTTTGTAAGTCCCAGAGAAGAGAGCAAGGGATTCTGCCCATAGCCCCGACTGCTGCATTTTCCCATAGCACAAGACAAATGCTGACTTTGCTTTACCTGGGTAAACCCAGCGACTCAAGGAAAGGAATTTTATCAGCATGATGTGTGGCGTTCGAGGAATGTTGAGGATCTTTCTCCTGGGAAGGAAAAAAAAATCAAATGAAAAGATGTAGCTCTTTTTGTAAAAATGTAAAAGTAGAGTGAATGTGAAAATCTCCATGCAAATCAAGGCACCTTTCAGAACTGAGAAGAGGAGGAAGATCAGGTTTCGACAGTGGCAATGAACATTGCAACATTGTATTGAGGTAAGCATGTGTCGATAGATATTGTAACATTGTATCAAGCTAAACATGCAAGCTGCAGGATAGAGCCCAAATCAGTTCCTCTCTCTCTCTGATTTAATTATGAAAGCATAATTCCTGCCATGGGACTACAACAGCTCCTGTAAATCCCCTGCATGTCCTTGAGCTTCCCTCCACGCTCAACACTCAGTCTTCCGTAGCTATTGCTACTCAAGAAGAAAGGAGACTTTAAAGGTACGGTATTAAAACTCCAGTTTAATCAATTCTGTTCTTCCTTGGCCTACAAAGATTACCACATTATTAGAAAAGGTTCAGTCAAAAAATGGTCATGTATCAGCTTCTATATCAGCTGCCAAATAACTTGTAAAGAGATTTTGACAGGGCAAACAGCTGGTACATAAGTTTTTAACAGAGGTCTTAAAGTACTGGACTGATAATTAAAGCAACTTTAGAGACATCTTTTGCTTTTAATTATCTAGAGATTAAAAAGTGAAATGAATATGATAGGGGAACTGAAATTGTGAATGAAATCCTTAACTAATTTCTATTGATAAGGGTGACCATAGAATTATAATTATATACAATTATGAAATTGTATATATATAAATAATTATAAAATAAACATATAAATAAAGTATTTACAAATTGAACAACAAAGGTAAGGCTGCTTGTTCTTTAAATCCAGTGGGCAGGCATCCTGCCTCAAAATGGTATCCAGTGATTCCTGTTTCCTGGTGCTTATGCTCCTGTGTGATTCCTTCCCACACTGCAACAGAGCTGCCTTCACAGCTAATATACTATGGTGAGAACGGACTGCTAACTCCTAGCTTCTATTATAAAATACTGCAGCTTCTGTTTGGACTTGTAGCTATCTCTGGGAAAGAACCATGCCACACCCACATGGCGGTTCTATAGGAATCTCTATAGGCCAAGGAACTGAAACTTCCTGCCCAATACCATTGGTTGGAAACGATGCTCAGGCCCACCCAACCAAGTCTTCTCTAGGGCTTTAGTCCCAGCTGATATGTAATCTCCCGAGAATCTGGGCTAGAAACTCAACAGATCTTAAAATTTCAAAATGTGAGAGAAAATACATGTTTGTGCTATATTCTGGGGTAATTTGTTACTGAGCAATATATATACATCTGTATATATCTGTATATGTATTCCCATATTTAATCAACAGTTTCAATTCAAGTTTTCTTGGTAACCCTAGCCTCTTACTGACAGTGGGTGATATTATATACCAGAAATAAAACTGTCTCTGTTGTTGCTCATAGTACATTCATGTCTTTCTTGACTAGTAATAGGCTGATAGCTACAGTGTAATAGCTTATGACATGTTATCTTTTCCCTGTGATTGACACTCCATTTCGTAGTAACATTAGTGACCATATGAAGCTTTCCCAACAGCATAAGGTAATTGTCTCCAAAGCACTTTAGGCTTTGAGTTTTCATGGGAAGAAAATGTGTCCCTTTAGATCCAGACACACTACAGAATGTAGCTACGAGCCTATTACTCAGGAAAGACCAGAGCACTTATAGCTGTGAATATGAAATAACAGAAGAGAAATAAAGAAGTTGGGAAGAAAAACATATTTCACTCAAATCTACTTTTGCTAATATTTTACGACTCCCAATTTAATTGAAACTATTCCAAATTCTAAATATTAACAATCAATCCATTGATCACAGAGAGACCCAAGGTATTACTTCTCTCTTTTAACGAACTTCATGATTGACTGAAACCTAAGGAGGACAAACAGTAACAGACAGTGATGTAGTACTATGTAAGCTGCAATTCTAACTATAATTGGGAAAAAAAAACAATTTAAAAAACATGGTTACAGGTTTAGCTCTTGAAAACAAAATAATCAAAGAAAAGAACCCTGGCAATGACTTAGGCAAGAGATTATTGAACGGAAGTGTAAGAGGTTATGAATAAGAGAAAGGAGGTAGAGCTTAAGGAACAGAAAAGATAACATTTTTTTTTTTTAAAAAAAGAAGTAAGTTGCTTAAATCTTCACCCAGAAGAGAAAAAAGACAGAGTAGGTGAAAGTTAAGTTGAGGATAGCCCTAGAGGATCCTGGGAAAAGCGTGGATGAGAGTCAGGCAAGCATGCAAGGCGGTTAGTTCTACTCACTGTCCAAGGGTTTGTTATCACTTAGGAAAGGTTGCTGTTCCATGATGTCCATTGGAATTTTAATACTGGGGACCTTTTCTGAGTATGGGCAGTCAGACTGTGGAAAAAAATGCACAACCGTTTTTAGAATGCTTTCTCTCTCCTGCTTCCCGGTGCTTACCCAAACTGAACTCTTATCATGTACGTCTACCAAAGGGAAGAGTATTAGGTAGGTATTGTTTCCAGCTGGCGAATTAACTTTCCTCCACACCTTCGAACTACACATTTAGTCTCGCCTCTTCCAAGTTAATGGGACTGAGTTCTCTGAGGCTCCAACCCCAGTAAGTGGATTCCTACAGCCTGACTGTGGAGTGTTCTGCAGTTGGAGCCTGAATCAGCAAACCACAGACAACTATGAAGTGTTCTACAACTGGATTCCCAGTTGGCAAACTTTGGTTGTTGTGTGTGCGAAGTGAAAGCACGCCCTGTGAAAACAGATCAAATCCAGGAAAATTTCCAAACTATATATGGTCTAAAAAATCATGCTTTGTTTTACAGTGTTCTCTGATTCTGTCTCCAGGAAAATCATGACCCACATTCCTGTCTAAAACAATTTTAAGACCTTTTTAACATCCACTAGCAAGGAACTTTCTATATAGACTTAAAGTCTCCTTTCCTTACTTTAGGACTCTCAGAAGCTATTTTCTGATTAAAGATCCATCCCAATTTTCTGTGTCAATAATATTTTAAAACATAATTAAAAAAAAAAGAAAAGAAAACCAAAAGGCTGATCAGACAAGTAGAGAATCATAACCAGGACAATGATAAAATTAGGCAGTTGTAGAACGTCTTAAAACAGTCCACCTAAGCACAAAATATCATAGGTTTCCTTAGGACTACTACTTTAGTTTTTAAAGTCTCAATGATTGTGTCAGCATTATTTGCAATAGGTAAAATATAGAACTAACCTAAGTATTCAATAGCAGGATCTGGACAAAGAAAACACACACACATGTGTGCACACCACAGATACATACACATACACTCACCACAGATACACATAATCACACCACAAAGATACACACACACACCACAGATACACACCACACATACATACACACACACACACATACACACACTACAGATACACCCACACCACAATACACACACACCACACAGATATACACACACACACACACCACAGATACACACACACACACCCCAGATATACCCCACAGATACACACACATACACTCACCACACAGATATATACACATGTACGCCACACAAATACACACACACACACACACCACACAGATACACACCTACACACAATTTTTTTGCCCATAAAGAAAAATGAACTCATGTTGTTTTGAAAGATGTTATATGCAAATGGGATAATTATAGTGAGTAAATTAAGCCAGTCTCAGAAAGACAAAAATGCTAAGTTTTCTTTCATGTCACTTTTAGATTTTTATACAGATCTATAAAACCAAGAAGTAAAACTGTCTGTGAAGACAATGGAGATTAATGGATGAAGACCAGTGAGAACAGAAATATGGGGAGGAAGATGCTCAACATATAATATTACACCATGCAAGAACACTAAAATGTAATCAATTTTAAAAGTCAACATACTAATCCCAAGTCTATTTTTGGGGTGAAGTGATCTCTGATCTATCTCTAAACTGAGTATTTCATGGAAATAATCTTTAATGAAAGAAAGGGGGCAGAGTAGAAGGGAGAAGGAAGAGGGTTGGGACTATGTCTCAGTAGTAGAATGTTTCTCTAGCGTTGTGAGACCCTGCCCTCAATCCTCATGATTAATATATGGTAGTAATGAGTTATAATGTATTTTGAGAACTAAGATGATATATGTAACTGACAAAAAAAAATTAAATTAGTTAGGATGCCGAATCTACCTTCCTTCCTGACCATGTCACAAAAGAAGTCTCCTTTCCAACATTCCCCCAAACAATAGCACTTACACATACCTGGGAAGCCACCTCTTAATTACACACTTAATTACTAGGCAGGCTCAGAAGAACCGTGAGCCAGTTAAAATGTAGCAAGACATAATTCTCACAACTTCTGCCCATAAACATAAAAGTGTGACCCTGGAGTACCAATATGGCCACATGTGACCAGAGACCCTGAGCTGCCTGAGCGTCAAGAGATACACTCCAATGACTTCAAATAATGTGCTCAACATAGAGAACCTTCTGCCCTAGACAACCTATACAACCCTATACGACCAATCGACCAATCGTGCTCACTATCCATAAACAAATGCCCATCTGCCGCCTTGACACAGATGCAGTAGAGAAAGTATCACCTGAGACATCTTCAAAAACAAACAGAAAACCTACTTGTGACATGCGGCAGAGAGCTGTAAACATTATCAAAACAAGAGCCTTGTGCGCGGGAAAGTCATCAGAAATGTAGCAGAGCACTCTGGAGTTAGGTAAGGAGCTTATCTGAGCCAACTTCTCTCAGGGGAGAGGAGTGAGTTTTAAACAGTACCCAAAGGTTGTATACTGTTTTAAATAATAGAGAACACTTTACAATATTAATCTCCATGTTAGCAATGTGTAATGATTTTAAGTTTGGTGTTCATGAGTACGAACTGAGGTGTCTATTTTGAAAATCCAAGATTTGAATGCCACTTTAATCATTTTAATATCTCAGGCATTCTTTGGTGTTTGTCTTGAATGGTCCAAAAATGAACGTCAAATGTTGATTTCTAGACAACATTCGAGTGTATTATTCTTTTAAACACAGTGCGTTAATCTCTGCTGCAGTGTAAACATGCTCTCTACTCTTCTTTCATCTTTGGAAACAGAAAATCTATCCACCTGCTCTCTCAGAAGACAGATGAGGGTAGCAACAGAAGCCGCCCCAGACCCCCTTCTCCATGGCTAAATGTGTCTGATATATTTAGCCTTTTCTTATTGGATCAATTTATCTGAAATCCAATTCTGTCTCTTGCTTCCTTGTGCTGTACTATATCCACGTTGTAGAAGAAGAATGCAACCAGACAGCCCAATCAGCTACAAACACACAGAGGAGCTCAGAGGCAAGCTCTGGCTACGCCACTCCCAGCTCTGCACACTTAGAAAACCATCTGTAACTTTAACACCGAAGCATTACAGTGTACACTTTAAGCCCAGGCAGTTTCATTTGTCGCTTGCACCTTAAGCTAATTTATTTTTCAATTCTTAAAAAATAAAAATATGTCAACATTTACCATTCTACATGTAAAATTCTAAGAAAAGGGAGCTGTTGTGATGACTGAAGATAAGGCATGCTTAGCCAAAGTTATTGAGTAATTAAAAATTAATTTTAGGACTTCAGTGACTCAAGCAAACCACATGAAGTCATAAGGATACTGCTGATGTCATCTCATCAATAGCAGCAGAAATCCATATATAGGTCCAGATCCCAGCAGAATTACAGTCTTCTCAGGGAAAGTTATTTGATGAAATTCTCAGTTAAAAAGATAAATCACTGACACCTGCCCACACAAGGCTCTAATTATTTAAAAACTGAGTTATTCTGTCAAATAGGCTATAATTGGCACACTAATGCATTGTGCAGCCTTACTAAACGAATGTCCGTCATCTATGAGATCGAGTTCTTTACATGTAGTGTCCTGTGTCTTTGTTTTCAGTCATTCTGTCATTATGGATACGTTAAGTGGTTACAGAAAGCCTTTAGAAAATGTTAAACAAAAACCAAACCATGAGATTAAAAAAATGAAGGGTAAATTGGTGTAATGAATGATTGGTCAGATGAACCTCTGGAGCCTTCAGCTGTCCCTGCCCCACCAGGAATAAGAGGGACATTTCCCACTTTTGTCTCTTTAACTGGCTTTACATGGAAAGTGTGGAGTGCCCCTTACATCATCATTGTCGCTATCCAAACTTCCTTTCTTCTTTTTCTTTTTCTTCTCGTCCTCCTTCTTTTTCTTGTCCTTTTCTGGAATGACATCATCAAGGAAGCTGAGGTCGTGCTGGGAGAACAGGTAATCCATACCTTTTCTGACTGCTACCAGGGCCAGGATCTGGAGAGGCAATCAGAAGACAGGCACATCAGAGGACAACATTGTAGGGATGCTGCTGTTGCTACTGCCACCCCCCCCTCTCCCCACACCTGTGAACGCCAGCAGAAATCCATACAGGTACAGAGCCAGACAGAACTGCTCACTGAGTGACCCCCCCAACAGTCTTCCCAGTTTAGTGACAGTCAGTTTGAAGAAAGTGTCAGTCAAAATCCACGTTGTTTTGTTCATAGAGATGCATGACCATACTCAATCAGAATATGAAAGAAAGGTAATTATTTTCCAAAATCATTTTCTTCCATGCTGAGTTTTTTTTAAAAAAATAATTATAAAAGCTGAAAGGTAAAAATTAGCCTGCATAGATTCCTAATTATTGAAAATTAAGAAATTATACAGGTTTCTAAAAATTAGTCATTATTTTAAATTAAATGATCCTTGCTGAACACTTAGGCAATATTAGTTCATTTATTCTTTATAACAAACTCAAGAAATATTTTGTTTTCATATTATCACTGGACAAACTGAAACTTATAAACACTACGTTTTTCAAGGTCGTGATACCAGTAAAGAAAGAATGCAAAGCATACAGTCTATCTGCTTTTTAATTTTCTTCTATTTTGTTTTTATTTATATGTATGTTTGTGTGTGTATAAATGTGTGCAAGTACCAGTGGAGTCCAGAAGAGGGTGTCAGAAGTATAGGCAGTTGTAAGTGCAGAAAGCACTCTCAATCAATGAGACATCAATTCAGTCATTTCTGACCATGAATGATTTATAGTCTGTATTTAATCTCTTGAGCCCCAGGTTCCTGCTTTTCAGGCTGACATTTTTTTTTTTACCTCTGATTCTTTGGTTCTATGGACCATTTTGTGAATTTCTTTTAGTCAGCATACAAATACCAAGCTCTATGAAATGTCTTGTCTGCTATGTAACATTTGATTGCCTCGCTTTCCTTTTCCCTATGGAGGTTCGTTAACACCACATGTTCAACAACAAAAGTCACACACAGTCAAGTTCCCAAAGTGGGGGGTGGGGTGGCCTTCCACTTGACAGTGGGCTCCATCCACACTACACTCCGTACTGGAGGCATCCGTCTCCAGAAGAAATCAGTAACATCTGCACTGCTAACATTCCAAAACCATCTCTGAGCTGAAGGAAATCCCTGGGAAAACACACCTTACAAAAGCAAAGTGTTTTCTTATATTTAGTACAGGTAATACGTAATTTATCAGATGTATTTCAAATTTATTTGGGGAGGCTTCACTCTCCTGATATTAACAAATTAATATATAGGTAGAAAGCCCTGCTAGGTAAATAAATGGGAGTCACTTCTTACATTCAATTTGTTTTACAGTGTGTTATAGCTTAAGAGGAAAAAGTTATGTAAAGGACCATCAATAAAAAAAAATCTTGCTCAAAACTGTCAGTTATTTTTTTAAACCATTTTTTCTATGTCTTAGTTGGGGTAGGGGGTAGAAACACAATTATAAACAGCAAATATAAAACAGAATAAAATAATAATCCCTGTTATGAGTCAGTTGGTTTTAAAAACAAAATACGATAAGTGTATGGTATAGAAAATGTTTTGTTTTTGTTTTGTTATGTATTTGTTTTATCAGATTGTAAGGATGACAAAACAAGATGGAAACAGCTTTGAAGTATAACAGTTTCCTCCAAGACTGAAACATTCCATCCTACAGAGAAGATCCTTAAACTCGAAGGTAAACAACTTGAAATCCCTTCAGGAAGTCCCTAAAACTGACCAGATTCACTAGGCCACACCCAGCCAGAGTAAGCAATAGGAGCTGTAAGTCCCTCACAAACCAAAGAGCTAAGCTGCAAAGGAGGCTCTCAAACAAGCCAAACTGCAGAGACTCCAAGCCCAGACCACCTGCCTGGAAGACTCAGAGCAGCTGAGCACCTGGAAAGGACTCTGCAGCCTGCTGAGCTGCCTGCAGGCTATGCATTGTGCTCCACATTCCCAGCTTTGTGAGCTGTCACCCATGCTGGTAATGGTCATGCAGCAGTCTTTGAGTATTTTCTGTTTCTAAGTAACACCTCACCCAAATTCCTGAAAGTAACCCCAATAAAACTAAGTGGTTCACTAAATTGGACTTTGGTTTTATCTGTTCTTTGGTCTGTTGTAGGTTTTCTATCTGGCGGTAGAAGTCTCTCCAGGAAAAGTTTTTTCACTAAAAGAGTGTATGTGGGCAGTTTCTTGCAAGAAATGAAATTACAGTAAAGTTAAAAAAAAAATCAATAATGAATCAAGAAATAGAGATTGCCTTTTCTCTTTCCATTTTGATTTGGGGCGGGGGGGGAAGGGGGGACAATTATTTGCTTCATCTTGTAAGTATACAGGAAGACTAGTCCAACCATATCCTAAAAATGATGTAAGCCTCCAACCATATCCTAAAAATGATGTAAACCAAACAAATCTCAAAAACTCTATCTCTAGTGAATTCCACCTTTTCTCACGAGCTTACAAAAGCTTCTATTTGGACGGAAATGCACTTTATTCTTCCCTAGAATGGTTCTATTATACAATACCTTGAAAAACCACATGTTCTGGTGTCTACTGCCTGCCAGACATTGTGTTATTCACTTGGCATTCATTATCAATGCTCAGAACAATAACAATGCTACCCTCCCACTGATGAGTTCATGGTGGCTCAAGGATGTTTGCTGACCAGCAGGAACCTGTGCCAGTTATTGAACTCAAGTGAACATGATTCTAAGCAGCGATTGCCATGGGAATCTTATTACAACCAGTCAACGTGTTGAGTTGAAAGCCAGAAAAGACTAGCCACACACATGTCATAGTAACTATATGATAGCCATCCAGTCAGGGATAGTTTTAATTTTGAAAGCCTACCATGACAGGAAAAATAATTGCAGCCACTGTTGACTTGAGGATCCAGAGCAGAGCCAGGCACAACACCTGCAGGAAGGTGAACAGGTGGACTCGGCGGAGGGGGACGTGGCGCAGGTAGATGAAGTCAGGCTGATGCTTCAAGGGCATCAGAAGCAGCTTGAGACGGTCCATGAACTGGGAGGAATGGGGAAGAAAAGGTGGATGTATTATCTGAAGAGTCTGTTGAGTTGTTTCTTCTCTGCTTAACCAGCCAGGAGTGATTTATAGTGTATATTTCAGGCGAACAATGTCCTCTTCAAAGGACAAAGCTCAGGTTAGAGAGTGGGGGATTTACATTAGCCCAGTCAGATCACGTTATGTTACGTGTCTTCTAATTTCTGCTGATTTTTTTCCCAGAAATATTTAGTGGGTACATAAGATAAAGTGGGCATAAAAGGCTAAAGTTACAAGGAAATCTTAAATTCTAGCTGCTCATCCTCTGCCTTCTCTTTCTACTCTCTGCTTTTCAGCACAGAGGATTGTGTATCCATTTTGGTACGCTATGCTGAGGGAAGACTCCTCCTAGCTCTTGCATCTACTCCTGCCTCAGTTGTCTTATCTGAAAGAAAAAACACAACATCGGCATATCAGTTATGCTCTAAGGAGATAAAGAACCCATATAACTTAAAAATGGAACCACGCAGATTATGCCAGTAAGTCCCACTTTCTTTAGGTTATAATTTATTAACACATCCATACCCACTAGTGTATCAGCATTTCTTCCAGAGAAAAGCTCTGTGAGCATTATGGTGAGTTTTAAGACAATGACCACAAGACTCAAGAGTCTGAGAGTGGTTAACACAGTCATGTATTGATCAGGAATTGGAAGGATGATGGTGGATAGTTGTGCCAGGCGCATCCCAGAGATGTAGTACTGAGCTGATACTATGAGGAGAGTACAATGATGCTCAGTTCCTCATCCAGGGGCCTTCAGAGGGAGACGCTGTATAGACAGGCACTGAGCTGACTAATTATAAAAATTAAGGAAAAGTAAGCGACTTTATCATAACCTTCTCTGGAGCCTCTGCCTATTTGATAGCTTTTGTTCTCCCTTTAATATATTCTTATCTATAAAGATTAGATTTCTTTTTTTTTTCCTTGCTAAACCAATCTTGTCAAAGGGGTCTAAAAGAGAAAGAATGAAGAGAAAAATAAAGAAATTTGAAAAGGTGTTTGGGACAATAATACTTCAGGAACAACACAGCTAATTAGCTGTCCCTACAACACTCCCTACAATTATTATGGGATGATTGGCTCTTTTGTTCTCTTTATAGACAGGTATTCACCTCTAGACATTGATAAGGCCCCTGGAACACCCAACACAAACCTCTGGTTTTTGACTGGATCCTTAAGGGCAAACAAAAATTAATAACTGTTAGTCCTAGGCATCTAATGCTCATATTTTCCCATCTATAGGAGAATAAGTATTTATAAATGGCAGGGAAAAATAAAATATTTTACAAAGTTGTACTTCCTAAATTACTTGGATGGCAAACCAAAACAAACAAAACAACAACAGCAAACAAAACAAAACAAAACAAAACAAACAAACAACAAAATGAAAAAACCCTCAGTCACCCATGCAGCCCATGAAGAACCACTTTGCATTTCATACCAAATATTCCGGTGCAGAAGAACCCTTCTACTGGACCAAAACCAGGAATAGTAAAGTAGCTTAGCTTTGCTTTTGGGGGGTCTGGCCATTTGCCCAGATCTATCTGACTTTAAAACCAAGTTAATATAAATGTAATAAATGAAAGCAAGGGCTGTTTTGAAGGAGTTCAAATGAATTCTTATGATGATCACAGAACACACAGTCTTTTCCCATTAAAACATTACTGAGTGCTAAATAAGGCTGCAATTAACAGGGTGCCAGAAAGTGGCGGAACTTCCAGCTTCCTGGTGCCAATTAAATTAAACCTCCATTGAGAGACAAAGTCCCTCACCAAGTTTTGCCTAGTAAATTTTTTAAAAAGTAGACCATGGTGGAGGTGTGGCTGGGGGCGGAGGGGGGGCAGAGGTGGGGGGTTGTGCAGGGTGGTCATTTTAACTGAAGTGAACATCTGAAAGTTTTGATGAAAGCAGTAACTACTACATGGTAATTTTAATTGCTTATTGCTACAAAACTTTTGATCACTGAGTTTTAAAGGATCGCAAGCTGTCTACAAGGGGTCAGGCAAGTGCGCAAACACCGCCTTAAGAACACAGTGAGTATCTATCTTGAGATGAAATAAGGTGATGTAAGAGAGAGATGAGAAAAGAATACAAGACAAAAAGAAAGAGTGGGAGTGTGAAAAGGGGCATGGAGAGGAAGAGGTAAAGAGGAGGAGAAGGGCTGGGACAAGGAGGAGGAAGTGGTAAAGAGGAGGAGAAGGACTGGGACAAGGAGGATGAAGAGGTAAAGAGGAGGAGGAGGAGGTAATGGGAACAGCAGCTCATTTCCTCACCAAATGACATTTAGCACCCCTTTTCAGCAATGGGCATTTAGGATAACATTTGTTGACACCAGCTAGCTTTGTCGATTCCATCAGAATTGAGAAGCAGGTAAAAGGTGGGGGAAGTAGAAAATAAATGTATTTTAAAAGAGCCCCTAGTTAATGATTAGTGCCTTCATCAGAGATCTGTGACTGGACTAGTTCTGCTTTGAGAAACGCACAGGGCTTGCTCGGACCACTGAGGAAGCTTACCTGCACACCGTTAAGTGAGGCCACCCCCATATACAGGAACACACCATACAGCACAGGCATCGGGATAAACTGGGAAGTAAACCAGTGGAAACAGGTTACAAACAACAAGAATTAGGAAGGGGAATAACTTAAATGAAGGCTACATCTGAAACTAAAGCACAGCATTACAGAGCAACCGAAAATGAGTGCTTTTAACTCATCAATTGATAAGATTCTAAGCCCTGCAGTAGAAATAAATAAAGATAAAAGGAACATTCAAATAAACTTTATTTTTTGTTTGTTTCTTCTTTTTAAAGAATGGGCACACATGACCTCAATAATACTTTTTTTTTTTTTTAAATGGTGAAACTGTTTTGGCTTTCCTTTGCTCTTAAAAGCAATAGACTATGCAACCCAGATGTCTGCGTGGGATAGGAGGTACATGAAGAGGTAGCAAATTGCCTCACTCTGGATCCAAGATCCTTTTGTAACAGGCTGTTGGTTTTGTCCTTACTAATTTTTGCCAAATGATCTATCAGTTCGGAGGGTAAATGCCTCTTTCAGTAAAGGAAACATCAACTGACCACCCCTTGTCTTCTAGGGACTCTAAGAATACAAACTAATGGGAGCACGGTTTGGAAGCAGCAGGAAGCACCTGGGAGCAATTAACTACACATACGGATAAGGATAATGCAAGCCTTTTAAAACTCAATTAATATTTTATGCATTATTTAGTAAAACGCCCTTTACACCAACACGAAGTTTTTTTGTTTGTTTGTTTGCTTGTTTGTTTTTTTAAACAATGAGAAGTTCTAATCCAACATGTATACTTTACTTTCCCCTGGACCGGTAAAATGCAAGCAAATCACATTTGAGAATCAATATTCTAATTCCGAGAAGTCTTCTGTCTGGATGACAAAGGTATCAGCCTTGGGTTTGAAAAGAAGTTCAAGCAACTGAAGGACAAAGCTAAAATACTAAAATAGAAAAGTAATTAGGGCCAGTCAGCAAACCCACATGCAGTAGACCATTTTAACCAGAAGGAGGAATATTCCTTAAAGAGCAGAACTTTAAAACTACGGCATGTATTTAATGAAGCACCGTTTGTAGACCCATCTTACTGCAATTGCCTGTTGCTGCTGTGCCTCGGACCTTCTGACCACACTAAAGAACTAGTGAATTCTAAAATAGATTGCCTCTGTCTCCAGTTGGTACTGGTGACTCACAGGAATGCTTAAGTTTCAATGGAGAAAATACACGTCTATGAACTAACTGTCAAAGGTTTTCTCTAGAAGGGACTAACAATTGCATCGTAACGAACTTTACTCATGAGCTCAGAAAAGACCAAAAACTAAAAGGAACTGAATGCTTGAAGTGGGTAGGAGGGCAGGGCTGTAGTACCCAGCAGTGGCCACAGAGCGGTAGACATATCCCACCCAGGCCACTGGTGCTCAATCACAAGCCCCCATTTCTCTTAGCATGTGAGTGCTGATGTGACTTACAACTCTTTATGTGCATTTCCCAATAATAAATACATAAGACCAGCAAAGGATCAAATTTCCATCTCTGATTCATTTCTAAGGCATCTATTTCCTCTCAAGATGTTATGATTTCTTTTCCATTTATTGTGTACATTCAAGCATGAAAAAGGGGTGCAGGAAAGAACATGTGAATTGTGGGGAGCTACCTGGGTTTCCTCAGTGATTTCTTTTTGATCTGGGTAAAGCATATCTCCGGATTGGAAGTGTCAGAAAAGTCTATCCTTCCCTGAGCTTAACTAATGATATTTTTTTTCCTAATGTGTTTCTACTACTATAGCAGAGGAACACTGTGCCTGGGGCCTTCTTAGATCAATTCTCTGAACTATGTTAACAAATTTCACCTGATCTATGACACAGAATGGCATGGATGGATATAAGGAAGAAAATAACTGGGTATAGGAAGGGGTGTGTGTGTATGCACACATATGCATATATATATATATATACACACAAATATATATATATATATATATATATATATATATATATCAGTTGGAAGAAAATAATACATAGAAGAAAATCTGTGAAGTTGATATTTCTGATCAGCTTCAACATAATACACATGCTTATGATATTCTCATTTTCTTCATAACAGAACTTATCAATACAAATCCTAGAATGAAACTCCTAACAAACCTGACAGAGATGTTGGGGTAGAAGGTATATTTTATAGAACTTAGTTCACAGATCCTGTCAGAAGGTCAATGTGTAAAAGTTATACTAGAACTACATATCAAAACAAAGTTGTCAAAGGAAGAAGAAGAAGGCTTGTAAAACGGAGAGCCACCCAGGATGTGGGAGTTCATGCTTGTTCTCTTAGCACTTAGAGGGCTGAGGCAGGAGGACTGCCATGAGTATATGAGTTCAAGGCCATCCTAGACTAATGTGTGACAATATAAATAAATAATGAATTCTACAAAAAAAAAGTCTCTAAAAATGAGATCCCATGTTATAGTGGGATAATGCAGTAATAGCGGGAAATCATTTCTACAAAGCAAGGTGGTAGAAATTAAAAATATCCATTTCAGGGGCACATGCAGATAGCTAAATGGTAAACTGTGCAAACAATTATACCATCAATAATACCCAGGAAGCAAATAAAATAAAATAAAATAAACACAAAGAAGTATTATATTCAATAACTACTAAAAATGAAAAAGTTAAATGATTGATCCTATAATCATATAGAACAATGAAAGTGAGGTGAAATCAAAATAAGACTTAATATCTAAATACTATGTCACCAAGTTTTTGAATTTTGGTCAGTGTATTTCTGTATTTTTCACATTGTCTTCTAGTGATTTGTCAATAGTAGTAGAACTCTCCAAGAACGAAGGATGTGAAAAGGATTTTCAATAAAAAGGGAAAACTATACTTGCCCAACACTGGATAGGAACTCAGGAAGGACTGAGATCTCTCCATGGCTTTATGGTCAAAGCAAGAGTGAATGGGTATGCTTATATGTTTGAATGTGCGTGTGTGTGTGTGTGCATGTGCGTGTGCCTGTGCCTGTGCCTAAAGCTAAGAGTAAGGTCCTGATTAAGATGTGGGTGACAGTAGTTGAACAGACCTGGGTTTGGCTTCCAGCTACCAGCTGTAGACTGCTGAGACAACTTGTTTATTTCTCATACTCTGAGCATTCTTGTCTAGAAAGCTCCTATGATAAAGACTACATAACATCTTACTAATTAATTGATTAATATGGCAACTAACAAATGATAAATGTAGAGCTTATGCCATCCTTATCATGAAACCGTATGCAGTTCTCAACCACTGGTCTTCCTGTTTCCTCACTGGTAGGGGTGGGTAGGGGCGTGGCTTGGGGAAGAGATGCTGGGGACAGGGAGGGCTGGGTGGAAGGTCTGACTTGAAGTCCTGTTTTATCTCATTTTTAATACACTGCACTTTCAGCTAACCTGGTTTTGGCAATAGGTTATTAACACAATGCCCTAACTCTCTTAAGCCCTAAAAGTCTTCACTGATAAAGAAGCCACAGGTTCTCAGTCTGGGACAAGGTCTGAAGAGGACTTTATGAAAGTTTCATAAATTTCCCCACATCAGAAGGATTCCAAATAAGATCAAAGAATCTGGGAAAGATAATATTATGGGAAAAGAAGATAGAGATTCTTTGAAGGCTAAGTACCATGTTTTATTTTGAAGGGCATACATTACATGAGATTGGTTTTATACTAGAACATCCAGAGTTCAAACCTTGCCACCACAATCCAAGCTTATTGAAGTCTAGTGACTTTTTCCTAGCTTTAGAGTGGAGATAATTATTCATATCGTTCTCATAGGTACTGATGGCTATATTTTTAAAACCTCCAGTGACTCCTTAATCTGAGGCTAAGATCAACAGACAGCAGGTTTATCTCTACTATCATCATCTCCACTCTGTTTTTCCTGCTTCCATGGGTCAGGTCTATGTGGGAGATCAACAAGTATCTGCCAGGTCCGAACTAAAGGCTCCCTTCTACACTTTAGTGCACTAACGAAATCTTAAAGATAACTTCTGACCACACCTCATGTTAAAGATAAACTAATCCAAGCACGGGCAACAGAAACAGCAGTGAACTTTCCTTGATCTTTATGTCTTGAGTCTTGCCAGTAAAATAGAGAGTCAGCTCAGGGAACAGCCTTTCATCTCTTGACTGTTCTGGGATTGCCACTTACAGAACAGGAGCAGTAACCGGCCGTAGCATTTCCATTGTGGAAACTCAGGGACCTCCACCTCACCAGCCTGGGAAGCCAGTTATTCTCACTTCCCAGAAGTTCTGTGTAAGCAACTAAGTGACTTGGTGCTTTGAGGCATTGTTGACTATAGCTGGTTGGGGTCAAGGGGTATCCTCATGAACTTAAAGCTGGTACACTATAATTCCTTGCATTCCTCCACATGAAAGACAGATTTCGGCACAGAGATCAAAACAGAGGCCATAAACCTCATGTTCAAAGTACCCTTGCATAAGCCAGCAACCACCTATGCTTCTTCATGCATGTAAAAAAATTGCTCAGCTCAGCTGAGACCATTAAACTTGTAAGGAGCTGGACAGGGAAGGCGTTCGACCATTTCATTTCTTTACTAAAAAAAAAAAAAAAGTCACATATATCTCTTGTTCTCATCCATTTGATCGAACTTTCAAAGGCAGAGTCTTAAGTAAAACCATTCTCTGAACTTGTCATCTGTTGCTTTAAAAAAGAAAAGGACACAGTCACAGGGAGGTCAACCCGTGACACCACTTTCTGTGTGAATTTGTAGGTTAATTATTAATCGCACCCTTTTCCTTAGCTGCTTACATTTCGGTTAAACTGTACCCTTAACATCTGCCTCTTCCTGTATTGACTTTGTAAATTCGAACAAGGTATCTCGGATACATGCACGAAACCTGCCAGACATCAGCGGTGGGGCGGGCACATGGTCTGAAATGGCGGCCGTATTGGAAGAGGTGGTTCCTGAAGTAGGGGAGGACTAATGTACTCAAGGGAGGGACAGAGGCTCCTGAACAAGGGCTGCTTTGTTCCTTCTGCTTTTCTGTAAGGTTCCCCACAGTCTATTGTGAGCCAGGCTAGCAAAAAACTAATCTTCTATGCTTAGGAAAACCCTGGCTTAAAAAAATGTATGTGATATTACCTTTTTCACCAATGGTGGCAGTGACTCTTCAGGTTAATCAAAGTTGCCAGATAATAACAGTCACAGTGATGGAGGCTGGTGGTCCAGGAAAACAAGCCAACCCATGGGCTGGTACAGGACAGCCAATGGGGAGTTTCAAGCTCTGCTCATGAGTTCTTGTATTGTTCTGTACATATTACAGTGCTTCACATCATGTGGGGTAAAAGGGCTCACTGCAAAAACCCAAGGGTTTTTCCCTTTGACACCTCTGCAGCTCTATTTGGCTACAAGGTGAGGAATAGCTAGGAAGACCTGTCACCAGGTACAAGTTTGTCAGTCTTTCTAAAGGTGACAATGTACACAGTATTCATTTTCTCTGTCCCTTCTGAACCATACACGACAACTAGAAGGTTCCCCATGACTAAAATCAGTTTTTCTGTAATATAAACACAGGCGCTTCAAATACAACTGCCTTTTCTGAAGCAGGATTTTATACTGTTTTAGTAAGGACAAGTCAATATCACAGACAAAATGGAGGGTTGGCTGGTGGTGGGTACATATGAAGACTCAGGGGATGTCTGCCTGCCAATTTCTCCTTAGAAACTTCTCTCTAGAAGGCTCCATAAAAGCAAACCTGCATTGTAGCAGTGTAATACATGAGCCAACCTGCAGGGGACTGGTGCTTCCTACAGGTCAGGATCTTAACTGCCAGTAGCAATCTCTAAATGCGATCTCCTTGCCTTTGAGACAAAGGTGTCTCTAAGCATCTCCACCAGCATCATATGCTGGGACCTGCCAGGGCACCAGAAACACCGATCGCCTTTGGGAGAATGAGTAATGCTTCAAACCCAGTAAGTCTTCACTTAAAGCCACCTCCTTGCACTGACAGAACTGACCATAGGTTTTTCTCTGTCCCTATAGGGCATGGGCCAGAAACAATTTCTCTGACATCATTTTAAACCCGAGTTCGTCTGTGGGCTGGCTGCCTGAGATGTACTGTCCTTTGTGACTCTGTTCAGTAGTTAACAAGAAAACGGAGATCATGGAAACCCATGCAGTTGGATAATCAAGTCTTTTAACTTCTTCCAATTATTTCATACCAAATGTAGGAATTAGTCTAGCTTCTTCAAAGGCAAAATGAGTCTCCATATTCAGATGCAGTAGCTCCCTCTTCTATATCTCATTGATTGGCCACTGGTAGAATCTTGTTAATCTGATAGAAACAGAGAGCTTTTGCTACTCAGCATTATACCTGATCATCAACTGAGTGTTTGAGTCCTGTGCTATCCCTCCATTACTTATATAACCAAATGATCCAAAAGTCTTTAAAAGTTTGTTTGTTTGTTTAGGTTTTTCAAGACAGGTTGTCTCTGTGCAGTCCTGGCTATCCTGGAACCTACTCTGTAGACCAGGCTGGCCTTGAACTCACAGAGATCAGCCTGCTTCTGCATACCAAGTGCTGGGATTAAAGGCATGTGCTACCACTGCTCAGCAAAATTATACTGTTTAAAAATAAAATTTTTGAGTTGGAAAAATGGTAAGGTATTGTTTGCTCATAGTTGTTGGATCTGGGTGAAGTTTTGTGCTTTACGCAGTAGTGCAAAGTATAAGATGCAAATTAGCAATAATTGGCTAGGAATATTTTGGAGAGAGAGAGAGAGAGAGAGAGAGAGAGAGAGAGAGAAGCTAGCTTATATCACAAAAACAGAAAGCTTAATAAGCAAAAGCATTAACTTTCTTCTTTTGATTCCTTTTCTTAAAGGAGCCATTGTATGCATGTTGCTCTGTCTACACAGATAACCCATGCCGTCAATCAACCTATATGTTGCCATGTAACCTTTTAAATGTTCTACCATGTAACCATCCTTCAAAAGTTCATTTGTAAAGTTTTCCAACTGTAAATCCATCATTTTATTCTTGTTTCCCTTTCAGGATTAATAGGCCTTCCGATTCAAGGAAAAACAGAAACATGGCTATCATTTAAAAATAGGGCAAAGAAATTCACCATGATCATGCGAACCACTAGATCCCTGTTGGGGTCTGGCAAGGGGTGGGACAAGCAAATAGGTGAACGAGATGGATAAAAAGACAAATCCTGAGTGAAGTAACCCAATCACAAAAGAACTCAAATGATATGTACTCACTGATAAGTGGATATTAGCCCAGAAACTTAGAATACCCAAGATATAAGTTACAATTTGCAAAACACATGAAACTCAAGAAGAACGAAGACCAAAATGTGGACACTTTGCCCCTTCTTAGAATTGGGAATAAAACACCCATGGAAGGAGTTACAGAGACAAAGTTTGGAGCTGAGACAAAAGGATGGACCATTTAGAGACTGCTATATCCAGGGATCCATCCCATAATCAGCCTCCAAACGCTGACACCATTGCATACACTAGCAAGATTGTGCTGATAGGACCCTGATATAGCTGTCTCTAGTGAGACTACGCCGGGGCCTAGCAAACACAGAAGTGGATGCTCACAGTCAGCTATTGGATGGATCACAGGGTCCCCAATGGAGGAGCTAGAGAAAGTACCCAAGGAGCTAAAGGGAACTGCAACCCTATAGGTGGAACAACATTATGAACTAACCAGTACCCTGGAGCTCTTGACTCTAGCTGCATATGTATCAAAAGTTGGCCTAGTCGGCCATCTCTGGAAAGAGAGGCCCATTGGACTTGCAAACTTTATATGCCCCAGTACAGGGGAATGCCAGGGCCAAAAAGTGGGGGTAGGTGGGTAGGGGAGTGGGGGGGAGGGTATGGGGGACTTTTGGGATAGCATTGGAAATGTAAATGAGGAAAATACCTAATTTAAAAAAAAGACAAAGGAAGCAAGAAGGATGTATGGAGAGGAGACTAGTCAGATGGACATGCATGGCACCACCCTTCTACAGGTCAGGAGAGAGTCCAATATCGGTGATGTCAGAGGGTTCAAACAAGTAACTGCACAAATAATAGTGAGGGAGGAAGTACAGGAACTGGGTGAGAAATCAAGGCTCATATTTTAAAATTCTCTTTTCTTATTGGCCTTTGCTTCCATGTGCTATGGAATCTTGCAAGCATTTCACACTCATGTGTCTGGTTATCAATGTTCCAAAGAAGAGAAAGCTATGAAAGTTTTACATCTTTACCTTCAGGATGGGAGCCATGAAGACTGACAGGCCAGTCAGAATAAACACAAGGGTTCCAGTGACTCGTTGTTCCCTGAAACAAAATCCAAAGACCAATCAGTCTAACTCCAGTTTTCACTAACCTTCAAAGAAAAGACCAAATCGGTGTTGAGCTACGGCATCAAAAGTCTTGATATAACTCACATCAAATCTCAAGAATATTGTGTGAATTAGATACAAGTGTAAACTTTTAAAAAATGTTAAAACTACTACAATATATGATCGGAACTCATGAAGAAAAAAAAAGTGATTCTTCTAAAGCTTTTGCTCCTTTCAGAGCCAAGAAAGAAAGATCGCTTGCTCCGGGTCCATGAATTACTGGCTTCTTTGAAGCTCTTGTTTTTCAAACAACTTGTCCTGTTGTGTAATTATACCTTCTTTCATAGGAGACAGATATTACATTGTCCCGCATTCTAATTAACAAACAGCTCAGGGAAGTTTCATGAGCTCAATAAATCTCACCAGTCTAATTTTCAAATTTGAAACAACAGAAGTGCTTTTTAACAAATGTGATCCCCATCCAACACCCCGCACCCCTAAGAAAGAATCACCCACTGTTGAGGCCTGAGAAATGATGGCTCTGTTGTGTGAGCTATTCACCCTAGCCCTTGTGAGTAAAGCTTGCTACGACAAAAGCCAAAAACAAGAAACAAAACAAAACACTCAAGAGAGGACAGAGGTCCTCTACCACTGACCTTCACAACTACTCCAATACTTGAAGGTTCCCAAGTTCTTATGGGAACAAGAATGGATTAGAAAACAAGAATTCCTACTTCTTCAGTCATGGAAATCATGGAAGACTTGAGGCTTTTACACATGACTAAGGTAGAGCACTCAGCTCTATACTGAAGAAAATTAATCGCTTGCTTAGCTTTTTCTGTTGCTTCATTTAATATTGTGCTAATCAAGACGTTCTTTAAGAAATGGACTAAAAGTTATTAGTTTTCTTCCCTATTAAAATGTCCTTCCTGGAGAAGATAACTTAGGAATAAATTAACTGTCACCATTTATCTTATCCCCAGATTGTGTCCACATCCTTATGATTGACACAAAGATGTATTCCTATGAGGTTTTTTTAGGGTCATTTTCCTGAGACAACACACCTTACTCCCAGAAATTTTGGTTGTTCTCCAGGCGCAGATGTCTCCGTCTCCATCTTCAGACTGTCAATGTGGGCAATGGAGATAACAGTAGCAGCCACATACCAGGGAAGAGCCATGAAGGAGCATACCACCATGAGGATGGCGACCCAAAACAGATCCAGGTGATACCCAGCTCCTTTCTGCAGAAAGAAGCCACAGTATATGAACAGAAAGCACTCAGACTTGCCATCTAGTTATAGTTAGGCACAGGAATTATGGCTGACAAATGAAACTTGTTCTGCTTGATAAAAGTACCTCTTATAGTATCTTTTATAAGGAAGCACATTGAGACAGGACATTCCCTTCTGCAGAATACTCTCCTGCTCTTAGCCTTCTCCTCCAGCACCTATGCAGATTCTACCCTATTATAATTCTGAATAATTAATTCAGACCTATGTCTACTACTCTTTGTACTTATTCATTATAAATTAACCTTTCTGCACCCAATTTTGTAACCCTCCCAAATGAAGGTAGGGACCATGTTTGGAGAGTTACTGGGACCATCCAATGAAGTAATCACAACAAAGGAACTTGTAGCAACATACAGAGAAATAGCTGTTACATAGTAAGTGCTCACTAAGGGAGGCAGGAGTCAGAATGGCAGTGATTGTTAAGGCAGAATGACCAGCACTTACGAAGCAGCACACCCTCTTCTCCGTGTGATGATATTTTTAACAGAAGGCTACTCATCATGAAGGTACTAGGTGCATGTAAAGATCCCCCAAACAATCCTGAGATGGTATGTAAATGACCATCTCTCTTCTCATGGCTTATGAGAATAGTTGTTTAACCACCTCTTGTTCATCATCATTAAGGTGAGAATCTTGCCTTAATCAAAACAGATGGATTTCAAACACCACCCTATGCTCACAATAACATCTACTGACTGGACGAGCAGACAGTGCAACAAAAGTTCTAGCTTTTTTATTCACTAAGTAAATACAGTTCATCATGCCCCCAGTGTTTTTTCTGTGGTTATATTTCTCTGCTCTATTTATGAAGAAATCAAAGGCTCATACCCCTGTGGAGCTGGGAAAACTAGAGCTGTCCATTCTCACAGCATGAGGGAGCAGTACCAAGAGTCAGACTAGGGATGATTCAAGAGAATCGAGAGGCTAGCTTTGGAAAGTCGGGGTGTGATTTACATGAGCAACCCAGGGTGTGTTATCATTTGAATCCTGTTACAGATTTTCAGAACACTGCTCCTCTCTAACAGAATCTCCAAGGTTTTATCCATAGCTTGCACATGAAGCCATATTCTAGAGAATGAATAAGGCATGGCAGCTGACATGGAAGCAAAGGCATATTCTCATAAAGTTAAGTTTGACAGGAAACAGACGTCTGCTCATGAGACACATGTTAATATACATGCATGGAATCAGTTCACTTTAGGAATGCATAACTATGTGAATTAAAAATGAAATAAGGTGAGGAGAAGAAAGCAAACATGGGGTAGGCTGATATAAGCCTATTCTATAAGGACCAAAGTAGTAAATATCATGATATATGTGGGATCTCAATCATGTGTTTCTTTCAACAAATCATTAACTTTCAACTTAGTACCAGTCAGGATTCTAGCTGCTGCTGACACTTGTGAACAAACAACAAACAAACAAACAAAATCCTGGTCTCTTCGAGTTTCCCTCCTACTGTGAGAGACAGTAAGGAACAAGAAACATTTTGAAAGTACATAGCATCTTACTTGGTAGTAAGTCCCAAGAGGAACCCAAACAACTTGGGTTTGCTTTGGGAGTAAGATAGGATCCCACTGGAGGACTTCCAAGAGCAGAATGATCTGATTGCTGTGTTCTCAGCACTGTTGACTACTGTGTTATGGACAAATTGATTAGGGTCAAGGACAGCAGGAAAAGTTAGGAGGCAGATGCTGAGGTTTGTTTAAGAGATTATGGTCATGAAGGCAGAGGTGGTTGGATTCCGATTGCATACTGAGAAGTGTACTCTCCTACCAGTGTGTATGTCTATGCTGCTGCTGCAGGGCCATTCAGGATCTGGCCATTGGTAGAAGGGACAGCGATCACAGTCTCCTCTTTCCTGTTTCTCCCATCTTGAGTTCTACACCAGTGACACGCTTAGCTACATGAGATTCTTCTATGTGTTTCCCTAACTAATGTCTTTTGTATGATTTCTCATACTAGCACACGACCCACTCTTCTCCTTGGCTCAGTCTTACTTATTGAAGACTGAAATTGGCTTTCCTTTTTCCTGGTCATTTATGGACACGGAGCCCAGCGGCCCAGTGAATTTATTTTGCCAAATGTCAATGTGCAAGGCTTCCTAACAAGCAAAACTTACTATGTCTAGGTCAATTGTCCTACATACACTAAACCTTAAGGACATAATATTGAAAGGGATGATAAAAGCTTTGCCCCAAGCTACTGCTATAACCTCTATAGTTGACTCCTATAGAGTTTACCTTAGAGAAGCCATTCCTACAAACCATCTATGACACGCAGGAAATCAAGCTCTACCAAAGGCATGCCATAGCCAGAAGTATCTAAATGACTGTTTGAATGGAAATAAAATAAAGTGCAAATAATAGCACCCTTATCTAAAACCTGTGAGGAGGACAGAAAACAGAAATATTCACAATAGCATAAGACTTATCCTCTCCTTTCCCTCCTCATTGCTTCTGGCTTTTCTAGACTCTTGGATTCTACAGCAGTCTCATTCCGTTCAGTTCTCCATCCCCACTTACTGCTGTCAGCAGGAGGGCACCAAATGTAACTCTTCAAACTCACAGTCTACTCTTCAACTTAAACTATGTTCAAGTCTATCTTCTCCACGACTTTTCCTTCTCAAGGACCAGTACCCTTCAGCCCTCCATGCTGTTGCCAGACAGGAGCCCCTACGTTACTCTTGCCCTTGACAACTGACTCTCCTCACAGACTAATCGTCAACCATCTTAATCAATATGTGACACTTCCCTGATCCAAACCTTTCAGTGGCTTCCAGTTTGTACTTATAATACAGTAATCGTGAAAACTAAACAGTATAAAGCCATCTGTAAGAATATACACGAACATTTATTCCTACTTCTCACCCTGGCCAATTCTAGTAGTGTCTGGAGATATTCTTGGGTATCATAACTTGAGAGAAGAGGTACAACTGGCAACTGTATACAGAGACCAGACATGCCGACAAGTGGCTGCCAATACATAGGACAGCCACTGCGAACAGGATTGTTCAAACCAGCACAAATGCTAAAACCTTGTGTTGTGTGACCTGAGCTTACTACTTCCTTTGACCTCAACTTGACTCACTTGTCCCCTTGACCTGCTCTCTGCTTCTTGACACAACTGGTTCCTTTTCACTCTGGGGCCTTCGTGTGGCAAACTATTGTTGAGTAAACATTTATTGAAGACTTATTCTGTCTTAGCTCCTGTGTTTGATTAAACAATGAGTAAGACAAACACCCTTTTTTTTTTTTTTACAGTGGATTCAGTCAACTAGCTGAAGTCAGGGAGGCAAACGAGCGACCTAAAACACATGCAGGATACCAGGCACTAAGGAAGGCGGTCAGCTCAAACCTCCATGCTTCTTTCAGGGAAGAGACCAGATACTGAAACAGTTTTCCCTTCAGCATCCAGCACAAATGTTCAGTATCTAAGAAGCAATCTAAAAATGTTCTGGACTTCATGGCCCAAAGAATGTCCTGTCTTATGAAACTGCAAAGTGTTTTAAGCACAAAACCAGAAACTGTCTCTTTGAAACAGTACATCCCTTGCTAATACAGAACAAAGTAATTTAGGACTAAGTCCACAAAAAATGAAACTATGTTCATATGCAGTACAAAGATGACAAGAAAGGAAAAAATGGGAGCACTACACAGACATGGGGTAAACACTCATCATGCATGCTAGGAGCCTCCAGGACCTGAGTCCTTAAGCACATTCCTCCAAAAAGTCTCAATGGGATGAGAGGGCTCAGATCCATGTGAAGATTAAACTGGACTCTAAACAGAAATTCACATGAGTTTGAAAAAGAACTGAGAATAAAGCTTTTGAGTGTGTCTCATCTAAATATGGCTTTAATCCACGTAAGCAGCCATGGATGGGCGAGCAGTGATGGACTAGTGCATTCTTCAGCTATCATCTCTCTCCCAGGGTCATAAACCCAGGAACCATGTGACCAACATAATAAAGCATTTCAGTTACAAGTTTATCGGGGCTACCATGGAATTGGGGTGGGCCACATAAAACCTGGAGAGAAGAATAAACCCTGGGGCTTACTTTAAAAACATTTTGGCTGAGAACTAGGGATGAAGTAATTACACAAAGCACTGTAGGAGCTATCATGTGACCAGTAGCACAGAATAAGATAAATCACTAGGAAAAAACAAAAAGCAAGGGCAATAAAAATTACGTTAGGGGTGAACGCAGGTGACACCAGGGTGCTATATTTAGAAACACTTAAAGGATGGAGATGCTTTTGGTGAACAGCATTGACTGAGGAGTGAGGAGTAGATCTCAGCCACAGCGCCAGCAGAACTGTGAGAAGCAAGAAACCAAAAGGCCATCTAAGCACGGAGCGTTTCTTGGCACTTTGAGACCAAGTGTTTTAAATCCAGGTTGCTGTTCTTTCACAAGGTTCTTTAAATGTCAAGGTGGGAGAAACAGACTGTTAGGATGCAAATGTTTAGATGGCCAAGGTGCTTTAGATGTAGCACCCATGTGGAAGAATGATGCCTTCAAAACAAAAAATTATGCAGTGAAGCAAAGCAAGGGAAGTTGGTTATTATGCTTGACTGACTAAACTATTACAAAACTCTAGCTTGAAATAAGAGCACTAGATCCAAGATTATGATAATAGGAGCAGAAATGAAAAATATAGAGCAAGGTAGAGTTCAGAAGTTATTTTTTAAATTAAAAACTAACTGAAAATATTTTAAATGTTCCATCACAAGGTATGTCATAGAGAAATGACTGCCAGGACTATATGATAGCTCTCTCTACATATCTGTCCTGAATGATTTCTGCCCCCTACACTTGACTCTTGAAGTCACTGCTTTGGGAGGAACATCTCTGGCTTTGCAGATGGAAGCTGGCTCTGCTCAGGCTTCTGACAATGACTCAGGAAATGACCTTGGAGAAGTACTTGACCTTGATGAGACTGGTTTGCTTTTGAGCAGGTAGGATGAAGGATATAAGTAACCAAAATGGCCCCATAAAGCCAAGAGTCTTGGTACTACTACATCATTGTGAGGTTATTTGGCGAGATGGAAAGGTGGATGCTATCCCAGCAGAGCAGAAAACCAAAGCCACTTGACACTTAGCAAGAGCAAATGACACTTCCCATGCATGCTGCTTCAATCCTGTGATCCCTCCATCTCCCTAGCTACCTGCGGTCTCTCTTTTGAATCAGGCTCATAGCATCTGTGTCTTCTATAAGATTAGGCAGAATCATGCACTCGTGTAGTACACTGCTCTCCCTAGCAAAATGACAACAAAACAACTTGGAGAGCCTTGATGCATGAAGAAATGTCCATTGGTGGCATTTGATTTGTGACATCATTATGAAAAAGAATGGTTTCAAATAAACAATTTGAAAATGGACAGAAGCTCATTTTCGTGCTTCCATCTCTCATTTTCAGGGCGAAGACTAACACTCCCAATTTTCTAATGTTTCCTACAATGCACAGGGGAGACAGAATGCTTCTCTATTTTATCAACCCTACATATATTTAATTCTAAATTGGAATTTATCAATAAGAAAATTTGAAGAGCATTAAAAGAATAGAAACTTGCCTCCAAAAGCATACAGCAAATTTTTGCTGGCGACAGATTAAAAATCAATATTTTCAGATTAAAAAGTACATTAGTCAAATATCTATGTTTAGCCTTTTCATAAACCAAACCAACACTCAAACCCCTACTACTATTAAACAGAGCTAATGGGGAGCCTCGGCTCTCCTAGTCTTGCCGGTAAGTATAACGCCAGATGAAAAAGAATCTTGAAGGACATTCTTAAGCATAAACCTGCAATTGGCTTTGTGACTGGAATTCACATTACCTATGTGGCTTGGAAAAGCCCAAGCTAAAAAATAGAGATTAAAGTGGCTGTGCCTCCATTCTCTGCCCCACCCCACTCCTCCATTGCATGTGTATACGTATGCATATTTATTGAAGGATGAATGGACAGAGAGAGAAATGGATGGATCATGTGCTCCTCTTGGTTTTGTTATTAAGTGTATGTGAATGTATATACACCTTATGTGTGTAAGGATGCTCATGCAAGCCAGAGAGAGCCACCTTGGGTGTCATTGTACCTACTTGTTTTTGTGAGACAGAGTCTATTTCTTGCCTAATAGGATAATTGCCCATCAAGGATAGACTGGCTTGCTAGCACTCCCCAGGGATCAGCTGTCCCTGCTTCCACAGTCCTGAGATAAGCACCCATTACCATGCCTTCTTCATATACGTTCTGGGTATTGGACTCTGGTCCACAGTTTTGCATGACAAGCAGCCCAATATGATAAACTTTGTAGAGTCCATTCTACAATCAAAGGTGGATTCCTTCCACAGCCCCTAGAATGATTGGCTAGGACTTTTTTTTTTAATCTACTTCATTATGGCCAGGAGAGGAAGCACAGCTGAGAGTGGCCTGTAACCAGGAAACTGTTTCTCCGTCTTCCACCTCTAACTCATGGAATCCAGCTGCCACGGAACAAGTTAGCATGCCATGAAAAGTTCAGCCCCACAGAAAGGCCCTGGGAGATAAGGTGCCATGTGCTAAGGTGGGGTGGTATTGCAAAGGACACATACATCACACACGTGAAAAGGTGCATGATCACGCTGCATGGAGAAAAGGCAGAAGACACAGAGAAAAGCAATATGTTGAACACATGATCCGAGGGCCCAAGTGAAGAAGCAACCATGAGAGTCAGCCCAGCTGGGACTTTAGGTGACACCATCCAATACTATTTAACTCCAAATCCAAACAGACCTCATGTTAAAAACTGCCATGCAGAACCACTAAGCCCATGGAACAAGCATGAATAACTGTTCATTTCTGTTGTTTTAAGCCACTGAGGTGTCCGATGCCTTGTTAATGGCAAAATGATGCTGTAGAAAAAGCAAGAAACAACCTTATTTTCCTGGACAAATTTCAAAGGAAAGGAAAACAGGGGAGTGGAGGAAGAAAATCTGTAGGCTAAAAGTTTATAAATATTTAAAACTGGCAAGTGTTCAAATGCTATTTGGAACCCAAATAAACTGGATGTTCAAAGTTTATTATGTTGGGCTGGTAAAATGCTTGTCATGAAAAAATGGGGACCCGAGTCCAGTCCCCAGAACACACATAAAAAAGGCACGGGAGTGAGTACATATGTGTGTACAAACTCAGGACTGTGGAAACAAGGACAGCTGGTCCCTGGGGAGTGTCAACAAGCCAATCTACCCTTGCTGGGTAAGTTTAGGCAAGCAATAGACTCTGTCTCAACAAAAACCCAAATGGGTACAATGACACCCGAGGTGGCTCTCTCTGGCTTGCATGAGCATCCTTACACACATAAGGTGCACACACATTAACACACAACATGTGATACATATACAGACATTTTAATGTAAGTTTCAATAGTTTCCCTAAGGATAATACAAGATCAGTGCGTTGTTTTGTATCAGTGACCAACTTGAGTTTCTGTTCTGCTTTTGGGCTTTCAGCATTCAGTGGGAGTATACAATGGTTAGTCTCAGGCTTCCTTAACTTCCCTTCTACTGAAATACAAGCCTGTCCTCATTCTATCTCTCTGCATCACTGAATACACTGGAAATCACAGCATCCCATATCTCTTCCCCCATTGTCACCATAGTATTTCAGCAACTGTCCAGGATGCTTTCCTCCTGACCACCTCTGTGCCAATGAAGTGAAGAACCATGCAGAGGCTCTCAACACCCTAGATGCCTTACCCTACCTTCCCAGCAGCTTCAGGAAGGAGCCACGTACTGTGCACAGGTCATGACTGCTGTCTTTCTCCAAACACCTTCAAAACTGAACCATCTCTTTAAACAAAGCTTTCTTTTTCCTCCTTTCCTCATTTTAGGAGTTATGGGATTGACTTCTTGCTCATCCTGACCCACAGTTCTAACAGGACGGTTTATCATCTCGCTTCCGCATCTGCCTGGTATATTTCTACAGCCAAGTGCTTGACTTGCCCTGAACTCTTCCTTCTGCCAAGCCTTTGCTGAATACTTTCTGTGCAATGCACTTTCCTGTGTCTAGGTTTTATTTTACTGACTTTTCATGCTTCTCTTCTATGGTGATTATGAAAAGATAAAGAGTTGATATGTAATGTAAAGTGCTCAGAAAACAGCCTGATACGTGGTAAGTGTCCATAAGGTCTTAGCGGTTTTTTTTTTTTTTTATGATCATTATTCATCTCTCAGCCCCTACATGGTGTTTTTGAAGTTGTTTGTGACTTAAACCTAAAATATCATTAGATATGAAGAAAATGTATATAATGTATTAACTATATAGACAGTCTTGAAAGACACCCCACCACCACTAAACCATTTTCTTAGGTTCATGACAATGCCACTAAACCAATGTTTGCAGAACCTAAAATGTAAAGATAAACCCTTTCTTCATTCTTGATGATATGTTCTATCCTGAGACAAATATCTTAAGGAAATGGAGGAATACTTACTAAGACACAAGTTTGCAACTGGTAAACAATCAATAAACAATCAATAAATCCTTACTCATTCACAGCACTAGGAATTGATGTAATTAAAGACATGGAAACGGCCATGACTCTGACCTGAGCTGGCCATTAGACTTGGTACACATGCCAGTGTCACATTAACATATATATAAACAGCTGCGAACCACGCTTGTGCACAGTATCAGGAGTGGAATCAGTGCCTCGTGGTGTAGATAAGCACTGTAATACCTCTCTACCCACTTCCCAGCCCCTTAAACCTAAATGGAAATGGGGGAAATCTGAGTTTATTTAACAGAGAACAGGTGCTTTAATTAAATCTTTGGTCACCACGTCTTCAGGAAGTATGGTTGCTACATTCAGATCCAAAGTAGAAGGACTGCTGCACACACCCATTTCTGGGAGGTGATACAAATACAAGGTGAAGCCAGTTCCTCACATTTAAGTGAGTGCATCCTGAGATGTTACCCTGGTAGCACTTGGATGCCTCTGTGTTAGAGTATATCTCTCTCAATAAGGATCACTTGCTTTTAAGTTAGACATGATCAAGAACCAAGAATACTGTAGGAGGCAATGATAAGCATCTCCTGAGCACTTACCTTGAGTTTATGCTCTTTCCTGTTCACAATTACAGCGGTGATCTGCTGGTCCATGAAAATCAGGATGGTGACTAGCAAAGCCGGGATGGCAGCAGCAAGGCACACCCACCAAGGGTTTCCTCCAAACGGTGGGACAAACCAACCCCTGTTAGGACTTGTTGGCTTAAAGCAAAGAAATAAACTTTTTCAGAACAGTGTAATATATGCTACATGGTTTTAAATTTTTAATTTTTTGAGTGTTACTTTTTTAAAAGTAGAAACAATTATAGTCCAGAAAAAAAAATTAACAGAGCCTTCCCAAAAGATGTTATTTTTGAGGTAATTGCTAAAGAAAAGATGCAAAACATGGGTTACTGAATAAAATAGGGAGTGTTGTTTTGAATACACAAAATTATTTGAGATAAAGTATCAGAGAAAAAACAGAAAAATTTAACATTAAGGGACATAGAAATAAGCCTCAAATTCAATATTTTAAGAAGAGGTAGCAAATAAAAATTTGCAAAGCCACCATGGATTTTGTTTGAAGTTTAATATTTAACAATAGTTTCTACTCCTGCAAAATAAATGGCTTCATAACACATAAAGAGCTGTACATGTTATACCTGAACTAAGTACTCAGATCTCTTACTTCACATAGGAAAATTATCCAGAAGTCATTAAATGACCAGAACTGTGTCAGAAAACCAGAAAAGTTCTTAATCTCCATCTGTCTGGAGATCATACATGTTTGGTACAGGAAGAGAACATGCTAATTCTAACTTTAATAAAAGTAGATGTAAATATAATATTATTTATGAGTTTGGTCCTCTGTTTGGGGGGGGGTTATTTTTGGGTCGTGTGTGTGTGTGTGTGTGTGTGTGTGTGTTAAGAGACAGAGTCTTATTCTATAGGTTAGGCTGGCCTCAAATTCCCTATGTAACCCCAGACTAGGCTTGAACTTGTAGAAATCCTCCTGCCTCAGCCTCCTGAGTGCTGGGCTGGTAGGCACAGTCCACAAACCCTGGATGCATGATCCAGTTTGCACAAAACTCCATCATGGAAACAAAACCCATCCTCACATGGCCTGTATCACACCCTGTGAGCTTGTAAGGCAAACCACTTCCTCTTGCTCATTAAACCTTTCAACCCCCACCCACAGGATGGGGACCGCCTCCATTCAAACGTTTAGAAAAAAATAGTGGTTTAAATGGATTAGTGATTGAATCAAACCAGAATTTACCTTTGCTAATAAATATAACAGTATGCCAGACATATTCTCTACTGTCACATGTGTACATGTGTGCATGCATATCCCCTCTCAGCTTCACAACGCTGCAATCAGCTTAATAGTGTTTGACATTATTATCTCAATAGTGGAGAACACAGAGTAAGGATTTTTCTAGAAAATAGGTTAAGGATTTATAACTAAAAAACTACACAAATATATAACTACAAATGAATGACATGTAAGTTTTATAAATTACACCTATATATACATTAAGTTCAGAAAATTACATAATTCTTTTTGTCCTCTTTGAACAATTAAGCTTCATGACATAAGTGTTCCTGGCAGGTAATTTGGTAGAAGGGAAAGACCACTAGGTTAGAACTTAAAAGCTTCAATTCAAACTTCACTGCCTGCTACCACTAGTTAAGAAGTAATGGGCCTTTTGCCTATTTGCTGTGAACATTAGTAGATTATAAAACAAACAATACTAGCTACGTGTGCACTTTCTCAGAACTACTGCATGAATCAGGCCGATTAGGTCTATAAGAGTGTCTGAAATATTCTAAGAGAGATAAGGCAGGGTTCATTAATACTATATGCTATTTGAAAATGAAAGTCAATAAAACCCGAATCTTGAATTTGATCCTCACTGTGGCGTTCAATTTTAGTGAAGAAATTAGACTATCTGTAAATGAGCCTAACAGGGGATTGCTTTGAGGGGAAAATGGGTAATTACACAAAACTGACTGAAGGTTCAGAATAAACCACAATAAAAGAAAAGAAAGAGTTTGAACAACAAGCAAAAGAGACACTCGCTCACCTTGAACTCACTTGGTACAATGAGCTTCGGAGTGTCCACGCCGACTAGGGCATCTATTACACAGAATATGAGAATGGACAGGATAATGGCAAAATCACTGATCAGTTTTCTTGCCTGAAAAAAACAAGGAAAAAAAAGGAAACAAAGGACTATTTAGTTCCATACATACTTGCTGGTGCCTATGTTTGAAGTGAAAAGGAATTTGCTATTTTCTAAGAATTTATCAACAAATTATCTTCTGGCCAGGCATAGGAAAGATCACTCAAACGGTATATATTCTTTGTCCTAAGTGCAGCATGAAAGGTATTTGGATAAGAATAAAATCTAAGCACACATTACACATTGAAATAGAACTCAGCTTCTCTGGAAAGGAACACTGTTGGTAGTAAATAAAACAACAGTGTCCGAGTCACTGTCCTACTGCTGTTAAGAAATACCATGATCAAGGAAACTGCTGTAAAAAGAAAGCATTTAGCTAGGGGCTCACTTACTGTTTCAAAGGTTAGTCTATTATTATCATAGTGATACAAAGACAGACATGGTGCTGGAGAAGGAGCTGAGAGCTCTACAACCTGATTTGTAGGCAGAGAGAAAGAGCCTGGGCCTGGCTTAGGCTTTTGAAACCTCAAAGCCCACACCCAGTGATCCACTTTCTCCAATAATGCCACACCTTCTCCAACCAGGCCATACCTCAAATATGACTACACCTTATCCAACAAGGCTACACCTCCAATAAGGCCACACTTCTTAATCCTTATAATCTTTTCAAACAGTTCCATTTCCTGGTGACTAAGCAATCAGAAATAGGAATCTGGGGGGCAGGCAGCATTTTTATTCAAAGAACCACACATGGGAATCCCATTAAATAGCCTGAGGATGATACAAATCTATCAGAAGAAGATTCTAAGTTCCAGGTCATTGAGCAGTGTCAGTATCAAGAACCACAGTAAAGTCCAGAGATGGTAGATAAGACACTGAAGGCTGCACAAACTCTGTCTAAGAAAACACCCCTTATTGCTCTATAATTAGAACATTCCTTAATGTGAGAAATCTCTTCATTGCTAAAGTGTGATCAACATTATTTGGGCATCCAATATCCTAATTGCCTTCTCTGGTCAGGACAGGGTCTGAGCCTTGAACTCTGTGCTTTCTCATGAAGAGGTGCAGAATGGCGATTTAAAGTCATTAAGGGGAGCACAGGGCTTTTCAGTTGTAATGGGGATTCTCTGTAGTTCCTAGTGATACTACTTAGGGCCTAATAACTTGACTAGAGCAGACACCAGAGCTTGTGGGAGAGATGACAGTAGTGTGTCACTGGATTGTTCATTAAGAGTTATTCGGTTTCTAAGGTTTTGTTTTGTGATAACATCTTAGTGGGTAAAAGAGAGATAATCTATATCTTTGTGAAGCCCCAAGCCATGTGTCAGCCAACATAGATTTCTCCTAGGTAAGACTGGGGTTGATTCCAACATCAATCTCTCTCAAGGAGAATGGTCAGGTTTCTTTTGATGCTACTGAATGAAGTTGGGCTAAGGAAGTATATGGTTTAAGATACATAGGCTTCAGGAAGTGAAACTATCTCCATGTGTTCAGTAGGAGCTAAAGCAAGGAATGGACATTACAGAATGCTTCAGCATGCTCTACAGAGCTCCCAAGGGCCAGATACTGTTAGTTCTTGTTTGCTAAAGAAGTACATGCCATGGAAGAGGAGACTGGCTATCTGGAATGAGTTCACTTCAGTTACACACAATGCTGTCAAAACAGGTGGCAGGAATCAAATGCAAAGCCTGTATTAGCTTCAATTGCTTCATCTGCAAAAGAGAGTGAGAATAGTGCCAGCAACCTCACATTGGTTTTCTTTAGCAGAATTAAAGATGATTAACCATGAAAGTACTCAGTCTAATATCTGGATAAACTATTATTGTTATTCTGTGTTCCAGGAGGCCTCTTGACTGCAAAGACAACTCAAATAATTGATTATCTACTGGCAAGAAGTCTCCGAGATGGATTTTTAATTCTAAGAAACAAAAACTATCCAAGTCCAGCAACCCTATGGAACTGCTATGCTGAGATGATTTTGGTTGGAAATCCCTAGGATTGATGCTTCCAAGGACCTCAGTTCTGGATGAAAGCTATTTCTCAAGTTTTATGCAAGTAGTGTTGACAATGACAGTCTGGGAGAGCCTGGCAAAGGTTGATTCTAGGAAGCAGTTTTAAGTGCTATGTTAGGCTGTTACAACCGTCTCCGTTCTAGGAGGTCACAAATCCCTTTACAACCAGAGTTCACCCAAGTCTAGTAGCTCTTACTAAAATTTATTATTTCCTCAATACTCACCCACAAAAAATCTAGCCGAACAGTTCAAATATGCTATAACTCATTAAAAGAGTGGGAACAGTTATTTTAAAATGCAGTTCACTCCTTTTTCTGTAATAGAGAAGGATGCTAATGTAATTCTGTGGTCCAAGTTCCCCAGTTCTATCTGTCCAGCTGTGGGCTCCCTCTGCACTGCGGTCAATACTGGCCCCTGGCAGAGAAGAGACCATATCCTGGGTCTATTGTAAGTTGACTACCGTGCCAGTCCAACATGGCGAACTGGATGTCAACCCTGAGTTTACTTGTGGAACATCTAACTTGGCCCTTGTTATGCTTTACATTGGAAATGTTCCCCTCGGGTTTATGTGCTTTCCAGTTTCCCAGATGATAATACCGTTTGGGAAGATCTGTGGTCTGTCTGATACGGAGTGGAACTCTGAAGTGGCTCATTGGAGCAGAAGCTTTGTCCTGATATTGGTTAGTTGCCATTTGGAAAGACACAACCTCATGGTCCTGCAGCAAGAGACATCTGTGACCCACCAACCATGCTCTCCCAGTTGTGAGGGACTGTATGCCTGAACCATCACAGAACAAACCCATCCTCCATTAAGGTCCAATAAAAATGACCGATATGAGCCATGTGGGCCTGTACGCTCTGGGAGCAAGATCAAGGCACAAGATGGAACTACCATGGGAAAAAAAAATCCCTCTAAAATGCTTAAAAAACATTCAACATCTTCCTATATGAAAGAAATGATTTGTCATAACAAATTACAACTATATTTTAAATATTAGATATACAATATTTTCCAAAATTTGTTGAACTATGAAACTAGGATTACTTTGCTATGGAAACCATACCTCATTTTCTTTCTTCCTCCCTCTCTCTGTCCCTCCCTCCCTCCCTCCTTCTTTCCTTTTCTTCTGAGATGGAGTCTCTCCACATAGCCCTGGCTCTTCTGAAACTCACTATGTAGACCAGGGTGGCTTCAAACATTGAGATCCGCCGGCCTCTGACTCCAAAGTGTTGGAATTAAAGGCATGCACCACACACCTAGCTACATAACTCAATTAAAAATATGCCTCTATCCTCAAAAAACTTCCAAATCAAATTTCAAATCCAAATCAGTATTGTCTTCTACCTGCTCTATTGGGGGTTATTTTATTATTTCAGTGGTGTTGCCATTTTTTTCAAATAATTTAAAAATATCGTCTATAATTTTATTATTAAATGAATAGATATTTCATGGATTATACATATTAACCATCATGTATTTGTCTGAAATACCCTTGTTCTTTCTCATTTAAATCAATTTTTTAATTTTTTCCCACTTCAAAAACTGATAGGTGGTCCTTGTAAAATATTTAGAAAAAAATTAAAAGTATTTCTCAATTCCTCTCCATAGAAATAAACCCTAATATCTGAAATAAACAAGAACATATACTTCTGATGTATATAAGGTTATTCACAGGTATGTGGACATATAACTGTTGATATTTAGATGGTTTTGTTTGTTTTGTTGTGATGGTTTTTAAATAAGATCTCCCTTTGAGGTTCCAGGTTGGCCTCAAACATAAGCTCTTCCTGTGTCAGACTTGCAGATGCAAGAATTAGAGCCATGAGCTTCTACATTTCTGTTCTCACATCCTATTTTGTATGTCTTTCACAGTTTTTCCTATTTCCTTTGATGTTTTCTGTAACAGCAACCCTAATAATGTCAAGGTATTACACTGAACAGTTATACAAAGATCATTTTTCCTAATATCCTTGTATTTAGGTCACTCCCAACTTTTCTAGACCATGAAAAAATATTATAAAGAAATATTTGCAAGCACTTGGGGCTATTTACTTGGAATAAATTACTGTGAGCAGAATTTCCTGTCGATGTGTATATAAAAATTTAAGGCTTTGGGGACATAATGCCAAATTACCATCCAGAATGTAATATCAACTTGCCAATTTCACTCTACCTAACATACAAATGACTCTGGCTAATGTAGAAAGCTAAATCCATACTCAAAGGGAAAACAATTTGCTGCCGTTGACAATATTCAAAAGAGTATAAACTAGCCAAATCTCCTAAAACAATCCTTCGGTGTGACTTAGCAAACTGCATCTCTTGCTCCCTTCTGATTCTTGTAGTTCACACAGTTTTTATATAAATGCATTGCCCTTTAAAAAAATGACATTAATATTTATTCTCTGAAGTATCTCTTTCAATGGTATAAAGCCAACACTACATGGACAGAAAGCAAACACAGAATTCTAAGCGATTTGGAACCTCCTTCCCAGAGCAGAGTGCTGGCATGGGAAACAGCGCAGACAACCAAAGTCATATTTCACAGTTGTCCTGTTTTGATCTAGGAATGCTAGGGTCCTCTGAAGACATTTTGGAAACTGAGTCTGGTAGACTTCCCAGACTACTCCACTGGTTACAGCCAGACTTGTCTGCTAGCTTCTTCTCCACTCTTCTTTCTCATCACGTTCTTGCTTCTGTTTAGGCTCTTTGTCATAATGATTTCCTTCAGTACCATACTTAAAAATTGATCACTTTGGGAATAATCATTCCTCTAAATTCCAGAACCGTCTATCTGTTTGATACTTCTCCTTGGAAGTACTTCTTGGAGGTATCTCAAAATTATGTCAAAAAACTTAAGTAACCTGTACTGGCTCATCTTCCCAGCCCGGCCTGTCTGACCACTGCTGCCCAGGTTCTCTCTTTCACCAGTGTTTTCGATTTTCCTTGATGGCAGCTTAATTCGCCCTATTGTGAAGGATAAAAGAAATAGCTTGCCAACCCACTAACAATATCCTGCATTTAGAAAGTTTGCAATTACCTTGAAAATATGCATAGGATTATACTCCTTTACCTCACATGGCTTGCTATTTTAGCATCTTTCACGGTTCCTCTGCTTCACATCTGTCTTAGGCACCTCTGTCATGGAGTGCCATGAATTTGGAGCAAGTCTGGATAAAGAGCAAGTTCCATGCCAACCTGGGCTATAATGTGAGTCAAAGCATTAAGGTGTGAGGAAGTCTAAGCAGCTGTTACTGGCCTTAAAGTTTAATGAAGGAGCCCAAGCTCGGATTAGTGCAGACAATGCTTAGATAAAGGAAGGAAATGTGTTGTCCCCTAGAGTCTCCAGAGGGACACAGTCTTTCTCACACCATAATTTTCATTCCTCCACTGAGACCAATGTCACACTTCTTACCTCCATTATTTTAATTTGAACCTCCTGAACTGCCTCTTAGATCCAATTTTTTTATTGTTCTAAGCTATGTTTATGCTAATTTGATAAGATAAATTAATAAGTACTGTGAATGTGGACACACACATATATGCATTACATATGTGTATGTATACATACATACATCTATCAGAGTAATATGTATGTGCATGCATATATATTGATTATGGTAGGATTTCTGGGCCAAGGTCATCTTGTTAAATGTGGCTCTAATTGTAACATGGGCACAAAAGTTGCTGAAAAGACAGATTCTAAAAAATGCCAGAATTATAGTTCTTAAAATTTATAGAGAATAAAAAGCAACTCTATTAATGATGCCAAACCTCACTTAAAATCTCAGGTAGAGCTACAGAATATTCTGCAATGTATTAACTTGTATTTATCCTCCTTCCTCTGAAATCATTATGATATATATGTGAGGAACTGCAGCAATCACTCCTAGCATTGTTTATGGTTGGGTAATTCGTGTCTAAGATGCACAATCCAGCTTTAACATTCATGTCAAGCACATTGCCTTTCCTCAGTTCACCTCTATATTTAATACTAAATCTTCTAAAATGAAAGGCTAGGTGGGGTGCTGTGTTAGCAGGGTACTCAGGACTTACTAAAATTAACTGGGAAAACCGACTCAAGAATCAGAATTCATCTGAAGAAGTCAAGTCACCCAGATAACCCTGAGTTTAGGGCTTGTGCATAGGCCTCACTGGGTCTGATTTGAAGACAGTAAGAGTTTCTCTCTTTGGGCCCTACTCAAATTTCCAAACACACTTAGAAAAAGAAAAGCATACTATTTTCTTTCATTGTTTATTCTTTCAAAACAACATTTATGTAAGTCAACCCATTAATAAAAATAAAAATAACCCTAGAAATTCATCTTTTGCAATTCTCTAATAATGACTACCCATGACAATTAACCATAGAGGGATGTCTTAGTCAGGGTTTCTATTAACCATAGAGGGATGGCACCACCCACAAGGGGACCTCTTCCCTTGTTCACTAATTGAGAAAATGCCTTACAGCTGGATCTCATGGAGGCATTTCCTCGCCTGAAGATCCTTTCTCTGTGATAACTCCAGCTTGTGTCAAGTTGACACACAAAACCAGCCAGTACAAGGGATAAATGCTTTCATGAGAAAACTATGGGGCTTTTTTTTTTTTTAAACAGGATCTTATGCCCAAGCTTATGGCTCAAGGAACTCAGGATTAGTTTGGATGGACACTTAACAACTATCCATCCAAACCCAGCACTAGGCATCTTCAGGCTAACCTTTAACATCTTATGGATATAACTTATCCCAATCTGAGAACAAAAATAAATGAAGATAACTTAGATAGAGAGCAAAACTTGGATATTTTTAAAAATTGCTTTTCATGGTACATGGACATGTTATGTGTGGTCCTGTAACATACGAAAGAGAAACATGTCTAAAATAAGACTGTAATGATCTTTGTGTACTATGACTAGTTTTTTTTACATTTCTTTGCTATTTTTATTAGTAAAAAAGAAACTGTAAAATATTTTCTATCCTCTGAAAAATAAATTAGAAAATATCTCAATTACTCTAGTATGGTGCAACCATGTTAAATATTTAAACTACCAAAGTAAAGAAGAAATTAAGTGGATGAGAAAGACAATCCCAATAATCATACGCTGTTCTTTTATTCTTGAGCGAAAACAACCTTATAAATCTATTATAAATGCACTTTTTATGAAGGATGATACCATATTAATTATTGAGGGAGTCATAATCATGGAGACACCAACAGCGAGAGCTAGTTAATTTACAGGGAAAAAATAAATTTGGTTCCTAGGAAGCCCCAGAGGACATTCAGTTTTCACTTTGCAAGGACTGCAGCTGCTCTTAAATTAACTGGGGCTGGGGTGGGTGCTGCGAGCCCGCGGAGCGGTTCTCAATGGATGGAGCTGCCAGGGAGAGGCAAGTATAGCAACAGCAGGCACCCTGTGGGCTCTCAGTAAATATTAATCCATGATGTCAAGTCCTCTAATGAGACTGGTGCCTGCAAGTTCGAAACTATATTGTTACAAAAAAAGCATTTATTCTAGAAGAAAAAAGTCCACTGGACAGATATGTGCCTTTTGGCAGTCTCAGGCACAAAACAGCATGATCATTTTGAAATTTCATCTCCCTAGTAGTCAATACTGTAAAGCTTGTTGCTCTTTTTTTTTTTAAGCATTAACATTACTTATAGTAGTGATCTTAATTCACTGTTTTTTGATCCAATGATGCACACTCTATTTCAAATTCAATGAAGAAAAGACTAATTTGGACTGTGTGGTTTTAATTCTATAAACTTCAAGTCAGGGAGTTTTGGGGGAAATAGGAAGTAGGCAGGATAATTTTTCAGCTTGGGGCTAATACCTGCCGGTAGAATCTTCCTCGGCAAGCCTAGTGAAGATATCCAGTGAGGAGACTGAGAATACAGTAGCCATGAGCAGAGAGAGCATTGCTCCCATCCTGCCTCAAAACTGGGCAGTAGAACAAGGAACCAAACACGCACAGAACAAAGAAGCCCAGAAACAAATAATCAGACTACATGGGGAAAAATTATGATCCAATCTTTGTCCTTGATAGGGAAAACAGAAAAGTCTTAGGCTGATATAGAGAAAGGTAACCAGGGGGGTCAAGACTTAGGGGATGTATCACAAGAAAAATGTTGATTTTCTTTTTCAGGTTCCCTTGAAAAGCTGTGGTGAGAATGTCTTACAATGTTCCGAGTCTATGGTAAAAAGGAAAAGCTCAAGTTGCTCATGAAACTCCTGGGAGTAGGAGCTGCGGACAGGGGATGTGGAAGGGAAAAAGCAGATTTGTGTCTGGCTACAGGATGCTGGGTTCTTGCTCCAGAGACTGTCAAGCATCATGAAGACCATTGCTTTTCAGATACATAGAGGCAAGATTAGACTTGGTAGCACTCAAATGGAACATTAAAATCCAGTAAGACCCTACAGCCCAACACCTTCCTAAGGTCTTCTTGGATATAACTCAAGCCATTATAATAAAGGGGTTCAGGTTCGATAAAGAAAATTAATTTCAAAATGTATATTAAAATGCAAGATCTGAGCTTTACGTGCTAATTAGAAACAAGAAACTCTTGTTTTCTTGCACAGATCTGAAGGCTGTTGACTCTCCTATGATGGATGAGTTAGGTGAATGTGATTTGAACCAGGAGGATTGCAGGGGCACAGAGCATGGCTTCTTCTATCTGTAGCCTGCCTCTGTGCCATCATCAGAAGCCCTCTCCCAATTCTGTGGCCAACCATAACTCTGAACTTAATTTTAATTGGAATTCAATTCAAGTTAGTTGCAATCTTTTTTGTCATCTATCTCTGAGAGCTGACATATTTGTAGTGCGTATAAAAATGCATAACTGGATTGTATTTATAACTAAATGTCTGCCATTCTTTGTGAAATAAATATGAAAAAATGTTAGAGAAAAGCAAATTTGACTTTCAAAATGACTTTCCTAGATATAAAATATCAAAAAGGACTGGGAAAAAATCTGATATGTTCAGTGACAGAAAAATCATATTTTTAATGAACTTCAATGATATTTTGATATTTTGAACTATACAAATGTCAGTCATCTTTACCCACACCAGAACGCCACAAAGAATATACACCTATTATTTCGTAATCTCTTTTAATATGTTAGTTGTTTTAGTTTGACAGTTTTTACCTTTCAACAAGAAAATGCTAAGAGAAAAGAAAACAGAAATGGGATGTCACTCACCTCTTAGAAAGAACTGTTTACAAAATACATATCTCTTAACTCTAAACACAACCAATTTCAATAGGCCCGGGATAGTCAAGCTTGACAAGAATCAGGGTTTGAGAAACGTAACTACCTGTGCAACCTTAGATTTTCCTGTGGTTTATGAGCATAAAAACAAATGTGTCACATAGCTAAAATGCTCATTATGTTTTCATTTAAATTCCAGAATTGCTACACTTTGTTTTAATACCTAATGCCAATTCCTCAAGATCCACCATCACTGTGGGCTGTAAAATGGCTCTAAAAGGAATCTCTCTGGAGATCTTTAGTATGAACAGAAATAATGATGAAAAGAAAGCCATCCTTACCTAAGAGGACAAAAATACAACTTGTTTAACAAGTTAAATACAGTATGTGACCACGACGTATTAGATTCTTGAATTATATTCATCTTGATGTTCTTTGCCTAGTCTAATGTGAGGCACACATTAGAATAACCATTGTTTTGTTCCAATGGGATGAATATCCTATTTAATAAGATATACAATAGTAGTATCGATGAATAATTTGTACCATCTAAACATAGTATAGAAAGGATTGTAGCTATTGGTACTATCTGGAATAGGGATTTTTATTTGTATAACTGGGATGTATATGCAATAGTAGATCATGAGTACTCCAGATTTAGATTTGAACCTCCTTTCTATGAGTAGAAGGCACACATGAGCCAGCCACATGGAGTACAGCTCTATCAAAGGACCAATGGTTTTGTCTAATTCATAGTATTCTATGGATTTCTAACTCCTATCATGATCCTACCCTGCTGTATCTTTAAGCTCCCCTTTTCTTTTGTTCCAAGTATGCAGCAATAGCAGCATCGTTTCATGCTGGCAATCATTTGCTGGTGTGGGACTCTTGAAGAGCATTCATGTGAATGCCTTGAGCCATCTGCCACAGACAATCACACATTATGCTGTGATGTGCCTCCTAGAAGCTTGACACTAAAAGGTTCTGACTTTGAGGCTGATCTAATAGACCAGTCACAGTTCAGGATAGAGGGCTGATGTGCCCCTCTGAAAAGAATGGAGAACACCAGGTGTCAGTGGAATTCTGGCATTCTAGCTGTGTTCCATCAAGTGTTGGGGCTCTAGCAGGCCTGATATACATACTAATTATGTAATCAGACTAGCAAAGTTAATCTGTTCCATTCAAAGCGCTTATACTGATGATTGCTATTGGATCTATGAGATTCTAGTCCCTGACCTAGTCTAGTGAAAGGCAATGGAGACCACAGTGAGGGAAATCTAAGTGCTGGTGTAAAGGGAAAGGGTAAAACAACCTACAATAAGTTTGATATGAAAATGAAAAGTTTGGAACATTGCATGGAATGGGCACTTAGTTTGCCACACTGGTCTCTATTTACCCCTCTATGCCAATGGGCTCCTTTGATTTCTGGATTCCATCTGGGTCTAGCCAGTAATGGGAGAAGAGGGGGGGAGAGAAGGAGGTGGAAGGGGGTAGGGAGAGGAGAGAGGGGCCAGGAGAGGGAGATAGACAGACAGATAGACAGACAGACTGAATAGGGTAGTGATTGCCCTAGCTGGTTCCTCATAAGATAACCTGACAGACTGACTCCTCAAGGCTACATTCACATCATTTCTCAGGACCTCTCTCTCTGCTCTTTCCCTTCACTCTATGTTTAATCCATCACCCCTCTCCACATCCTCTGGGCCCAGAATAGTAGCAATTCCACTGTTACTAGCTCTATGATACCAAACTCCAAACTTAGCTTTGTAAGTAACACCTTCCATCAAACCTTCTCAAATAATCATTTCAAATGATCCTAATTTGAGTTTGTTATTTGCTTCACACTGGGACCCTGACTCAGCCCAAGCATCAGTGTAAGATTTGGACCATGGTGGCCAGGAGGATGTCTTTTCTTGTCTTGTTTAACCAGCTGAAATAACCCGTATAGGGGAAAATGGGAACAATTGTGGAAAGAACATAAGCCATCTTCCAAATTATCTGTATGCTACCTGTGTGTCATTCACAGGTAGAGAGAGACTCAGCCACTATAAAAGAAGGCTTGGCCTGAGCAGCAAGATCAGCATCAACTTTGGGAAGTTGTAAGGTGTGGTTGTCACTAAGGACTTGTAGGATACAGAGAGTGTATCCACATAGGAGATGAAGTCTCAAAGGTTCAATTAAAAATACAGAACTATTTGCACTTAAATCAAGATTAATTATTGTCTAGCTGAGCCTCCCCTTACAGGTGTGGTTACTAAGTCCACAGTTGGGCATCAGAGGGCACACTGGTAGTTCATGGTACTGCTGGGCATCAGAGGGCACACTGTTGGTTCATTGTACTGCTGATGTGAGACTCTACCTGGATTCTTATCTCTATATTCTTCTCACAAAATACAGCACGCACTGCTCTCTGAGTAATTTCCACAAGTCAGCAAATACTAAGCATCTTGTGTAAGGTTTGATATAAAGGACAAAAGTTCATGGAATTAACTAACAAGTCATACAGGCATATAGGAATGAAACAATTATCCCCTGTTAAGCATGTACGTTATAAGAGTTAACGTGCAAGCTCAGCAGTCTACACACTTGTCTGTTCCTATGCACAGAGGGCACCCTCCGATATGGCAGGCTGGATTAAGCACATTAAGCCATGAGGTAAGTCAGAAAGATGGTGGCATAGGACTTCCTAATGCTCTTCCACCACAGAAACATTAGATGGAACAACTCTCTACCCTAGAAATAGTTTTTCCAGGCCTAAGAAAGCCAGATGAGTGATTACATAGCATGCCAGACTACAGGTAAGTTAAGACACAGGTAAGTCGATAAAGAACATCATATGCTATATCTATCACCTTCTCCAAACCCAGGCACTGCGACCAGGTGGCAGAAATAGTGTCTGGAAAGAAGCACAGGGAATAAGCCCCCAGACACAAATGCTGGCCATGCCCCAGGAAAATGAGTGTGAGGACCAGATGAGTTCCCATGACATCGGCCTCTAGTTGAATACAAAGGACTGCACAGCACTAGTCTAGACCAGCAGCCCAAGGTCCTATAACTTCCTTACAACTCAGTATCTTACCCCCTCCACGCTAGTCTAGCCTCACAGTCTTGAGTACAAAGCACCCCCTAGCACCAGGTCAGGAACAATGGACTCAGCCCCTGTGAGGTCTTGACCTCTAGGCCTACTCAGCTCCAGGCTAGGCTCTGCATCCACAGACTACAGGCTACTCCAAGTCCCAGTCCATACCAGGACTAAAAAGCATCCAAATGCAAAAGGAAGTTAGGATACAGACAATGTGGTCTTGTTGACAGAAAGCCCTAGATATGCCATCAAAATAAAACAAACAAAAAAATTCAGAACTGATCAAATTCAGTAAAATTAAGAATATAAAATCAATATACAATACCTCTGGTTTTTACTATGCATTATCACGAACTCTCCAAAATCAAACTCAAGTTCATAAGACGCCACCCTTAGATGAGAATCTACAGATAGACAGTGACTATTGAAGTGGGGGCTCAGTTTTATTCAGGGGTGAGCTCTTTGGTAGGTTGTCCAAAACACATGTGTATATAAAAGGGCAGTCGAAAACACATGTGTATATAGGCAAGACTCTGTAAGGAGTGTGAGTGTATACATGTGTGTAAAACACAACTGTAATTATAGAAGAGTCCATGAATTCAAGAGGGGGTTGTTATGGGGACACAGGGGAGTTGTAAGGGAGGAGGAAGGTAAGGGAAAGATTTAATGCAATGTATCCATGTATGAAAAAGTTAAAATCATAAAGGGAAGACAACTCTATTTATATTAGCTACCAAATAATGAAATACTGAGGTATAATGTAAACAAGATGTAATATATATGTATATATGTGTATATCTATATATCTATATATATATATAGATATACTTTTAAATCTATAAAGTATAAAAAGTTAATAAAGGAAATTGATAAAGACCACAAACAAATGAAAAGATATCCCATGTTCATGGACTAGAAAAATAAATAATGTTAAAATGCACACACTACCCAAAGAAATCTAATGCAATGCCTATAAAAATTCCAATGACATTTTTTCAAAGAAATAGAAAAAAATTCTAAAATTCCTATGGAAGCACACAGCACACCAAATGGCCAAGCAGTCCTGAGCAAAGAACATAGCTGCAGCAACCACAATACCTGGCTTCTAAATATGCAACAAAGACAAGCTATTCTCTCTACAGACACTATAATGTAATAGAAAAGCATACTGCCATCACTTGATTTCCAACAAAGGCTCCAAGTGTGTACAATGGAGAGAAAATAAGATGCCTCAATGATCGATGTTAGGAAAATGGGATATTTACATGCAGAAGAAGGAAAATAGAACATTTACCTCACATATGCAAAATTCAACTCAAAATTGATTACTTAACTGAAGAGCCTGAAACCATAAATATATTAGAAGAAAACATAACAAAAGGTGTTATGCTGAGTTTGACAAAGATTACTCTCAAATAAAAAAAAATTCTAACATCACACTTAATTTTCTTACAAGAGTTCACTCCAAAAAACACAGGAAAAGAAATGCTAAATTGTTAAATCAGACTGAATTAAATACAAACGGTTTTGCTCAGCAAGAGAAGCAATTAGCAGAGTAACCGGGCAAGTACAGAGTGGGCACATATTCACCCATGACCCACCTGTCAAGAGGATAATGTATAGAAGGAACTCAAGGGTAAAGAAAGAACAGGGACAAAAAGTGGAACAGAAACTGAAGGAAGGGCCAATCAAGGACTGCCCCACCTCGGAATCCATCATGTCTGCAGGCACCAAACCCAACACTGTTGTCATGGTCAAGAGGCACTTGCTGACAGAAACCTGGTGTGGAAGTTCTTTGGGAGGTTCTGCCAGCAACTGACCAATGCAGATGTGAATGCTTGGAGCCAACCATCAGACTGAGCTCAGGGACCCTGGTGGGGGGCCTGGCAGAAAGACTGGAGGAGCAGAGGGGGATTGCAACCCCATTGGATAAACAACATGAGCCTGGCCTGACTACCCAGTTCTCCCAAAGACTAGATCACCAACCAAGGAGGGTACCTGGAGGGATCCATGGCTCCAGATGCATATGTAGCAGAGGATGGCCTTGACTGACAGCAATGGGAGGGGAGGCTCTTGGTCCCAGGGAAGTTTGATGCCCCAGTGTATGGGGATGCTGGAACAGCGGGGCAGGTGAGAATAGGTGGGTGGGGGAGCACCCTCATACAGGCAAAGGGGAGGGGAGGGAGGAGGGCCGATGTGGGATGGGGGTTGGTGGAGGAAATGGGATATCATTTGAGATGCAAACGAATGGAATGATTAATTGAAAAAAACCACAAAGGAACTCAAGGGTGAAACATATATAGCCCACTTAAAAATGGACAGCATACAAAATAGGCTTAAAAGACTTATAGGCCTAGAGATGTGACAACATGCTCAATGACACTAATAGCCAGAGAAATGCAAATTCAGCCTACAGTGAGTTATGAAGCCACATATGTTAAAGGTCATCATTATCAAGAAGACAAAGGAAAACAAGGCTTGGCACAGATTTGAGGAAAAGGGAATCCTTGCAGTCTGTTGTTAGGAATGTAACTTAGCTTAGCTTGTTACAGAAAATAAGAGAAGGTTCCACCAAAGCATTAAGAGAGCTATCATATGATACAACAGTCCCATCATTCAACATATAACGAAAGAAAATACAATTATTGTGCCGCAGACTCTGTGTACTTCCCTACATCACAGCACCACTCATAATAGCCAATTTACATATACATATACAAAATATATAATTTTATTTTCAATACTGTTATATAATTATATGTGTAGTTGGAATATTATTTGGAATTTTAAAGGGAGGAAATCCTATTATTTGAAACAACATGAGGGAAGCTCAAGGACATCTTTGAAAAGTAAAATAAGTTAGACACAGAAGACAAATACTGCATGATTTTACTTGCATGTGAAAACTTGGGAAGTGAGACGCACAGGCCAAGATAACAGGGAGCAAAAGGACAGTGAGGGTGCGGGCCTGAGCACTCAAAGTTCCATTTCACTGAAGGAGGAAGTTCCTGAGATACACTGTATAGCATGATGACTATATTCGAAATTACCAAGAGTAGGTTTTGTTATCATTATAGAAATGATTTAACCATGTGGAAGTACAGATATGTTAATTAGCTTAATGTAATCATTAACCAATGTAAAATAAACTAAAATATCACATTGTACTCCATAAAATGTATATAATTATTTGTCAATTAAAATAAAAAAAATAGAAAAGATAGTTGGTCTTTTCTTCCACCTTTCCAAATTATAACATCTAAGAGCTTTACACATTTTCCACAGTTCCACCAAGTATGCTCAAAACCCATTAAACTTTTACAAGAAATAATGATCTGTAAAATATGTCACAATGCAATAAAACCAAACAAAACCTAAGATCCCATGAACTCGTAATGACAAAGGCAAAACCACAATCCAGAAGAAACTGTCCTTAAATTTTTTATCCAGGAATCTGTTCTATTTAAATCATCCACTGAAGAAGTAATGGGTTAAGCTCATCTCTAGAGGTGTGTCCTGGGACCTGAATGTCAAATGAATTCAGGAACAGCTCCTATTTGTCAGGAGTGAAGAGGGAGGAGCCTTCAACAGCATCAGATGGGACAAAGGAGGACTCCCTGCAGAGCCAGGCTCCGGACAATGGCCTCTGTGTGTGTGTGTGTGTGTGTGTGTGCCAGTGTGTGTGTGTATCTGTGTGTGTGCACGTGTTGCTCTGTGTGCATGTGTTTGGGTGTACCTGTGTGTGTATATACATCTGTTATCACATTGTGTGCTTAAACAAAGACTGTCTCTGAGCCTGCCAAACATCAGTACACGAAGTCTATTTTAGTCAGATTAAGTAAACCCCTCCTTTATTTCTCTTTACAGAAACTGCTCATTCCTTGAGCTATCTACTTTTAGACATCTTGTTATCAACACTTTCCTTTATTCCCTAGTTTATAAAAAGAAATCAGAGAACCCACAATTTCCTATATGACAATGGATATATGAATTTTCATATTCTTGGGATTAAAAGGGGGTGGGGCTCCTGTCTACTAACATTCTCCTCTGTAAAACACAGTGAAGCAGTATCATGAGGTCAGCTGGTCACTGATATAAATCATGTTTAATGCAGATTACCTGGGACCATTGACCTCTTACAGTACAAAAGCAAGAGAGTAGCTCAGTTTCATTTCCTGGCTCCAAAAAGTGACATTTAATGCAAAAGGTTGGTCTTAGTCTCTCAGAGAACTGTCGCTTTGAGTTTAAGTTCACTTAGGCACAATAACATGGCAGAGGAGGTCTACGTAACCCATTTACATCTGGGTGTTACAGTATTCAGTTCTATGGGAAGGAAAGTCTGGCTCAAATGGCAGCCGTATCTTACACTGATCCTAGGGCACAACATAGTGTAGTCTATGCCCACAGACTGGATTCCAGTATTAAAATGCACGCATGGTCAATGATTGAGAGCATACACTCTCAAAATTGCCAGTGGATATGGAAAGTTTCTGCTTTGTATACTTACACATCATGGACCGAAAGGGTCCTTTTCTCCAGTCAGGTGCTATTAGACGGTGCACATCACACTTCTTCTTCCAAGTACTATAGCCAAAAGTTAGGTTCAAATTATGAAAGCGAATCTTTGGAAGGTTTCTTGAGGCAGGACTATGATTTTATTAAATGTGCATGTACATGAGCAAAGACCAGAAAGTATTACGTAAATGGATAAAGTACTATTGGACGTGTTCAACTGCAGGCGCCATTTTTCATTTTGCAAAATTGCATTAGTGGTGATACAGGGCAAATCGAACGAAAGTTATTTACACCCCAGCTACTTACTGTGGTTGGAAAATAGCGACTGGTTTTGAATTTCTTCATAGCCATAGACGAGGTGTAAGTGCCCAGGAAGAGAATGAAGGACATGAGCGTGATGTCAGGCACGAAGTCACAGTTGTTTCCCACGAGCTTCCCTCCATACTTCACACACTCCTTCTTTGACAAATAGGCCCAGTCAAAGGTGACATTATGGTACTGGAAAGAAAACAGGGAGGGTTTTTTTTATTGTTTCTTTAGAGACTATTGACATCATCGAAAGCAGCTTTTCATACTTAACAGGCTCCAAATGGACTGCACCAGAACCGCCTATGAAACAATCCGAGATAACCGCTGCAGGATGTAACCTGACGAGGCCTCACTCAAGTAACTGGGGATAAAGAGGCCAGAGATTATGAAGAACTCAGTGAGAGGGAGGCAGTGTGTTACACCGTTTGCCCCTCCACCTTAACAATCATCTATTGTTCAACAAAAACGAACCATAAAGTCCTTCTTTCCTGCCGGCCTTCCTGTGGGTCAACGGAGATATATTAACATCCTGAATCTCAAAATGGGAGACTTCAGAAACACCTTTGTTGTTCAGAAAGTGCTTGCTTGTGTTAGCTTGGAACCATGCTCACCAACCTCATAGCACTATCAATGCTCCAAAAGTTATTGGAAGGCAACTAACCCAGTACTTCACAAGTAGGTTATGTCTTATCTCAATAAGTACACCCCGGTGCCTGGAGAAACGATACTCTCAAAGTGTGCATAGTCCCAGACTTCCCCGTGGCAAACCTAATACACCACAGCTTTTTTTCCTTGTTGACTACAGGTCAGCAGTTGGAACGCCCTTGGTGCCTGGGAAGCCACGTGAGAGATCTCCAGACTTGTGTCCCATGATCTGAAGCACACAGGTTAGTTCCATGTGTGCTGTCCTATTGTCAAGACTGAGCATCTTCCTGGCAACTTCCTGCTATTTTCTGTATCTAATGCACAGCAGATTCTCTTGCTAGTGTCATGGGTAGATCCGTGCACCCACTTCCAGCTCCTACCCAACCACAGCTGGCTTCTTTTTGCAAACCACCTTTTGTCAACCAACAGCCACTAAACAGTCACTGCCTAGCACTAGTGAGATATAAGCCACTTGCTTCTGCTCAAAGAGGGGACATTCCTGTGGTACAAATTATATTTCAGAATTCTACATGAATGGGGTTAAGGCTAAACGTAGCTGAGACACATCCTTGTTCATGGTTTTTCTGTCCTGTTTCTCTCACTCAATTTTGAGACTGTTCTCTCAACTAGTGAGATACACTTGGAATTTCTGTATTAGAATCTATTTCTAACAGTCAGCTTACTTTACTTTTAGGACAACTGAAATTAGTGGTCTCTAAGTCTAAGAAACTTTTTCTAGAATGTAAGAATGTAGTCTGTAACCCCTGAGTGATTTGAGCAGGTTTCTCACCCTTAGTATCCAAGAGTACAGGGATGAAGGCCCTTCCTCAGCTTAGTGGCTTGCTGTGATGAAGTTACTTGGTAACTCATTTCCTTATGTGAAAAAACTCCTGTACAGCCTTTTCTTGTATTTGAGCCTTGTTCAGTAATTATTCTTTAAGTATGTTGGCTTTGGTGTACAAAAAGCATTTGTTGATACTGTGACCACAATGGCTGTTCCCTAGACATATATTTCCAGAACCTTCTCTGCCTAAATGAACATCAGTGGGGTTAGTGGAAATGATTGGGTGTCTCGTCTGAGAAAGTTTCTAAATACCTCACAACTTGTGTCTTCTTGGGTTCCAGGCTAAGAGGACATTGTATGATAATGAAAGTTGTTTGCAAATATCTTGTAAAAAAAAGTACGGAATTGTAGATTTCTCGTGTCCTTTACAGGCAAGAGTTTTATGACACACCAAACAAAGCAACCTCTTTTACATGCTAGGAATTCTCTTGATATCTGTGGTCCAATCTGACCAGAAGGGGAGGAGGTTTTCATTGAGCTCAAAAGGTGACGTCACTTGAAATATTTCCTGTTACCTCCGATTGTGTACACTTGACCTGCATAACTGCTCTCTTATTGAACTCTGCAAGGTGATTAATCATGTCTTGTGTTGTTTTCCAGATTTCTGCATATGGACATTTTTTCAGGAGAATAGAGCTAACGTTTAGAGGTCATAATCGGTAACATATTTCTTTGCTTTAAAATCAGCAAAACTGTGCCCTAATTCCACATCAGCAGTGTAACATCAGCAGAATCCTTCCCAATAGTTGGAATTTCCCCAGGGATGTAAGATACCCTGGAACAACTCCAGCAGGAATTTGTATCCATATCCTCACAAAGATGAGGTTCAGGTGAAAATGGCACAGAAACAGACATGGAGATAGGCAGTTTCGCTTGCATCAGTTCATTCAAAATGCCAATACTAATATTTTATAAGTGCCAGATGAATCTCTTATTGTTATCTGAAAACGGCTAGCCTCCAAACCCTGTCTACAAGCAAGGTCTCACATATAAAAACTTTAAGTAGTTAGCATATATCTTCAAATAGGTACTTTTCTAAAATAAAAAGTGTATGGCTTTCCTAAAACCTAAACTGTAGCTGACCGTCAGTTTTACACCAAAGAAAACACATCTATACATTTTGTGTTATTTCATATAAGCTGATATTAAATGAAGATTACTTCTTTCAGACTTCAGACAGACTCTCCATCGTGAAGGAATACATCCAGAGTCACGACTACCTCCTACATTTAAGTCAGCATTGTCTCCTCTGGGTTAATTCAGGAGACCCAACACCTAACTGCCACTGTCTTTTATCTCCTCGTGGGTCTATGATTTTGTCCTTCATTTCTTATGCAAAATACTCTCTCATTGTAGGGAACAGAGCAGATGGGAATATACTCTCAGAGATCTTAGAATTCTCACATTACTTCTTTTTCTTAAGATTCGTATAACACTGCATGAGTAGTTACATTGCAGGCCACCCTCAATGTTTAACACTATGAGGCCTCCAAAAGTTGTCTGCATCTAGGAGAGATGTTAAGGTTGGAGACAGCAGCTGTGAACTGCTGGCCCGGGAGCAATGGCTCCATGCAATTACACATGTGCTGAGGGAAAATGCATAGGGCATCCAGTGTGCCCACAGGGAGGTAGGATGCCATGACAGGCTCTGGATGGATGAGGACAATTGCTGAAAAATGAGCAGGACTGAAGAGCTACCACAGCAAGGACAGATGTTAAAGAAGAAAATACAGTAGCAAAGGATATTCTAGAACACAAGTGCATTAAGAGGTTGATATGAGATTCTCGGAGATAGTAAACACAAGAGCGGTTCATGGTGGGGGGGGTGAGGCGGTAAAACCCACCCAAACTCAACTACTTGTGGAGATAAAAAGAAAGAGGATGGGGTACTGAGAAAAACAAGAATGAAGAAAAAGACAAGTGAGGCACACAGATACTGACTTTGGACTGAGGCTGGGTAATAGCTACAAATGATGTTATAGAGCCAAAGGACTTATAACAGGACTGTGCACACAACAATACAAAGAAACAAAAGAGCAGAGTTCATGTTAGGATATGGGGGGTACCAGAGAGGTCTTGTTAACTGACTGAATAAAAGCCTTCACCAGGTCTGGAATATATGGCATATTCAAAGAAGCAATGTGTTTAAACTAAACTTTCCATTTAAAATGGCTAGGTAAAATACCAGGTCCTCAGTTAGCACTCACCCTTATCAATGACTATTTTTAGTGTAATAATGTTCTATGCAATGTTCAGAACATACACAAAAAATTATTTAATATTCATCTGGCATTCAAATGCAATTGAATATTCCATATTTTATTTGTTAAATCTGGCAAGGCTATCTCATTTAGTTATATGATATTTGAATAACAATAACCAGTGGAAAATTAAAATAAGTTTCCGTAGGGAAATCGAGAATGCACTGACTCCAAACACGTGAATGAACTAACCTAAGTTTTAAGGGATTAAAAAAGATTAAAGAAATAGCAACAATTTTTACAAGTCACCTTAGAGAAATAAAGTGTTTGCTCAGAAATTACTTAATAACACAAAGCCGTAAAGAGCATGTAAGTGTGTGGTTAGGACAGCAGAAGGGGAGGCAGTCTATTGCACTGAGTGCAGAGAAGACAAAATTTACACTGAGCCCTGAGGGCAGGAACAGGCTCACAATGCTTCCATCTCCAAAGGAAGAAGAAAGGACCATGAAGCTAAGAAATAACAGGGAACAAACCTAGTGGATGCAGAAAACAAGCAAGGGACTTGGATGCACATTGCTTCATGTCTGAGCAGACACACAGAAGAATTAGGCCTTGTGAGCAGGGATGCTCATGTGGAGAAACACAGAGCCATAAAGGAGGAGTTAGCTACATGTGACCAATCGGATGGGGTGAACCACATCATACAAAGCGCATCGAGAAAAAGGTTTAAAGAGGAGAACATCAAGCAGCTGATGATGTCGAGAAAGAACATCTCCTGAAAAGAGATGTCAAGTCATCTTTCTGCATCTCATTTTCAAGAGAATTACCCTGCTTATACTAAGTGGATTTGCCCACAATTCTTAAAAATATAAAGATTTGCGTAAAAAATAAAGTACCATACTATCTCCTCCCCAAAGAGTAAGAAACATGAGCTAGAACAGACAAAGGTAGGTAATCATTGAGCCCAGGTGACATGCCTGTAGGGGCCCAGGTGACATGCCTGTGACAGCCCAGGTGACAGAACTTTTCAGTGGGAAAAAAACTCAAGGAGGCCATGTATAAGAAGATTAATATGACTTTCCGTTTCACATGAAATGTATGTTAACTGCTCTGCTCACCCTGAAGGTACATCACATGGCACCACTATTGTTTCTATGGCTGACCATCCTTAGAATTATGTGACTGTAATGGTTCTTACTCCTATGATTAAAAGAATCACCAGTGTAGGGATTGTTAATTCCATTGGGGAGCATAAGAAGCAACAAGTAAATAAATAATAAATGTCTTCTTCAGTGGCTCTCAGTCTGCGGGGTGCAACCCCTTTGGGGGTTGAACAACCCTTTCACTGGGGCTGCCTAAGACCACCAAAAGACATAGAATTGTGACTCATAACAGTAGCAAAATTACAATTATAAAGTAACAATGAAAATAATTTTAGTTGGGGTCAACACAACATGAGAAACTGTATTAAAAGGTCGCAGTATTAGAAAGGTTGAGAGTCACTGGTCTACACTCTTCTTCAATACACAAACACTGGTAAAATAAGTGCTCTCAGTTAACAGGTATATTATAGACAGGAGCTTCAAGGAGAAGAAGCTGGTCTTTTCACTTAGAGCTTTTCCCCACCTGGGCAAACTATATTCGCATGATCTCCAATCTCACTTTATCATATACTGCATATATTTGTGCTACAGTTGTTCAAATTTTTACAAAATGGTGAAGTTTTTTTTAAAAGAGATTCATTTATTTTATTTATATGAGTGCACTGTAGCTGTCTTCAGACATACTAGAAGAGGGCATCGGATCCCATTACAGATGGTTGTGAGCCACCATGTGGTTGCTGGGATTTGAAGTCAGGACCTCTGGAAGAGTAGCCAGAGCTCTTAACCACTGAGCCATCTCTCCATCCCCCCAAATGGCTAAGTTTGATAATGGTTATTCTGCTTGTGAACAAGATTGTATTTTTTGAAAATTTGAAACCACTGCTCCCAGACTAACATGCAAAGCAAGCTGGGTAGTTTGATAATCAGAGTTTAAAATCCACCAGAGATGAGGATGCAAAGAAGTTTAAACAGATTAAGCTGAAATATTACAAGTACCTCATAGTAAAAGAGACTGACGAGCATTGGGTGCCCACTGTATTCCGTGACTTCTAAGGACTAAGGCATTTACCCTCTGAAGGGCAGGACAGCAGAGAAGCAAAGGATGATCTTTCTGCTCAGGAAGCTTGGATGGAACCAGGACAACAGAGTACTCCATGGGGCTTCTTGAGACACAGGAAATGTTCTATGTCTTGATTGTATGTGGAATGCGCTACTGTAAAACTCACCAAAAGTACTACGTCAGAGCTGTGTGTTAAAGGGATCCCTCTAATGAACTTAAAATAAGGACGGAGAGGAATCTCTCCTGAACGGAGCAAATGCTAAGCGATTCTTTCATTCACCTCGTGGGGATACTGATGTAACAGTGGTCTCCTGGATCTTGAAGCTGGAAGCCATAGATGCTAACTCATTGAGGTGGAGTATTCATCAGCGACAGCGCCTCTCAAAGCTTCTTTTCAGTGACTATGTAAAGAATTTGTTATGGAGCAAGAAAGAGGCAGCAATGCACCCATAGGAAAAGTGACAGAAGTGAAGATGAAAGGATTCCAGTAACAAATGAGAAGACTTGGAAATACTTCCTTCATCCTTCCCAGAACACCCCTCTTCCCTGCTAGTTCCCCTGAGACATGCCTACTGCACAGGAGGAGAGCTTGTCTCACTGCTAATGAGGATGAAGGGACAGGCCTTTTCTCCTCTCACACCTGGTTCCTGGGGCCTTAGGAGAGGAAGGCTCCCTGGCCAGGGGCTGCAGGGCACCTTGACTGAACCTTCTCTCATAACTTAATTATGGATGAAAGGAAAAGGAAAATTAAGTCCTGATGACTGTGTGTCTCATGAAGAGTACAGGGAAGCAGAGACAGTGTAGCTCAGCAAACACAGAGCTTGTGCCTCTCAGAAGTCATAGCTACCAAGTCCTCACTACTTCTTGTCACAGTTACTGGGGGATAACAGGCCAGTGGGGATCAGATCTGAGGACAGTAACACTGGCTGCAAACAGCTGTTTCTGCTCCTTGCTGGCTATCTGCTGAATTGGCTCCTGTGGTATCTGTGAGGGTAGAAAGCAATGTAAAAGCGAATGTCTTTAATCTTTTTTTAATTATTATTATTTCAAATGAACTTAGGTTTTTATTGGTTTCCTTTTAAAGCACACAAAAAAATTTTAATTAAAAAATCTTTAAAACCTAGAAGGAAGCATTTCCGCCTCTGTTTTAGGCAAGTTCTTCTGGGTTGGCTGGCAAAGAAATTAAATTTGAATTCTTCCATAGTAATTTTCAACATGTAGATATGTTCTTGCCCACTGTCCCCTACATACACACAGAGGGAGAGAGAAGACACACACACACACACAGAGAGAGAGAGAGAGAGAGAGAGAGAGAGAGAGAGAGAGAGAGAGATACACAAATTATGAAACATAAAGAAGTAAAAATTTAAGGTTTGAAAAAAGTCAATAAGTTCTAAAGGTAAAGAATGAAGTCAGAAGAGCCAGAGAATACAAGAGCAAGAGAGAGATGGGGGAGGGAGTGGGGGAGATGTCATGTGAGAACTGCCCAGGACAGACACAAACAGCATCTCTTAGAGATGCTCTGGGCACTGGCTCACAATATCTGCAGAAGTGTTCTGGTCTCCTGAGAGATGGGCACTCTCTCAATACAAGGTATTATGTTTTCTGTCTTTGTAACTGAGAGATTGATATTCTTTGGTTGGCTTCCATATTTGGCATTGAAGGAACAATCGGAAGCCTGAAACAGCACTTTCCTCATTTTCTCCAATATAAAAGTTGTCTTCCAGCCTGTGACCTTCCATGCAAAACAGCTCATTTCAAAAACTTAATTCCAGGGCCTTAAAGGTCCCTGGTTACAAGCCATGGGAAAGGACACCGTGTGATGGATACTCAGTCCTTTCTAAGTAATGGGGGAAATGTCCTGGTCTGAGCACACTTAGGGAAGGGAGGACGGTGCCATCACTTCAGTCAGACAAGACCCTAGCCTGGCCAGAAGCAGACAACACTGGCTCTTGTTTTCCAACACTCTCCTTGCCCTTGTGGAAATATTTCAAGGTCACAATGAATAGCAGTTAGGTCCTTAAGAAGGTTTGAAAAGAATGTTATATGAATAAATTTTGGTTTCATATTTCTTAAAGGGAATAAAAGCTGGCGTTCTCTTTGTTCCCTCTATGGGCAGTGATGATTAGCTCTGCTAAGTGGAGACCGCATAGCAGCCTATATACACTACAAACTGTGCAGGTGGTTTGAAATGTCAAGTCACTTACCATGTCAGTAGAAGAAATGGTCGGCAGGTCCTCTGGGGCTAGTGTGGTATCATTAGACACTGAGAGATTAACTGTAAGAAAAGGACAATTTCTTAATATGAAAACTAAAATAGAAATAAAGTGAATACATGACTTTTAAATCACAGAAGGGGCATGAAAAGCTCTGCAATAACATGAGTATTGTAAGTGTGCTCTTAGACCTAAACAAAACAAAACCTTCAGCAGGATTGTATGGCAGATATTTAAGAGATGGCCTTAAATTTTGTTTGTGTTCCTAATCAATAACATTTAGTGCTTTCCTAGTTTGTTTTTGAGGAAAAGAAGTGAAGGAAGCCGAATTGAGAAGAACTGACACATGGCCAAAACTTGGGAGCAAGGGCTAAATCTCAGAATTTTGCCAGTGTTTTTACTATCTATAATTCTGTCTCCGGTACATATGCAATATATATTTATCCAATGGCAATATTTACTGTCAATTATTAAGCTGCTTCCTGGATTCAGGTACAGTGAAAACCTAGAACAGTGAAGATTAACTAAGTATTAAGTAATTTGTACTGTTAAGAAAACTGAACTGTACATGATATAATCTTTGCAAACTGTATGAAAAAGCATTAAATGAATGATATAAATATAATGAGGATGTATATATATTATATATTTACATATATATATTATATATATACACGTATATATATATAATCAACCTTAAAAACATTTTCATATAATGAGACATCATTTGTAGATTTAAGATGTGACTTGCTGAAGATTTAAACTAACCTTTACTTTGGAAACGTTTCATTCGTTATTTTATGGGTCTAAAAATTAAAATGTAATATTTTAATTGAAACATTTCATTTTATCAGATAGACTCGTTTTCCACCGACAGAAAGATATGCATTTTAAACTGTTATACAGAGAATATACTTAATTAGTCGCAATATGAAACAACATCTATTAAGCTTTGATTTGAGAACCATATCATTTATACAACATTCTATTGCAACCATGCTCTTTGGGTCTCCCCCATCCAGTGAAACTCCAGACTGTCACTTTATCTCTCTGTGCTTCCGAGTTTCTCTATGTAAACCTTTAAAGACTGCATGACTGTGTTTGATAGTTGAGATATAAAATGGGAGACCCATGAGAAGGACAGAAGGACCATAGCTTTCCACTACTCTTCCCCAGAGTTTACAATGTCTGACTCTTCACTCACAGACACTCAAAGTGGTGATCCACGGCCAATGGACAAAGCTGGGGATGAGGGTTTCCCCACTGGAAATGATTGAGAGTAAATACAGACACAGGAAATGGACAAGACAAAGAAACTAAAAAAAACGTAAACGACTGGCCTGGATCCTAGTTTGGATCAACAATAAAATCTATTCTGGTCACTAAAGGTTGGGCTTTAGGAGAGTATGAGCCAGAAGATAGTGCCTACCACACACACAGCCTCCCTAGCATAAACATATGGTGTGTTTTCTTCTTCTGTTTCATTACAAATCCTAGAAAGGCTAAAGAATGCTTGGCCTAAGCAAAAAGAAAATAATCCTTAAAGAAATAATAAAATAAAGTTAGTCAAGTACTATTAACAAAGCTAGGTCTATAGTACCTATTTTGTTCTTGGAAAAAATAAAAAGTATGTCTTCTTATGTGGTTTGAATAGGTATGGCCACCATAGACTCATGTGTTTGAATGCTTGGTTCATAGGGAGTGGCACTACTATGAGATGTGGCCTTGTTGAAGGACATGTGTCATGGTACAGGTGGGTTTTTGAGTTCTCATATAAACTCAAGCTACATACAGTGACACAATCCCCTTTTGCTGCCTGTGGATCAAGATGTAGAACTCTTGGCTCTTCCAGCACCGTGTCTGCCTATGGGCTGCCGTGCTTCCTGCCATAATGATAATGGACTGAACCTATGAAACTGTACGTTACAATTAAATGTCTTCCTTTATAACAGTTACCTTGGTCATGGTGTCTCTTCACAGCAATGGAAGCCCTAACTAAGACATCTTATAATACTCAATTTGTTCATTTTTAAAACATGGTATAGGTCTAAAGATTTACCACAGTCAATAGAGTGTCTGTCTAGCAAGTATGGGCCCAGGGTTTCAATCTTGATGGTAGTTAAAGAACCAGGGTGGGAGATGGCATACTGGAGGCAGAAGATCAGAAATCCAGGGCCATCCTTGGCTATGTAGCAAATTTGAGGCCAGTCTGGGCTACATGAGACTCTGTTTCAAAAAAATAGACAATAAATAAATAAATAAATAAATAAATAAATAAATAAATAAATAATTCTAGGAAACCGTCATAGGTAACCTTCACATGATTTGAATATTTGGAAAGGCAAGCCACCTGAGAGATGCCTTCCCTAAATGTGCAGTCAGGAGGATCACCTGAATGTAGATATTATTACATTCTGTAGTCTTTCCTTTCTACAGGCTTCTTGCCTAACCAAGATCTAGATAATGATGTTGATGGGCCGGGGACTCAGGGTGAGCCAGGGCTCACCAGTGAGTAGGCATTCAGGCCCTGTTCAGTGTCTGGCAGGCTGCTCTTTCTCCACTAGCTTCTCAGTGCTTCACCAGCCTCCTATGACAAGATGGTAAGAGTCTCTGTGGAACACATTTCTCAGCATCCCAACAATGGCTACAGAGTGGGGGAAGGAATGTAAAACTCTAACTCTTTGGAATAATGATAGATAATGCAGACATTAAAATAAGGGTCTGAACTTTCGATAACTGCTCCCAAGTATTGGAAATGTATAAACTCCACTCAACTATATTTCTTTATATTTTCAGGGTCTGTCTGAGATAAACTAGTAAAGTACACTGGCCCTAAGAATCCCAGAACAGGAAGACATATATAAATACTCTGCTTATTTTAATAATCATATATATATATATATATATATATATATATATATATATATATAAACACTTCTATAAATGTACATTGGCAGGACTTGGTAGAGTCCATAAATGAGATTAAAAGTAAATTTCTTTAGGCTCACTGATGAGAAAATGATCGATTACAGCTGGGCTTTTGATCTACAAGGGCCATTGGGCACCATTTAGATCCAGACAGAGTATAAACACTTTGGCATCCAGTTGCAGACTGATCCATTTATAAGGCATCTGCAATATCCTTAATTAGGATTCTGAAAAGGTCAAAAGGAGAAGCCCAGACACACTGCACTCTGTCTTCACTCTGGGCTCAGCATCAAGGCTCAGGGGGAAAGTGCAACTCTTTGCTTTAAGAGCCTGGCTAAGTTAGGTCCAGCCAGTCACCACTGCCAAGTCAATCCACTCTACGCCAGGCATTCCCAAAGGTTCATGTTTTTCCATTATCTGGATTTTCATTTTTTTGGTCTTCCTTATCTCCTTATGTTATCAAAGTGGAGCTGATACTATGGAATGACTGCCGGAAGTAGACATTTTAAAAGTGTGTCTGTCAGTTTTCAATCTCAAGCTGGCCCTTCCTTCTCAGTGCTTATGGAGAAGTCTAGAGAAAGAACCAGGAGATACAGTGGCTTCAGCTGCAGGAAGGGATATGTGTCAGTGTTGGCACACCTCCCACACAAGATAACCCTCTCTATTCACCATGGATGCCAAGGCTCCACATGACCCTTCTTTATACACTAGCAGGAATTATAGCAACAGGAAGAGGTACATGCTCACTAGAGGCCATGTGGTCAAATGTGAACAACTGGTTACTGCAGGCAGGTTGGGCTATACAGTGCAACACATCATATGAGAGAGGGGTGTAGCAGTCCTGGCCTAAATGTCGACTGTGCCATCCATGTTCGACATGAGCCATCCATAGGGCTCTGAAACTCCTTCCCTAGTCTTGAAGGAGCTACTTCACTTTTCTTGGTCCCCGGCCCTTCGTTCCTGTAGTTAGATTTGAATCTAACCATCCCATAAAGTGACAAAGCAAATTCGGTCAAGGAACATAGGCAAAACTGCTAGCACTGTGTGAGTTTCGAGTTTCAAGGTTGGAGCCAAGTTAATGGTGCTAATTTCACTATTAGCTCTATGACCTGGAGAAAGCAGACCTTGACCTGGGGGCTGCGGGGAATGTCAGCTACTTCTCAAAGGTGTTATAATGATTAAATCTATAGATACTGTGCTATTTAAACATAGGTTTGCTGAAATCCCCTGGTAAATTCCTGCCATTTGGCTGGTGCTTACTAAACACCAGGCTAATCTGAATCTGCATCACAACAGGGTGTCATGGCTACAGTAACTCAGAGCAGCAAACAAGGAGGATCTGAAGGCCACTCTGTAATTACCAGGCTTCAGTGGTTTATTCCACTCTAAGCACTGCCTTACTGAAATCAAGTAAGTGGGTAACCGATAGAAGATAAAACCAGATGAATTTGAAAATTGCCCTTTCTAACTCAGTAAAGAATTGAGTTGGAATTTTGATGGGGATTGCATTGAATCTGTAAATTGCTTTCGGCTGGATAGCCAGTTTTACTATATTAATCCTGCCAATCCATGAGCATGGGAGATCTTTCCCTCTTCTGAGATCTTCTTTAATTTCTTTCTTCAGAGACTTGAAGTTCTTATCATACAGATCTTTCACTTCCTTAGTTAGAGTCACACCAAGGTATTTTATATTATTTGTGACTATTGTGAAGGGTGTTGTTTCCCTAATTTCTTTCTCGGTCCGTTTATCCTTTGTGTAGAGAAAGGCCATTGATTTGTTTGAGTTAATTTTATATCCAGCTACTGCACTGAAGCTGTCTATCAGGTTTAGGAGTTCTCTGGTGGAATTTTTAGGGTCACTTATATATACTATCATATCATCTGCAAATAGTAGATGCTCACAGTCATCTATATGATGGAACACAGGGCCCCCAATGGAGAAGCTAGAGAAAGCACCCAAGGAGCTGACTGGGGTCTGCAATCCTATAGGTGGAACAACAATATGAACTAAGCAGTACCAGCAGAGCTCGTGTCTCTAGATGCATATGTAGCAGAAGATGGCCTAGTTGGCCATCATTGGGAAGAGAGGCCCCTTGGTATTGCAAACTTTATATGCCCCAGTACAGGGGAACACCAGAGCCAAGAAGTGGGAGTGGGTGGGTAGGGGAGCAGGGCGAGGGAAGGGTATAGGGAACTTTCAGGATAGCAATTGAAATGTAAATAGAGAAAATATCTAATAAAAAAAGAATCGAAGAAGAAGAAGAAGAAGAAGAAGAAGAAGAAGAAGAAGAAGAAGAAGAAGAAGAAGAAGAAGAAGAAGAAGAAGAAGAGGAGGAGGAGGAGAAGGAGGAGGAGGAGGAAGAGGAGGAGGAAGAGGAGGAAGCCAGATCTCCTTCTTGCTACAGGAGCATGTCATTGATTTCAGGGTCCTGGATAATTTGATTATACCACTTCTCTTGTTAAAGCAAAGTCTAGAAAAACAGCTTTTGTAGATAATGGCAGATGGAATCAGGAAAGTTCTGGGAGAAACAGCTATGGGTTACCACTTTCTCAGCTCTTCATCTAAAAACAATGTTATATAGACTTTTAAGCTTTTTGGTTCCTGTTTTCATTTTCCTAAGTACTTTGACCAAGCCCAATGCTTGAGCTTCCCTATGGCTAGCAAGTTATTTAGCCTGTCTTCTGCTGCAGACACTCTTCCCACAACTTTGCCTGAGACACTGTGCTCCTGGTTAAAGAGCAGAGTTACAGTGGATATACTACGTGGAATATGTTTAGTCACTGTTTCCACAAAAATGTCGCCCCCATATCTACCCATCATCACATTCCCATGTCCCACAGACATTATTCCAGAGAAATTTGTCCGAATACATGTTTTGTATAAACACAACACTAGAGAATATTTCCAGATCTGGTGCTAATTCAAACCCATTCCTGCCCCCTTTCCAGTCTCTACAAGCATCACGGAGAAGCTACTAAAATACAGGTTAAGACAGTGAAGGGAGCCTGGAGGGATGCTATTCTGGGTACGTGTGGCTTTCGCAGGAGCCACCATGACCAGGAAGGACCAGAACATCAACTGTGTGAATGAAGCACTATTCCAAGAGCGGGGACAGGGAACAGCACAGTCTAACTTATACTTTCAAGTTTTGCAATTACTTTATGATTTAAACTGACTTCATAAAAAAAAAGGGGGAATGACCTACAATAAAAGAGAAATTGCGTTTAATATGGCACCATTCATAAAAGGTAAATTAGGATCATACTGCATTTCCTCATTTTCTATGCCTGGGCTATGAGACTCATACTGACCACACCATTGGCCCACAGGATTTGGAAGGAACCATAGAGGCCACATGTTATTATGGTATCCATCTATTAGGCTAAGAGATAAATTATGTAAAAAATAAAAAATAAGAGTGGAATCCTGTCTTAGTGACAGCTACTTCCGAGCATTCAGATGCCTCTCCATGCTTGACTAAAAGCAAGGTGAGGACATGGAGCGCAGAGCTAATTCAGTTACTTGGCTTAGTCGTCTATTTTCACACCGGGAGAAAGGCCATCCTTTACCCTGAGAGATTACAGACAGCGATGCGTTCGATGTCTGAGGAAGAATTTTCTCCTCTTAATCACTCATCCATTATTAAGCACGTTCTCTCTGGAACAGTTAACAACAAATCAATAAAATATAGCCCGTCTGTTAGCGACACAGTGTCTGTCCCCTGAGGCTATTTTTCTTGCTTTTATTATTTATCATTTTGAGCAAAGCTTCTTTTTCCTCCAGATAAAGAACCAACGCCTGGTCTGAAAACTCATTTTAACCTTTCCTAAACTATCAACACACCCTTGAGCATGGGTGCATCGTAAACTTTCCACATTATGCAAATGAACAGAGGGACTAGAGTTAAAAACGTATTTCTAAAGTCTGGGTCAAATGAAGCTGGACCTCTGGTCATATGAAAATAATTAACACTCTTATAATATAATACTTCCTCACAGGTGGTCAGAACATGCTGCTGAAAACTGGTTTCTATTAAAAAACAAAAGAGTGGGGGGAAAGGGGTGTGTGGTGTGTGTGTGTGTGTGCGCGAGCGCACACAGTCCATATCATTTTAAGGAACATAATTTTTAAAAATCAATGAAGTAAACTCCTGGTAAAGTTTGGAAGAGAATTGAAAGTGAGTTTAAGGAGATGTCCATGTTTGCTTCCAATTTAAAAAATCCTGGCACTCACGTTTCTGGAAGAATTATATAGATTCTCTTGAGGCGAGCTGAGCACCTTCCCCCTAACACTGGGAAACCCTTTGCTACATGACTATGGGCATAGTACACAATGTTCTTCAGGCTTCAGGCTCAGTAGAAGAGTAATACATACTCCACATGTACTGAACCAAACCCACTTTTCTTCGCTTAGATACAGGTGCGAGTGTTTCCTGTTGGTCTGAAATAGCACAGTGGCTATCCATGGCTCTCCATGCTCAGCTTGCAATAGAAGCTTACGGAGAAAAGAAGGAAATGTTTAAACCTCTTTAAATAATACTGTAAGACTGAATGGGGCTTTGCGTGTAAAACAATGAGAATTGTGAAAAAAGACATTTTGATTCAATGTTGACTGAAGGCAAGCATAGAAATGCAGTTTGCAGACTATGGAGCAAAGCGATAATTAATTAGTCTATCTCATGGTCATACTGCTATGTGGTGTCTTTGTTTAGCCTACTGATGACTTCCTGTACAGGGAGGTTTGTAATGACCTGGGATGTGGTGAACTGTTTCCAACTAACCATTTTTTTCTTCAATCTGGGCTTCTGAATTACCCTCTTTCTTACACACTTGTGCTAGGCAACCATCAAGGCATGGTGGAAAACAGATCTATTAGCCCTACATAAATTAGCATCATGTCTGAGAAAAGAAAATGTTAGTATACAGCCCATGTGTCAACACATGAAGGTCAAACTTCCTGGCTCGTTTTCCTTTCTAATTCTTCAGTGAAACAAAACCTATGTTTTGAGTTACCAATCGATAGCAGAAGCTAAAAGAGAGGCACAAGGCTTCATAAGGAAAATGCCGGTCAGAAAGTGATGAGATTTTACAGAAACTTTCAAGAACAAGAAGTATTAGGAAGGAGCCATGAGAGATTAAGGCTCAGAAGTCAAAAGCACTTGCTGGTCTTGCAGAGAACCCAAGTTTCTGAGCATCACATGGTGGCTTACAACTGTCTGCAACTGCAATTTCAGAGGACCTGTGTGGGCACTAGGTACACATAGAGTGCACATATATACCTACAGTGAAAACACTCTTATTTATCAAAAAAAAAAAAGAACAAGAAGGAAAGAAGGAGACAGAATTGTCTATATAAAGACAAAATTTAACACATGTGTTATGAGTGCACAGGGATGTGGGGAAGGAGGAAGGAAGAGGTGACTTAGGCAAAACTAAGATTCATGAAGAAACCTTGTGGGAACACGCTAGCTCACAAGTTAATTTAAAAAATATTTAAAGGCCAGGCATTAGTCTTGCATGCCTTTAATCCCAGAATTTAGGAGGCAGGGGCACACAGATCTCTGAGTTCAAGGTCAGCCTGGTCTACAAAGAGAGTACCTGGACAGCTAGGGCTACACCAAGAAACCCTGTCTCAAAATAATAATAAATTTAAAAACTCAAAATAAAATTTAAGAAATAAAGAAAGGAAGGATGGAGGAAGGGAGGGAGGGAGGGAGGGAGGGAGGGAGGGAGGGAGGGAGGGAGGGAGGGAGGGAGGGAGGGAGGGAGAGAGAGAGAGTTTGAACAGAGGCATTCTGTATGTCTAGACGGCATTGCTCCTAGAAGATCTGGATTATTCAATGAAAATCTCAATGCAGGCACAGGTTACTGTTATCTAAGTTATTGGTCAGAGAGGCCACAAAGGCACTCACACAATACTGATTATTGCTATTGTTCTTGGTTGCAATGATGGGACGAACCTATTTCTGAAGACACTGCAGGGCATAGAGAAGGCAGTCTAGAAATGATGGAGATGTCTTTTCCTGCCAACCAGCTTTCATCGTACCTAGAGGTGTGATGCAGGCTAGGGAGAGCAGTGACCTCACCCAGCACTGAACCTTGCATGTTACAATACAGACATACCAGGAAAGATGTGACCACTAGGGCAACAGTAGCATGTCTGTTACTGGGAATAACCAACTGCTTTCTGACTAGGTTTGAGGCCTGCCCCACAGGAAGGAGATCATGCCTAGTCAAAAACCCATGGCCAGGGAAGTCACAGGGGCCAGAGGCAAACCTACTGTTATTGTTTTCCCAAATGGTCACGATGTCAAACTCCCCTCTAAATATGTATGTCTATACAATGTGTGATATCACTGATAGGTACATCAATATATAGCAGCCGTGGCTACCCACGCAAGACTATCCCAGTCAAAACTCTAGTGTGGATGAGGAAGGTGCTCACAAGATCCCCAACCATAGCTGAGGATCTATGAGCAGATGTTAGCTGCTGAGGGAAGGAAAGTCTGTTTTCATCTGGGATGTGGTCTCTGTAGGTTGCCCACACTCCAGCAGATGTGTTTCCAGACATGTGCAGCACTAATTGTACTCAATGGGTTATATTTTCAAGAAAGAAGAGGATGATACGTTGGCAGAAGGACTAAGTAGGAGAGTCTCGAAGGGGTAGGGGCAGGGAAACTTGTAGATATCAAAATATATTTTATTTATGTATTATGAAATTCTTGAAGAATAAAGCGTAATACATGTATGTACATAATATATAATATGATTCAACAAAATTTAAAACATTTTAAAAGGCCATAAAGTGTTGTGGACATGAATAGAGTCTTCTTACTGACCCATACTTCCATTTTTGTAAAAATCTCAATTTGCAGGATCGCAGCTCCATCTGTGCAGTCGCTGGCTTGTTGTTACATACTGCCCCAGCGTTGAAAAACAAACGACCTGCCAGTTTAAATATTATTGACTCATTGATTGAATTCTTTTACTAGGAGTGCATGTTGTGATGAAAGACCAGCCTTGTGTTGTTCTTAGAGATCTTAGTTGAGCTAGATGTGCAACTCTCCCTAAGATGCTCTCTCCTTAACGCTCCTTCATTTTGCTCTTCAGAAGTAAGGCGTTTATGGTGAGTCTTCACAGTTTGCTATCACAGCAATAAAGGCTACGGGAAAGTTGGGCAGGAACTATATAAAATTGAGTAGGAACTATATAGTTATGTAATTCTTTTGTTATTTTCCTTCTGTCTTTTTGTTTTGTTTTGATTTTTTGCTTTTGTTCTTTTTCGAGGCAGGGTTTATCTGTGTAGCCTTGGCTGTCCTGGAACTCACTCTGTAGACCAGGCTGGCCTCGAACTCAGAAATTCACCTGCCTCTGCCTCCCAAGTTCTGGGATTAAAGGCATGTGCCACCATGCCCGGCTCCATCCTTCCTTTTTAAAAAGTAGGATATCACAGTGTAGTTCTGGCTGGCCGAGAAGTAACTACATATATCAGACTGGCCCTGACATCCTGAAGTTCAGCTGCTTGTAGCTCCCAAGTACTGGGATTAAAGGTGTGTTCCAACATGCCCAGCCTATAGTTATTAACTTGATGGAGTTTAGAAAACATATAACATTGTTAACAAAAATGCACATATCTTGTGATTTGAATAAGAGTGGCTTATATATGTGAATGTTTAGTCATGGGAGTGGCACTATTTGAAAAGGATTAGGACATGTAGCCTTATTGGAGGAAGTGTGTCATTTAGGGTGGGATGTGAGGTTTCAAGAGCCCAAGCCAAGTCCAGAGTCCTTTCAGCCTTCATATCAGGATGTATCTTAGCTACGTCCCCAGCACCTTGTTGCCTGACAAGATGCTCCTGGCCAATATGGCAATGGACTGAGCTGCTGAAACCGTAAGCCACTCCCCAATTAAAAGCTTTCTTTTGTGAGAGTTTCCTTGGCCATGGTCATGTCTTCACAGCAATAGGATAGTGACTAAGACATATCTATATGTCCCTTTCCAAACCACAAGTAGGTTTCCACTCCACAGGTCTAGACCATCAACAGTTCCTGTGTACATTTCATGAGTGCCACCACCACAAAAATAAGTGTAACCAACAATGTGGGAGCAGAATAGCCAGAGTACCCAGTGGTATATGAGGAGAAGGAAAAATGATACATGCTAGCTTCTGGCTTCTTTGTGCTGTCACTCATACCAAAGATTGAATTGTAATGAATAATAGCAACAGTAACAAAGCAGGTAGCATTGAATTACTCATTACATTCTAGAAAACAATCTAAGCATAATTCTCTGTATTAATTCATTGGAGACGTTGATACAAGGTTGATACTAGATAGCCCAAGCTAGCTTGGAACTTATATCCTCCTGCCTCTGCCTCCCAAGGTTTGCGTTATAGGCATGCACCACCAAATCTGCCTTCTTTAAGATAGTTCTTAAAAGGTACTATTATTAACCACATTTTATAGACAAAGGTGAGACCAAGCTACGTGGTGAGGAAGAACTTGCTGTAGTCATACATTTAGAATCAGGAAACTGGTACTTAAAACAGGAGAGCTATACTGATGCTTACTAGAGAGAAGGGGAATTGTGGATGTCAGGGCTGGGGCTTCACAGAACCTAAGGGACATAGGTAAAAGGAAGCTATAATGTTGCAGCTTGTACCGGCACTGCATATGTGAAGCCGGCTCAGCCCTTATTGCCAACTCTTCATAGATCCCCCTTGGAAGGGGAATTTCAAAGAAAATCTCCTCCCGTCTCTCTGTTCCCATCCTTCTTTTCTTTCTCTTCTCTCTCCCTCTCCCTCTCTCTATCTCTGTCACTGTCTCCCCCTCAACCCCAACTTGAACACATTCACTGATGCTTTCCTCAGTCCTATATGAACTTGTCTTCCACCATCCAATTAGAAGAAATAATGAAAGTTTCTATGAGCCACAGGTGGAATGGGGCTAAGACCAGATCTTTCTTTTGTGCCTGACAGTGTACTGACAAAGCCCCTATTCAGCTTCACAAACACAAAACATTGAGGCACAATTGTTTTCTTTTAGAAAAGCTTGATGATTATACACTCGGACTTGTGTAACAAGTCAACTCACAGTTTTGCAGCCTCTTTATACAGGATGTGGGAGAAAGAAGCTCTTGTTCTCAGCCCGTTTGCCCTTGATCTCATTGCTAAGTTCATTCCATTACTGACATTGGAGCTGACTGTTCTGGGATTTCAGTGTATATTAAAGATTAGGAGAAACATGTAGCCTCATGGACTGAATACCTACTGGGTTCATGGATTTCCATTGGTAGAGAGCCATTGTTAGACTATATAGACAATTGTAATAAATCTCATATATATATTATTATATTGTATATAATTTATATATATTGAACATATTAGTTCTGTTTCTCTAGAGAACCCTGACTCATAGGCATACACTACTATGTCCTACACAAGCCTCTTTTTAATCTAGGAGATAGTTCATGTACTACCACCTTAAGTCTGTTAAAACTGTGGAAATCTCATGCTCATCTGAATATTGAAATCTCTATCATATTTCTCTGCCTTGCTCTTAAGTATAGGCTTTATATTAATGTATGTTTATCACCCTCAACCTAGACAAGAAGAGTTGCAGTTGTGAAGTCCTAAATACCCAGTCTTCCCATCAGTACTATGGCCAGTTACCCATCAGGTGCTACTTTCTCTCTTCACCATGCAGATGAAAATCAATATTCTCAGACCCTCAGAGGATGAGTTACACCAACAGCCTCCCACAGGTGCAAAAAAAAAAAAACTTTAATTTTACATCCATATGCATTTTGTGCCTGGCCTACAGTGCAATCACATTTACTTTACTATGAATAGAAGAAGGCTGAGCCTCAGAATCCAGACGTGAAAGTGGATATTCCGTGAATATACTTTACATTCATGCTAATCCCACCTCAGGATTCTATTGGACTCCATCTATTAGGCATAACTCAAAAAGTGTGAAATGCATATTAATTTTCACTTTAAGTAACACCAACTTATAGCTTACTATAGATCATGGTATCTACAATACTATTGTCATTAAATTGTACAATACAAACACCAATCCAATAATGTATTATAGCAATCTAGAGCATATTGCTCAGAGTGGGTCCTCATAGCCTTGTGCCCTATAAATTAATGAGGATTACTCTAAAAAATATTTCTTATGACTTTGAACACATTTATTAAAAAACTTATATTGACTTAAGTTTGAATAGATGGATATTAAATCATTAAGATGGATAGTAAATTATGACTTATCACAAACTTCACTCAAATGTTACCTTAATCTCTTTTGCTTCACAATAAAAATCTGCTACTAGTGTATATGTGAATATATGCATGTGTATATGTGTATATAAATATACACACACATACTAGTAGCAGATTTATATATACATATGTATATATGCAAATATTATACATGTATATAGTATATATGTGTATAAGTACATGTATGTGTTTATTAGTTTATATATGTGTATATGCACATATATGTATACATATATATGTTCACATGGCTGCCTGCATCCCTTTCTTCTCAGCTTCTCCTTGGCCTTTCCCTCCTTAATGACATTGCTCACCAGAATTAAACTAAAAGGTCCCACTTATCCATTAAATGTCTCTAATTTGAACTTCCTTTTTAAATTCCATGACTCAACTTATAAAAACTGAATTAGTATTTCTTTTTTCTTTCTATAGTTTAAGATAATCTACTTAAACATCATTTAAAGGAAGAGATTCTCATAGCAATCAAGAAACAGTAAAATGTGAATTAGAAGTTCAGAGAATTGGGTTCATCTGATCTTTAGACTCATTATATACATGCCCCCCCCATTACCTCATAAAACTAAGAATAATGTAGACATCCGTTCCTTGTAAGTACTGCAGTTCGAGGTAATCACACATACTGAACTGGCTTCGTTCCCATCCCAGTGATCCTGAAGTTATTGTCTCATTGGATACCATGCTCAGATACCTTATATGTCAAATTCAGTACTATAACTCTTCAGAGAAAATCAGGTAAGATCCTTTCAAGAAACACTGTACTGCAACTGTGCAAACAGGAGTTCACAGCTTCCTCCACAGAGCAGCAGGGCAAGCACGACCCAAGGTTTCCTTACCTGGGTCGGGTGGCAGGCAAGCGCAGGAGAAGTGAGTATTGTAACCCACTTTGAAGTCAGAGTTGATGGGATAGTAATCTGCTAGCTTGATCATCTTCTTGAAAGCATCATAGATGAAGATGAAGCTGATGAGAGAGGAGAAACCTTCTTCTGTGAAACGGGTGAAGTACTGAACCAGGAAGCTCGCATCAGTGGCCACCAGGACAAGACACATGAAGGCTGACCACAGGCCAATCCAAAGACGAAACTCCAAGTAGTCAAAATTATGGTCCCTGGGAGGAAAAAACAAACAAACAAAACCAAACAGGTGTTTTGACTGTTCCTCCAGGAAAAATATGCAGAATATAAACCAACTAAAATGCCTTTAAAACGCAAGATCACTTTCAGATACTCTGTATATAAAAGCTAATTTTTATCCAGAAAATTTTAAGGATTTGGTTATATGATATTACTATGCTACCTTTAGGAACTACTCTAAAAGGTTTTACTGGGGGTGGGGGTCACTAATTATTGCTTTCAATAATAACTTCTGAGGTGGAAGCTCTTCTCCTGCCCCCACTGCTAGCTGGCTGTCATAGAACTGAAGCATACAATGCAGGCTGCTGAGTACAGAATTGTATCCATGCTCTTATCCAACATTGAACCCAATAAACTAAAATACCAACTTAACAAACAGATAGATAGACAGACAGACAGACAGACAGACAGACAAACATAGTTGTGTAACAGTGGCCTGACTGTTTTAAATCTAACCAATTACTTTCTGGTTGAAGTTGAGGGCTGCTGTACCAGAGGAATCCTGTGCTTGGTACTATAAAGCTGCTAAAAATGCATGACTGGGGAGGTCCCAGGGCCTAGGCAGGAATTTAATATTGCTGTCTAGTTAAACAGGTACAGTATAAAAATGACTACTAAATACTAATGTTTACAGACAAATGTACCTTTACTTTCATCAGAAAGTCTCTCTTCCTAGTGAGTGACATTGAAGCCAGAGGCTTTGAATTCTCACGATGTTGACTGTAAGTGATGATTGACTGCTCAGCCCTACACAGATATTTATCTCTTGATACCTATTTCTTGCAATGCTCAAGGAGTTTTATAGCAAAGGGGCCACAAGGAATATAAGAGACAAAAGACATCTGTACCATATTTAGGAGAAGAAGAAAATTACAATCACAAACTTCCACAGTTGTTGTTTATTACACTAGGTTTATTAAAAAATGAGATCACCAATAGTCAAGCATTGGTAGGGAACAGGTTCACGGAGTCCTGCGACTCAAGGATTACCCATTAGCTGTAGGTCGATTCTGGCAGACAGGAAGTTATTGCCTTCACTTGCCTACCTACTAGCAAGCCTACCTAATGAAAACTACCAAGTATGGTTGCACAAAAGACCCTGGTTGAACTGGGTGGGTCACAAAACACTAAAAAGGCTATCAGTCTTAGAAAAAGACTTCTAGGGATGAAAAGAGGGCTCCTAGGGATGAAGGGGAGATAAGAGAGAGTATAACCATGCTGCATGTATGAAATTGTTAAAGAACAAGCTTAAATTTAAAAGGAAAAAGTTCTTAAAATTGGTATTCATGAAGTGTAGAGAAACTAATTAAAAGATGACAGGTGTGTAAGGGGTACTATACTGGTTAGTGCCCTGGTTAATGAAGATAACAGTAACATCGGTATGTAGTGTGTGCTTAACTAAGATCTGTCTTCAAAGAAAGGAGACAGGCATTAGGGAAGCATAAACCGGCCAGAGTAAGGCCACAGGCCTCATCCGGCTGGATCAGCACCGGGGTAGCTAGAGCCCAGGGTCTGCTGACACCCGCCAGCTACCCACGACCCCCGCCACAGGATTTTGAGACTGCTGGTGAGTGGAACACAGCTTCTGCTCCAGTCCAATCACGCGGGACCTGAGACTGCTCTGGTTGGGGAGAGAGAAATCCGGCCTACATAGGGCCACAAGCCTCTTCCGGTCAGAAAAGCACCTGGGTAGCTAGGGCGCAGGGTCGGCTGACACTCGCCAGCTACCCACAACACCCGCCACAGGATCTTAAGACTTCTGGTGAGTGGAACACAGCTTCTGCTCCAATCCAATTACGCGGGACCTGAGACTGCTCTGGTTGGGGAGAGAGAAATCCGGCCTACATAGGGCCACAAACCTCTTCCGGTCAGAAAAGCACCGGGGTAGCGAGGGCGCAGGGTCGGCTGACACTCGCCAGCTACCCACAACACCCGCCACAGGATCTTAAGACTTCTGGTGAGTGGAACACAGCTTCTGCTCCAATCCAATTGCGCGCGGGACCTGAGACTGCATTAGTTAGGGAAGCAGAAACCGGCCTGAGTAGGGCCACAGGCCTCATCCGTCTGGATCAGCACCGGGGTAGCTAGAGCGCAGGGTCGGCTGACACCCGCCAGCTACCCATGACCCCCACCACAGGATTTTGAGACTGCTGGTAAGTGGAACACAGGCTCTGCTCCAATCTTTAAACAGTGACAACAACAACAACTAACCCCAGAGATTACCAGATGGGGAAAGGTAAACGTAATAATCTTACTAACAGAAACCAAGACCACTCACCATCATCAGAACCCAGCACTCCCACTTCGCCCAGTCCAGGGCACCCCAACACACCGGAAAAGCTAGACACGGATCTAAAAGCATATCTCCTGATGATGGCAGAGGACTTCAAGAAGGACTTTAATAACACACTTAAAGAAATACAAAGGAACACTGGTAAACAGGTAGAAGACAATAAAGAGGAAGCACAAAAATCCCTTAAAGAATTGCAGGAGAACACTGCTAAAGAGTTACAAATCCTTAAAGAAAAACAGGATAACCTAATCAAACAGGTAGAAGTCCTTAATGAAAAACAGGAAAACACATCCAAACAGATGATGGAAATGAACAAAACCATACTAGACCTAAAAAGGGAAGTAGACACAATAAAGAAAACCCAAAATGAGGCAACACTGGAGATAGAAACCCTAGGAAAGAAATCTGGAACCATAGATACGAGCATCAGCAACAGAATACAAGAGATGGAAGAGAGAATCTCAGGTGCAGAAGATTCCATAGAGAACATCGGCACAACAATCAAGGAAAATGTAAAATGCAAAAAGATCCTAACTCAAAACATCCAAGAAATACAGGACACAATGAGAAGACCAAACCTACGGATAATAGGAGTGGATGAGAATGAAGATTTTCAACTCAAAGGACCAGCAAACATCTTCAACAAAATTATAGAAGAAAACTTCCCAAATCTAAAGAAAGAGATGCCCATGAACATACAAGAAGCCTACAGAACTCCAAATAGACTGGACCAGAAAAGAAATACCTCCCGACACATAATAATCAGAACAACAAATGCTCTAAATAAAGATAGAATACTAAATGCAGTAAGAGAAAAAGGCCAAGTAACATATAAAGGCAAGCCTATCAGAATTACACCAGATTTTTCACCAGAGACTATGAAAGCCAGAAGATCCTGGACGGATGTTATACAGAAACTAAGAGAACACAAATTCCAGCCCAGGCCACTATACCCAGCCAAACTCTCAATTAACATAGATGGAGAAACTAAAGTATTCCACGACAAAACCAAATTCACACATTATCTCTCCACGAATCCAGCCCTTCAAAGGATAATAACAGAAAAAAACCAATACAAGGACAGGAACGACGCCCTAGATACAACAAGAAGGTAATCCCTCAACAAACCTAAAAGAAGACAGCCACAAGAACAGAATGCCAACTTTAACAACAAAAATAACAGGAAACAACAATTACTTTTCCTTAATATCTCTTAATATCAATGGACTCAACTCCCCGATAAAAAGACATAGACTAACAAACTGGCTACACAAACAAGACCCAACATTTTGCTGCTTACAGGAAACTCATCTCAGAGAAAAAGATAGACACTACCTCAGAATGAAAGGCTGGAAAACAATTTTCCAAGCAAATGGTATGAAGAAACAAGCTGGAGTAGCCATTCTAATATCTGATAAGATTGACTTCCAACCCAAAGTCATTAAAAAAGACAGGGAGGGACACTTCATACTCATCAAAGGTAAAATCCTCCAAGAGGAAATATCAATCCTGAATATCTATGCTCCAAATACAAAGGCAGCCACATTCATTAAAGAAACTTTAGTAAATCTCAAAGCACACATTGCACCTCATACAATAATAGTGGGAGACTTCAACACACCACTTTCACCAATGAACAGATCATGGAAACAGAAACTAAACAGGGACACAGAGAAACTAAGAGAAATTATGAATCAAATGGATCTGGCAGATATCTAAAGAACATTCTATCATAAAACAAAAGGATATACCTTCTTCTCAGCACCTCATGGTACCTTCTCCAAAATTGACCACATAATTGGTCACAAAACAGGCCTCAACAGATACAAAAATATTGAAATTGTCCCATGCATCCTATCAGATCACCATGGACTAAGGCTGATCTTCAATAACATAAATAATAGAAAGCCAACCTTCACGTGGAAACTGAACAACACTCTTCTCAATGATACCTTGGTCAAGGAAGGAATAAAGAAAGAAATTAAGGACTTTTTAGAGTTCAATGAAAATGAAGCCACAACATACCCAAACTTATGGGACGCAATGAAAGCATTTCTAAGAGGAAAACTCATAGCTCTGAGTGCCTCCAAAAGGAAACTAGAGAGAGCACACATTAGCAGCTTGACAACATACCTAAAAGCACTAGAACAAAAGGAAGCAAATTCACCCAAGAGGAGTAGACGGCAGGAAATAATCAAACTCAGGGGCGAAATCAACCAAGTGGAAACAAGAAGAACTATTCAAAGAATCAACCAATCAAGGAGCTGGTTCTTTGAGAAAATCAACAAGATAAATAAACCCTTAGCCAGACTCACTAGAGGGCACAGGGAAAGCATCCTAATTAACAAAATCAGAAATGAAAAAGGAGACATAACAACAGATCCTGAAGACATCCAAAACAACATCAGATCCTTCTACCAAAGGCTATACTCAACAAAACTGGAGAACCTGGATGAAATGGAGAAGTTCCTAGACAGATACCAGGTACCAAAGTTGAATCAAGATCAGGTTAATGATCTAAACAGCCCTATATCCCCCAAAGAAATAGAAGCAGTCATTAATAGTCTCCCAACTAAAAAGAGCCCAGGACCAGATGGGTTTAGTGCAGAGTTCTATCAGACCTTCAAAGAAGATCTAATCCCAGTTCTTCACAAACTATTCCACAAAATAGAAACAGAAGGTACTCTACCCAACTCATTCTATGAAGCCACAATTACTCTGATACCTAAACCACAAAAAGACCCAACAAAGATAGAAAACTTCAGACCAATATCCCTTATGAATATTGATGCAAAAATCCTCAATAAAGTTCTTGCTAACCGAATCCAAGAACACATCAAAACAATCATCCATCCTGACCAAGTAGGTTTCATCCCAGGGATGCAGGGATGGTTCAATATACGGAAATCCATCAACCTAATCCAGTATATAAACAAACTCAAAGACAAAAACCACATGGTCATCTCGTTAGATGCGGAAAAAGCATTTGACAAGATCCAACACCCATTCATGATAAAAGTCTTGGAAAGATCAGGAATTCAAGGCCCATACCTAAACATGATAAAAGCAATCTACAGCAAACCAGTAGCCAACATCAAAGTAAATGGTAAGAAGCTTGAAGCAATCCCTCTAAAATCAGGGACTAGACAAGGCTGTCCACTTTCTCCATACCTATTCAACATTGTACTTGAAGTCCTAGCCAGAGCAATTCGACAACAAAAGGTGATCAAAGGGATACAAATTGGAAAAGAGGAAGTCAAAATATCACTCTTTGCAGATGATATGATAGTATATATAAGTGACCCTAAAAATTCCACCAGAGAACTCCTAAGCCTGATAAACAGCTTCAGTGAAGTAGCTGGATATAAAATTAACTCAAACAAATCAATGGCCTTTCTCTACACAAAGAATAAACAGGCTGAGAAAGAAATTAGGGAAACAACACCCTTCTCAATAGTCACAAATAATATTAAATATCTTGGCGTGACTCTAACTAAGGAAGTGAAAGATCTGTATAATAAAAACTTCAAGTCTCTGAAGAAAGAAATTATAGAAGATCTCAGAAGATGGAAAGATCTCCCATGCTCATGGATTGGCAGGATCAACATTGTAAAAATGGCTATCTTGCCAAAAGCAATCTACAGATTCAATGCAATCCCCATCAAAATTCCAAATCAATTCTTCAACGAATTAGAAAGTGCAATCTGCAAATTCATCTGGAATAACAAAAAACCTAGGATAGCAAAAACTCTTCTCAAGGATAAAAGAACCTCTGGTGGAATCACCATGCCGGCCCTAAAGCTCTACTACAGAGCAATTGTGATAAAAACTGCATGGTACTGGTATAGTGACAGACAAATAGACCAATGGAATAGAATTGAAGACCCAGAAATGAACCCACACACCTACGGTCACTTGATCTTCGACAAGGGAGCTAAAAACATCCAGTGGAAGAAAGACAGCATTTTCAACAAATGGTGCTGGCACAACTGGTTGTTAACATGTAGAAGAATGTGAATCGATCCATTCCTATCTCCTTGTACTAAGGTCAAGTCTAAGTGGATCAAGGAACTTCACATAAAACCAGAGACACTGAAACTTATAGAGGAGAAAGTGGGGAAAAGCCTTGAAGATATGGGCACAGGGGAAAAATTCCTGAATAGAACAGTAATGGCTTGTGCTGTAAGATCGAGAATTGACAAGTGGGACCTCATGAAACTACAAAGCTTCTGCAAGGCTAAAGACACCATCAATAAGACAAAAAAACCACCAACAGATTGGGAAAGGATCTTCACCTATCCTAAATCAGATAAGGGTCTAATATCCAATATATATAAAGAACTCAAGAAGGTGGACTCCAGAAAGTCAAATAACCCCATTAAAAAATGGGGCTCAGAACTGAACAAAGAATTCTCACCTGAGGAATACCGAATGGCAGAGAAGCACCTGAAAAAAATGTTCAACATCCTTAATCATCAGGGAAATGCAAATCAAAACAACCCTGAGATTCCACCTCTCACCAGTCAGAATGGCTAAGATCAAAAATTCAGGTGACAGCAGATGCTGGCGAGGATGTGGAGAAAGAGGAACACTCCTCCATTGTTGGTGGGATTGCAAGCTTGTACAACCACTCTGGAAATCAGTCTGGCGGTTCCTCAGAAAATTGGACATAGTACTACCGGAGGATCCAGCAATACCTCTCCTGGGCATATATCCAGAAGATGTCCCAACCGGTAAAAAGGACACATGCTCCACTATGTTCATAGCAGCCCTATTTATAATAGCCAGAAGCTGGAAAGAACCCAGATGTCCCTCAACAGAGGAATGGATACAGAAATTATGGTACATTTACACAATGGAGTACTACTCAGCTATTAAAAAGAATGAATTTATGAAATTCCTAGCCAAATGGATGGACCTGGAGGGCATCATCTTGAGTGAGGTAACACAATCACAAAAGAACTCACACAATATGTATTCACTGATAAGTGGATATTAGCCCAAATCTTAGGATACCCAAGATATAAGATACAATTTGCTAAACGCATGAAACTCAAGAAGAATGAAGACCAAAGTGTGGACACTGTGCCCCTTCTTAGAATTGGGAACAAAACACCCAGGGAAGGAGTTACAGAGACAAAGTTCGTAGCTGTGATGAAAGGATGGACCATTTATAGACTGCCGTATCCAGGGATCCATCCCATAATCAGCTTCTAAACGCTGACACCATTGCATACACTAGCAAGATTTTGCTGAAAGGACCCAAATATAGCTGTCTCTTGTGAGACGATGCTGGGGCCTAGCAAACACAGGAGTGGATGTTCACAGTCAGCTATTGGATGTATCACAGGGCTCCCAATGGAGAAGCTAGAGAAAGTACCCAAGGAGCTAAAGGGATCTGCAACCCTATTGTTGGAACAACATGATGTACTAACCAGAACCCCGGAGCTCTTGTCTCTAGCTGCATATGTATCGAAAGATGACCTAGTCGGTCATCAATGGAAAGAGAGGCCCATTGGACTTGCAAACTTTATATGCCCCAATATAGGGGAATGCCAGGGCCAAAAGAATGGGAATGGGTGGGTAGGGAAGTGGGGGGCGCTATGGGGGACTTTTGGGATAGCATTGGGAATGTAATTGAGGAAAATATGTAATAAAAATATTAAAAATTAAAAAAAAAAGTCGTTTGCCACCATATTTATGTTAATAAATAGCTTTTAAAATCAAAAAAAAAAGAAAGGAGACAAAATGATAAAGACAGCTATCATGTAAAATGCTAAGTGACGGTATCATGAGAGAAGAGAGTAAGTAACTGTGGGAGGGAATGAAGTTGCTGAAAGGACATCAAGGTGTTTGAGAGTATGTAAAAAGGAATGTTTCAGACTAAGAAAAGTCAGGTCAGGACGTGGAAGAGTAGTTTAAGGTACTCTGCAATGTGCACTCTGAACAAAGTATCACTAAGAAGAGGAGAGAGGAGGAGAAATATAGGCTGTTATCAGATCAAAAGAGTTTGCCCTGCCAAAATGCAGCCAAACACTACTGGTTCTCATCTGAGTGCTCACGGATAGGATATGCTTTTACCATCACTGTGTGTGAAGTATCTGTGTCTACCTTGTTCTGCCTGGGCTTGTTCCATAGAAGCCTTATAATGGACTATCATCATCATCATCTAAATTATGCTACTATCTTTCAGTGCTCTGCCTATTTCTTCTAGGTGAAGATTGATAGAAAATGATGGGCAAAGTATTGATACTTCATGACTGTGTGTTGGTTATCTTTTAATAAAGTAGAAAGTGAGAGTTTTTTAATGATTGTTAATTTGTAAATTTGTCGTTTTATTTCATAACGTGATGAAAGCGAAGATAGAACCTAAGAACCAAGGATCCTGCATACTTGACAATCTTAGCCTTGTTTCTAGACAACAGGTTTTTGATAACTGTTAGCCACTGTCTGAACACTTTCCCAAAGGCATCGTATTGCCTTGTTTCCTATCATCGACTCAGTTTGAGCAGCTAAATCTTTGCCCAATAAAAACCTCTGAACTCACTCATTTACTGATATCTATCTATCTACTTGAGTATTTGCCCTACTCAAAGCAATTTTCCACATGGGAGCCAATATGATCATATATACCTCAGCTGAAACGTTCCAATGACTTCCCAACTGCTCATAGAAGAGAATTCTACTCCTCTACCCAGAACACTTTGCTCATTCAAAGGTGACTATTACATTCATTATAGATGTAGGAGAGCAAGCCTGTAGCTCATGTCTTGACTACGACAGTGCCTGGCAGTGGCCTGGGAGTTACTACATAGAGCTAGGAAATAATTATAGAATATTGGATTTTGAAGTTTCTTACACACAGGTATAGTTAATTTTCTGTCACCTTGTCAGGGATACAGGGCCCACAGATATATGGTAAAACAGTATTGGGTGTTGCCACAAGTCTATTTCTGGAGATTAACATTTAAATGCATGGACTTCAGGTAAATGTGGATAGGCTACATCCTGTTAGGTGAAAAGTAGAATAGAGAAAAAAATGGAAATTATGAACTTTAGTGTGATTTATATTCTATAGATCTTCAGAGATATTTCAACAACAGCTCTACCTTCTATTCCAGTCCTGTATGTATCTACATCTCTTACTGCTTAATGCCATCCACATCTGTGTAAACTCTACTGCTTAATGCTATGTCTCTGTAAGTTAAGCAGACTGCAGGGGGGAGGGGGGGAATGCCCTAAGAATTGAGAGAGTTCACATTATCACATGAGCTAGCTCCAAAACTAGTGTTAAGGAATATTTTACTACCGTTTGAGCCAAACAGCTTTTTTCTTAAAAGTTTAAAACTTCCCTAACAAGATTTTTTAAAAATATAGAATGATCTTTTTCTTTTTCGTTGGTTGGTTGGTTTTCTGTTTTGCTTTTGAGATAGGGGCTCACTCAATAGTTCAGGCTTGCATGGAACTGAATATTCAACTCAATATACAGGGCTGGCTTTGCAGTGAGAGCACTTCCTCTGCCTGTCTTCCACATACTAAAATTATTGGCACTCCCTACCATGCGCAGACTGAAAGCTAAGGCACTCCAGATTTGTTCCAAGAATGCTAGAAGTTGTTACAGAATTGATGTTTGCAAGAGAGGCTAGGAGACAAATCCATTAGTTGTTAGCAATTAAAGCATCATGAGTTTGAACACAAAGGACAAATGCACATCCAAGCTTAAATCTTAGAACCTAAATAGTATACACCAAACTCACCATTCAAAGAGACTTTCAAACCACCAGCATAGTTCAGTGAGAATGAACTCAAGTAAAATCACTAAAACAACAGCACTGCTGTGAACCCACAACGTTTACAGTTTTAAGAAGAACTAGAAGATGGGAACCTTAGTAGAAGACCAATTGGTCATCTGTGATGACTACTCCAGTCCTTTGAAACAAGGACTCAACTACAGCTCCCGAAAGGGAAAAATATGTTGGGGCAAAGCTGGGCAAGATGAAGTAACAGTCTCTCAACTGGACAGGCATCTTGATTCTTTGGTGAACTGAAGAGGAAATGACCAAATGGAGACTGGACAGGACTTCCAAGACACACTAGGAAGCTTTTTTTCCATGGAGCATCTGAAGCCTGATAGCAGTCAAAGCAGTTTTGGGAAACAGTGTGCCACAAAGAACTGTGTGTCCTGAGGAAATATCAGCTTTATGGGGATTCGAAGAGAAGCAAACGAATAAATTAACAGCATGGTGAATAAAAGTACCATTTGTCACATAATAGGCGACGTTGGGTTTAAGGCAGTTTTGCAAATGTTTCTCGTTGCTTTACAACTGTTTTCAAATAAATTGCTGGAAACTATGTAACAGAACCAATTATGATGAAACAGAAGGGAAAGTGAGAAAGGAACTCGCTTGGTGGAAGGAAATACTCTGTAGCCTACAGTAAGTAAAACAAACCAAGGCACAGACATTTTCTGTAGATTCAGACTCTGATCACATTGCATCCAATAAATCTCGCGGCAAGCCTCTGTCTGTTTGTTCCTGTTTATAGTGCACACTTGTTTAATCTTCCCATGAAGCCTTTCTTGTCTCACAAAATGTTTTCTTAAACATATAAAAACTGTTTGACTCTCTCTGTAAACTGACATGAATAAAATTCTTTCCATGTCCTTCTCAGAATTATGGTGGAGGAGAAATTCACAATAATGATCTACAGAAACGTCACAGTTCTATTTAAATATTGCAACTTCAAGTGCTCAGAAGGCTTTCACTGATGTTCTCTGCCCAGTTATTATTATTTTAAAAAAAAAAAGAGGTTTCAATGGCACACACAATTTCAAAAGTTCTGTGAGAGCCGTTAAGTCCACAAGTACTGTTATGGTTTGGTTTGATATGAAATGTGCCCCCCCCCCCGCCCCAGGGTTGTGGGTTAGAACACACATGATCACCAGCTGGTAGCACTATATGGGAAAGGGATGGGAGTTTCAGAAAGCAGAAGCCTGCTGGAGGAAGTACAACCCTGGAGGTTAGCTTTGAGGTGGTATGGCCTGGCCCCATTTCCTGTTTTTTCTTGTCTTCCTGACTGCCAAGCCCCCCTCATACTTCTTTTAGCCATGTTTGCCTAGCAGTGAACTGTAAGTCAACATAAACCCTTTCTCCTCTGAGTTGCAGTTTGTCAGAGTATCGTAGACCAGTAACAGAGAATGCAGTTACTGGGTAGACACTGGCTGTTCTAAAATTAAAATCCTGCAATATGCAACAATAGAGAAAATGGAAATTCTGCAAAGGAATGGCCACAGGACACATCAGACCATGATCTAAGCACTGAGACTATGCAGTAAAGGCAACCCTGTCCTAGAAGTCTAGCAAACACAGCAGAGATAGACAAGAATACCCAATTTTACTTTGAATCTATTCCTGTGCACACACACACACACACACACACACACACACACACACACACACAAAGTAAATAATTTCCTTATCTCAATTACCCACCCCACCCCCATTTAAAATGATCCATCAATTTCTAAATGAAAATATTGGCATCAGTACTATCCATCTGAGTTCTGGATGCTCGACCCACAGAAGAACAGGGGACCACAAGAAGGACATTCCGTTTCTTTCATGAATGGACCAGACAACCTAGCACAAGTCATTTGGTTTCTTCACTGTTCCAGTATCATGACAGAAAAAGGCATTTTAAAGTGGGACCCAAGGAAAAATAAAATTAACAGGCTATTCACAAAAGCCTAACTCCCCCTCCCCTCAAAAAGGCAGTGCAGATCCACTCAGAGCTAACTAGAGCGGGAAGCCATTATCAATCTTGGGCTTTTAAAGGTCACACAAGGAATGGAGTTACAAGAGCCTGGTGAGCTAAAACTAGGCTAGGCAGGCCACCTGACAGAGGCCAGTGTCAGGAAGCAAGCCAGGCTGCTGTGTTGAAAGCAGGGGATGATGGGAGAACATGACATCCTGAAACTTTGCTCTCTCTTCATTATCTAAACCAGCAGGAAGCCCTGGAGGGCAAAGAAATCTGGGGCTTTTTAATCCTTGGGAGTCAGCCCTTAGGACATAAAACAAGCCTACAAGGAAGGAGTGAGCAGAAAGCACAACAGATGGGCCTCTTGAAATGATTGTAAACTAAGCTCTGGACAACTTAATCATTAGGGCACTTTTGACTTCCAAATCTTATCGCTCCAGTATTTTGGCAGCTTCTTGGATCTATTTCACGGCTACTTTGTGCTTTCTCCAGATGGAACAACATAGGAGATCAAATAACCAGACAGGCAGGCAGGCAGGCAGGCAGGCAGACAGACAGACAGACAGACAGACAGACAGACACGTACTTGCTGAAGTTAAAAAGAAGCCTCTCAAACACCAACACTGGTCCCGTGCTGCTCAAGATGGTAAGCGGTTGACCCGCAAAAAGGCAGAAGATGGCTCCGGAGACAGCAGTGCCCAGGAAACTCTCCAACACACCCTAAAAGAAAGAACATGCAGGTGGTAAAGCAAAGGCAAACCGAAGAGCCCATATCACTTCTTCCTATTTGTGATGTCAGCCAAAGAATGAAGCTGTGTATGTTATAACACACTCCCTAGCAAATAAAACAAGAGTCCATGCAATACCACCAGAGGTCTTTGCACCCATAACATAATTCTTCCCTGTTGCAAGGGTTGATGGTTCCACCATGCAGCAATGACTGAGACAACTGGTATCCAGGAGGGCACAGCATCCCTGGCCATTACTTAAAAGACTTATTGAGGTACCTGTCAATAAAAATCATACTCTATAAACCCACCAAACAGAAGAATTGATTCAGGTTTTTTTTTTAATCTATTTTTCTCCTTCTGTTTCTTCTTGTTTGCTTCAGTGCCATTATAACTTGCACTTAGTCGGTACTTTTGAGTAGCTACAATTTAAGCAGAAAGCCCCCTTTTTTTCCTAACAGAGAATATTTGAAAGGTGGAGGCTGAGAATGAAGGGGACAAAGACAGCAATGCCATTTTAACAATTATTTCATGTCTGTTTTCATTTTATACGTGTATACAGGCATTTTGATTATATCTATCCCATTTCACCATACTGAATCTCTCCTAGACACCACCAGCCTCCATAAAACCTCCCAACTTAATATCCCCTCTCTTCTTTTTCTCTTCATAACCCACTAAGTCCAGTAGGTGTTGCATGTGTTCCTGAATATAAAGGGCTATCTGTTGGAATATGAGCAACCTTGCAGAGGTCACATTCCAGGGGAAAACTGACTCTTCCTCCCCCAGCAACCATTAACTGCCAATAGTTCTCAGTTGGCCATTTGCAATATTTAAGCCACCAATTGTAAAAAAAAAAAAAAAAGTAAAAAAAAAAATTGCTGATGTTGCTGCTGCTGCTGGACAATGCCGATTGTCATTCAGTGCCAACACATATTCCAATGCAAACTGCACAAAAACTTCAAGAAACTTTATAGTCAGAGACAATAACTGTGCAGAGACATATATAGCTAAAGCTTTTGTTGACATCTCTGAACATGAACTCATTCTTTTCCTTTAGCACAACAGGGAGCAATTTACGAAAGAATCACTAACTTACAAAATGTCCTTCCTTAATCATGTTGTGGAGAGTACAGAATCTGGCAGGAGCAATGGACAAGCCTGAAAGGGTCCCCTGTTGCCCCCATATAATACTGTCCTGATTTCTTGCTTGTTGACATTGTGACATTCAGGTGAGTTAAGTGATGTGCATGCACTGTGGATAAGAGCTATTGGATGTGTGTGCCCATCTAACCACACATCACTCTTTGCAAGTATTAAAGGTGTGGGAAATCCTAGATAGGGAAATTGCCAGAAAAGCTAAGAATTTAAATGATTCTATTGACCAGATGATCCACTTATACACTTACAAGGTAGTATAAAATGTGTCATTTATGACACAGTCTAAGAGTATTTAATAGACAAAGAGACTGTATCATACTCCATCAAACACCAAAGAACCTCTATGTCCTTAGCATAGGACCAAAACACAGCTCAGGCTGGGCGTAAGGCAGGGTGTAAAACCGGAAAGGAGGAACTTGAGATTTCAGATCCTCTGCTTGGCTCGATAGAGCCATCAATCTCTGGGAGGACAGGAACAAAGTCTTCCTGCATCTTCTGTTTCTCCTCCCATCCTGCTGCCCACCATCCCTCCACGAGCTTTGCAGGCTCTCAGCTAGTGCTGAAGGAACCAAAGACACATCCAAGTGACACCCTAGGTCTCCTTATCAAAGGTCAAAAGCCCTGGCTGCTCGTTTAGTAAAGACGGCAACCCATTTCTTCCAGAAAACCACAGTGATTTATGGAAGCCACGTGATGACTCAAAGGCAGATTATTTTTATTGCAGTGCTTGATCCCTTCGTAAGTGCTAGTTTTCCATTCTGTGGCTGACAATTCTGAAGCAGAGACAGGTGATTTATTACACACACTGCACTGGAAACTTGCTTAAACCGAGAGAGGCTTCCAGCAGTTCTGAGAAAAGAACCACTTTCACCACATTTTGATATGTTCCTCTTCACGACCCAGATTTATTTATTTTCTTAAATAATCCGAGGCAATGAATAACGTTAACTGTAACTAGAGGTCAATGGAACTTACAAAACAAATCACTGTAAACACCTTTTCAGATTTATCCTATCCAGTGTTTGCCACTACTGAATTTTAAAAGAGAGCTTCTTTGAGTCATGTCTTGTCAACAGCCATGAGTCTTAAAGATACTTCCACATCTGACTTCTAGAAAGAAAGAATTTCCTAGCACTTTACAAAGGTGCGGTTGGCTGGGCTTGGGGGCATGGTACAGGAGGGAACACAGACTGTCCTGACACTCTTGGTTGGCCTTCCTCCTTATACCCTTACTACCAGAGGATTCCTACAAGGAACCAGTAGTAGAAGCAGACAGCCGGCAATCAGGAAATCCAGAGTCTAGACTGTTCTGCCATGAGAGACCCAACGATCTTCAGAATGTCACTTCACTTCTTTCAAGTAATAAAATAAAAGGTGACAGAGCAGAGAAACGGGTTCTGCATTCACAGTCTCCAGGTGCCTTAGACGCTGTATCGAAGTTGTAGTGTAACCTCTAATCTGCATGTTAGATCAGACAGAATATGGGACAAGCCTAGCACAGTCTCTGGTGGCTAAAAGCTTTTTGAATAGCAGCAGCCTCTCATATGCAACATGCTTATTTGGATACAAGATAAAGAAATGGGGCTTGATGATCCCTAAGGTCTCAGCCAGCTGGCTCAGCACCTTGCAGACATAGGGCTATGTGAGCTTACATCAGCTCCACTAGTCACTGCCCTAGAGCCAAGCATCTCTCTGCCAAACCTATGGCTGCCTCGCTGGATCATTACTTGGATCAGAACAGTGGTTCTCAACTTTCCTGATGCTGCAACCCTTTAATACAGTTCCTCATGCTGTGGTGGCCCCTGCCCCAACCATACAATTGTTTTGCTACTACTTCATAACTGTAATGTTGCTACTGTTATATCCTGTAATGAATATGCAGGATGCAGAGGAGGAGGAAGAAGAAGGAAAGTGGAGCAGAATCACATGGCCTGAAGAAACTGCAAGCTCTAAGGGGTCTCCTAGATGTGGAAGATGGTAGTGTAGTGGTAGATCTGCCCAATCTAAGCACACAACATGTATTCATGTTACTTGAGTTGTGTTTTCATTGCCGGGGCATATTTGGATTGGAGATTTACGGCAACAATCTGATATGTAGGGTATCTGATACACAACCCCCAAAGGCGTCATGACCCACAGGCTGTGAACTGATGGATTAAATGGAACAGAACTCCCGGCAGAGTGGAACATGAAGTAGATATGTAAGATTAGGTCTCTTCCCTGTGCCTTCTCAACCCCTTCATCACACTCAGGAATTATTACTTCTTTTACCTTCAAAACAGGAAGAAGGAAGGCTGGAAGGATTGGCTTAAATAGAGATGAGTCCTTAGTAGGGAGGGGCGGGGTTTCTTGAATTCTGCATTAAAATATAGATACCTTGGGGGCAACACTATGGCCGGAAGAGTTAATTCCTACATTAAAATGGATGCTTCTAACCAAAACAAAACAGTCTATTTATGTTACAGGATCCAAATCAAAACTCTCACACAAAACAACTTGCAACTGTTTCTCTGCTTGCATGAGGGTGTGAAATTTAACCCAAGATAGCCTCTGCTTCTCAAAACAGCCAGAAAAAGTAGAACGTGTCTCAAACCTTCAAAATCAAGCATACAGAAATATAAACCATAGGAGGAAGAGTCAAAAGAAATGTTCAAATGCAGCTGAGTTGAAAGGTCAGCATTTCGTGACTTTAAACTACTTTGAGTGGCATGACCCGCATGGCAACGTAAAGCAAGGGCTCAGGAGAGTCGAACATTACACATTAAAGATGCCTTTACCTCATTGTAATATATCTTGACATGACACCACAAAATAACGTTTGTGACTTTATATCCTGTTTTAGTAAGGACCATATCGTTTTGGTTCACAATTGTTAACCTGTAAAAGAGGGCTTGCTTGGCAGCCATAAGAGAAAGGGAAGAAACAGCATAAAGGCTAAGAAACACACCAGATTTTCTGTTTCTTAGACAATTTGCAAACTAGTAGAACTTAGAAAATAAAAGATTTCAGTTGTATTCAATAACAGTGCTATTCACCAATACCACTGTGATATGACAAGCTTTAAAAATGTGTTTTTAAATTTCTATTCATAAAGAGAGAAAATTTAGCTCATGTTTGGGATGAGTTACATGAATGGTACAGCCTGCCGAATAATAAAATTGAATTTATGTAGATGAGTCCTTGAATCTGAAGTTTAGCCAAGGAAAAGAAACCAAGCAGCTGATGCCACAAGAAACAGTAAGGCAAATCCGGCTCAACCACAATGTTTACTGGTGTGTGTGTGTGTGTGTGTGTGTGTGTGTGTGTGTGTGTGTGTGTGTGTGTTTAAGCAAAGGTCTTGGTTTGTAGCTCAGCCTGACTTCATTGTTGTCTAGGCTGAAATCAATCTCATGCCTACCTTCACCTTCTGAGTGCTGAGACCTGTAAGGATTTTAATGTCATGTCCCAGCAGAAGCTAAATCCCATTATTAAAAGTAAGTTAAGAATGACACAAGTGGGATGGGAGAAGCAGCCCAGCAGTTAAGAACACACATTTGCTCCTGCAGAGAGCCTGGATTCAGTTCCCAGAACCCACATGGTGCCTCATGACTTTCTGTAACTCCAGTTTCAGTGGGTCAGAAATACCCCCCTGGCCTCTGCAGACACCGGGCACGCATAGGATGCACACATGCAGGAAGCACACACACACACACACACACATTAAAAATAAAGAAAAAAATTCTAAGAAAAGAAAGAATGCAAGTCTTGAGGTCAAATTCGGGTCACATGAGAATTACTTGAGAAAGTTCATATGTGTTGATTCGTTTGTTATATACTCATCCTTCAGATGAAGCCTAGAGAATGAACTTTCAGAGCTCCCAGGTGATTCTCCTGAGGTCCAAGTTGGAGGTACACCCATTGGACATCTCCCTTCATCCTTCACAAGAGAGTACGAGCTGGTTACACACACCACACATCGGCAATGGGGGAAGGGTGGCTGGTGAGCCTTTGTTTTTAATCCCACAATGAGGCAGCCTCATCCTCTGTCCTGGACAAAGGAAGCACCCAAGATCGGCATGGTCATGCCCCCTGCTGTTATGCTTGTCATAAACAAGATTTCAGGCCACACTGGCAGCAGGAACTAAATAATCAGGGAAGACAAACTACATCTCTGTTTGAGAAAAAAATGTGAGCTCAGGATATCAGCAAGAGAGTTTGAACTCTCTGGGAATAGAATGAGGGGCAAGATAGAGATGCCTTCTGTTCTTTGAAGAGCTGTGAACATGTATGTGAAACACCCAATTCTAGTCTAACACTACACAAAAAATCAATTCCAGATGTACAAAACAACTAAACGAGGACATAAAAGAGCTGAAGTATGTGGGGAAATATTTTTCTAATCTTTAGGGGGAGAAGCCTTTTTAAATATAGCGTGCAAACAAGAAACAAGGGTAGGGGAAGGCTTGAGTGCTAAAGTTAAAATCTGTACAGCCAGAGACGCCACACACACAGTTAAAAGACATTGTGGCATTAGAAAAACACTTAGTAAATCTTTGCCAAATAAGTAAAGGAAAACACCTTTATTATACAGGGAGTTAAGAAGAGAAATTAAATGTCCCCAAAGGAGAATATACCAAGAATACAAGCACAGGGAAGGATGGATGGTCGGTGTCAATGTGGACGAATACCCAGGCTCATTAAAACAACAGGAGTGAGAGCAAATCAAAACAAGCCATTCAATACACAACATAACAAAAGTGAGAATCTAGGGTGAAAAGGTGGGCAAGTGGGTACTCCTGCCCACTATTGGTAGAAATATGAATTAGGATAGCCTTTATGAGTATAATTTGAAATAAATAACAACTATAATCAATATATTGCATAATAATTTTGCTAGGGACTTACCTTAGGGAGATAATTATATATAATAAATATATAGTTGATGATCACTGTATTCTTTATAAAAGAGAAAACTGGGACAAACTGAGAATATAAGTTTATTAAATAAATTATAGTGCATATATCATGTGATAGCCACTAGAATTATGTTAAAGAACCTATTAAAGTAGGAAATGCCCACAAAATATAAATGTTATAAAATAAGAATATATAACCTAATTTATATAATATCCTACATATTTATCTACCTGTGTATATATATTTTGCAATATGTATGAAAAGATATAATGAAAATGTCATATTGGAGAAGCTATTTTCAAAATAGCCATAAGTTAAAAAATGATAAATTTTTACTTTAGCATCATTTGTGATGCCCTATCTTATCCAAATGACTTTAATTTTCTGATCATCAAACAAACAAAGCTGACAAACATCTTTCTAATAAAAAAGTACCAATGACTTAACTTCTGTCAATTAAACTTAACTCAGAACTGCTAAAGCAAGATTTGCATGTGGAGGCGTGTGTGTTCACTCATGCTATGTGCAGGTAAGTGGAGTGTGCATGTGTTTATGTATATACACATGTGGGGGGGGGCAAGGTTGCTGTCAGGAGTCTTCACTGATTATCCACTACCTTATATATTGAGGAAACAACTCTCAACTGTGCCCAGACCTCACAAGTATAGTTACTCTAGCTAGCAAGGATATTCTGTCTCTGCCACCAGATTGCTATCATTACAGGGGATCTGCCATGCCCTCCAGCATCTATGTGTAGGGATCAGCAGCTCTTGAGATCTCAACTGCAGCTCTCAATACTCTCAAGACACACACTTTAGCCACTGAGACATCTTCTTAGCCTGTAAAACATGTTTTGAAAGCTAACAGTTCCTTTCTAGAACCTTGTAAGCAAGATGGATTTCTTCCTCTGTCACTAAACAGGCTTGCTTACTTGGGCTGACCAAAAAATCTGCTTTGCATGTGGAAGCTACAATATGCTGCTATATGGTTGATAAGTTTTTGTGTTTCCTACTTCTCAAGGAAAAGCATTTCAGTGCCAAAGAGCAACAGTCAGACATCCTAATATTATTGTCTATTTCTCCGTAAATTATCAGTTCCTGCCAATCCCGCTGCTGCAAGCTATGCATGACAGGCAGTGCAAAGAAGCACCTTTCTCACCGACACAGAAAGGACACTTTTCCAACTTGAGCAGATTGGTGAAAATCTCTCAGCACAGCAGAATGTTAAAATAAAGCCTCAAATTTGGAGATGCCAGCTAAAAATGTTCCTTATTATGAGACAAGTTCTCTTAAAATGTGCTCTGTTAGGCTCCATAAATATCACGAATTTCACAGAATGCTAAAAATCTTACTGCACTCTTTTGCTAAAAGGTTTGTGAAAATAGGATTATATTTACTCCTGGAAAAAAAATGAAGATGGCTTTCTTCACTCAGTCTTCACTCTAGACTATGCTTAGTCATTCACAATCAAATGTACACTTCCATTAAAATATGTTCTCTGTATGCTAGAGAAGAACAATTCTTAAATAACACAGGGCCTGCCACCAAGCCTCCTCGAAGATTCCTTACCCTAACACCCTCCTCAAAATCTAAGTGATTACTCATTGTGTTAGCAAAGAAGTATTTTCTTTATAGGACTACCAACTGAGCCTAGGGCTTTCTCCAACGTTAATCAAGTGCTCTACCACCGAATTATTTCTTCAATTCTTCGTTTACTTTTATTTTAAGGTAGAGTCTTATTAAGTTGCTCAAGCTGTCCTTGAACTTGAAATCCTCCTGCCTCAGCCTCCTGAGTAGCTAGAATCACATCCCTGTGCCATCAGGCCCAACTCCATATAATAGCTCTGAAAATGAAAAATGCTTAACTGTAATAAATAGTGGACTGTATATATATATATATATATATATATATATATATATATATATATATGGAGTGTGCATGTGTTTATGTATATACACATGTGGGGGGCCCAAGGTTGCCGTCAGGAGTCTATATACACTAAAGACAAATTTTAAGTATCTAAATAAGCAGAGAAATATACTTGTTTGGTAACCAAGAATGTAAATATGATAGCATGAATGGTGTCATGGTTTAATTATGGAGGGGATAAGATTTCAGAACAGTGAGGCCAAAAACCATTTCCTTACTATATGGCAATGAAAGTCAAGAATCAACTGGATGGGATTTACCCAGAGGGATAAGTGATGCACCATTCTCAAACGTGAGGAACTGACAGTCCTCTATACTCTAATAAAGAGAAATGGGCACAAGTTGAGGTTGGGTTCTACAGGAATGTAAGGTTGACCCTTGGCAACATAGTTCAGTTGCTCCAAGAAACCCAAGCTAAATTATACTGCCCACACTTATTTATATACGAAATTTGTACATGTCCTCTTGGTAAGCCCCAGCATCTTCTAAGGGTTTCCTGATTGACAAAATATATCTGCTAACATTGGGGAAGGCACAGAGTTATTTGTGCTGGCATTACAATTTTATCAAACTGTCAGCAACTATAGCCTCAACTGCTTTATTCTGAACACAGTTCTATGAGAAATGGTCTTTGCCACTTCAAGATGATCTGTTTCCACAAATGCATGCACACACAAAAGCACAATCATATGTACAAGCATATAAATAGATAAGATACACATATATTTCATAAAAGACATTATAGAGATGATAGATGATGGTAGCTAGATGATAGATAGATAGATAGATAGATAGATAGATAGATAGATAGATAGATAGATTAGATAGATAGATAATGGATGGATAGATGATGGATAGATAGATGATGGATGGATAGATAGATGATAGATAGATAGATAGATAGATAGATAGATAGATAGATAGATAGATAGATGATAGAAAGATAGATAGATAGATAGATAGATAGATAGATAGATAGATAGATAGATACCATGTCCTAAAATTAATGCTTGAAAGCAAATTCTTGTCTTCAAGCAGGCCAGTCCTCTTGAACAGAAGCTGGCAGGAGCATACGCTTAGACAACAGTCACACAGTGAGTCATCTGTGTTTGCACAACATGCTTCTCCCCAGCACCCATGTCTATTTGTAGCCTGACAATAAAGGCCCTAGCCAAACCATCTCTGAGCAGTCAGCCTTTAGAAGCAAGGATGTTATTCTCAGTTGACTCATTGAGCTGCTTGTGTTATGGCGACTAACCTGTTGCCTTATTTGTGAAGGATGGGATATAATTGCAGACACTCAAGTTTGCCCAGTGCTTTCTGGAGTATGCGTTTAGAAAGGTAATTGGAGGTATTACCTACCATACTGGTACCTTGTAGGGACTCAGAAAAAGGTTGCTTCTGTAAGTCTTCTAAATATAAATCCCACCCCCCTAGGGTTCTTAGCTACTTGACTCGCCGCTCTCTACCTCCAGCACATAAAACTCTATCTGTCTAATACATGTTAGGTACTCCATAAACATTTGCAAAGACATAAATTAATGTCTGTCATATACCTATAAAAATGACCTGAGATGTATCATCAAATCCACAAAATATGTTGTTGTCCCAGTGACAAGTCAAAAAGGCTCCTGCCTAAGGGATAAACATTCATCAGGTAAGATGCAATACATGAGATAGTTTCCACGTGTCAAATCAGCTCACTCTCTAGTTCTTAAAACACACTCACACAAAAACTATTTATTAACGTTCCACTCATTTTCTACGCTCTCTTTTCAGTGTTTCTGCTACAAACTTTGGCTCCTGCAAGCCTTCTAGGAGAAGGACTTTGCCAGGGTAGCTTTTAAGGAGGAAAAGCTTCATTATGCAAGAGAAGTGAAGTATGTTTCGGTAATTTCACTCACAAAAAAACTTTAGAATTCTACCTATATTAAGTTTCAACAGAATTATCAATGATGATTATAAAGTAATAACAAAGTATGTCTAAAAATATCCTCATGTGTCTGTATGGCTTTGAGTCATCAACTGTCCAGCCTAATATTCAGGAGCATTGTTTAACAGACTGAAGCTCTAACCCCTTCATACATCCCCTGGCATCTTCAGAACCAGAACATAGCCAGGAATTACCCAGACAATATACAGTGGGGAAAAATTCCCATCATACCTATTTATATTATACAACAAAGTCTACTACCCCAGGGACTCATTCAAATAGAAACCGATTCATACAAATGTTACCAAAACAAACTTGTCCAAACTTCTCCTCTGTTCTTAGATGCTCCATTCTAAAGCTAAATCTGGGGTGGAGATTTGGCTAAGTCCTAGAGCACTTGCCCAGTGTACGGGATAGGTTTTTTAATCAACTTCACACAAGCAAAGTCATCTGAGAGGAGGAAACTTCAACTAAGAAAATGCCACCATAAGACCTGACTGTAGGCAAGCCTGTAGGACCTTTTTTAAATTAGTGATTGATGGGGGAGGTCCCATCTATTGTGGTAGCACAACCCCTGGGCTAGTGGTCCTGGGTTCTATGAGCAAGCCAACAGTAGCAAGCTAGTAACCAGCACTATGTCATGGCCACTGTATCAGCTCCTGTCATCAGGTTCCTGCCTTGTTTGAGTTCCTGTCATCTTCCTTTGGTGATGATCAGTAATGTGGAAGTGTAAGCCACATAAACCCTTTCCTCCTTGCACTTCTTTAGTCATGTTATTTCATCACAGAAATAGAAACCCTAACTAAGATGCCCAGCGTGTTGAAGGCCCTGAATCAAACTATACACACATTACACATATTACACACATTCTCTCTCTCTCTCTCTCTCTCTCTCTCTCTCTCTCTCTCTCTCAAAAATCCATACAACTAAATCTGACAAGATGGTAAAGATTATATTTCAAAGAGGCATTAAATGCACATCTAGGAAGATTACACTGCCACTCTTTCCATGAGAAGAAGAATAACCACAAACAGAAATTAGTTTAGTTTAGATGTCTCTGCATGAGCACACCTCTGTATCTCCTAACAAAAATTGGTTTTGTTGGTTTTGTCCTTAAGTGCATCCCTCAAACATCATCAGACAAGCCTCTGTATTTGGTGGACAGTAATCAACATAGAGACTCACAACAGGTCAAAGGTGTCTAGGGAGTGCCTAGTCATTAACACTGTATTTTAACACTGTATTTAACAATGCATAACCTTTCCCCCAAAACAGCTTGAACATCATCCAGGAGAGGAAGAAAAACTCTCAGCCAGAGGTTGAAGAACTGGAGTGAAACAGAGTCCTCTGAAAACGAGAGGATGGCTCGACTCTTGAACCCACAGCAGCTGTGGTTGCCTGCTCAATGCTTGCATTAGATCAAGCCATTCAGCAGGCTATCATGGAGACAGGCTCGCTCAAGAGGCTCCATCTGAGGAGTTACTGACAAGGCGATGGCTTCTGGGGTAAGAAGAATCAGTTAAGTTTAAGGAAGTGGCCAACCATGCTTCAGTGGGTGGCCCGAACCCTTGGGTATATGGTCAGTACAAACTGGATTTACAAGGTTATTTTCAAAAGATGTCATGGAGTTGGGAGGTTGCAGGTGGATAGCAGCAGCGAATCTGGGAGAAGCTGAGAGGAGGAAGGGACGCATACAATTAAAATACAGTGTAAGCACGTTCGAAATTCTCAAGAATAAGCATGATTAAAAGCAAAGAAAGAAAGAAAGTAAATACAACAATCTGATAGGTGTTCAATACTGAAATATTTATTTATATAACAAAGCTTTTAATAAACAGCAAAAGCCCCTACAAAAACATTCTTTAAATGCCATAGATGTCTTTGATTTCCTAGGACGGCTGCAAGTGCTAGTTTTATGCGGGCCTCAAGGTGTTTCCTCAATGGTTTTTTTTCCAGCTGGTTTCCTAAATGATCTAACTTAGTGAGCATCCTGTTGTAACCTGGATGAGGGACTGCTGCCGCGCTGGCATCTAGGCCAGTGTTTATAAACACTGTATTACTGTTACAGTTTCACCTTGCCTTATGAAGGAGGACATCCACGGCAGGGGTGGCAACAAAACACACTTGGTCTCTGCAAACCATGCCCAGGGGTGTCATGGAGATTCATGGTCTTTGATCAGCAAAATGCTAATCAGTAGTAATATTTAAGAGCTAAAAGCTCTCACGGAGAGTTTGAATTTTCAGTGCATCTGTGAAAGTCAGAAAACCAAGCAATGATAGGACTACAACCACATGATATAAAAAATAAATGGTGGGCACCTCTTTTCCTGAAGCTGCAGCTTTTAAGGGTGGCCATACTGTGAGGAAGCCCAAGCTAGTCTTGTGGAGATGCCACAAGGAGTGTCCCTAGAACTCAGCTGTTCCAGTCACTCAGGCCTAGGCACTATGTGAGTGGAAACCGTTAGACAACTTCAAGCTCGGGTGGCATCACACTGTAATGTGTAGGAGGAACCAAAGGAAGAATCACTCAGCTGAGTCCGTAACTGCCACATGCATGAAGGGCAGCTTCATATAATGGACAGGCACACTCATATGACTGTGAAACTTACCCCTTAGTACCTGGTACCACGAAAAATGTTACTCTCTCTATCTTATCTTTGCGTTTAGAAAGGAATCGAGAGCATAGATGGATAACTAGAGGCAAAGTAGGAATGTAACAGAAGTCATTTGGGGGAATTAGCTGCATTCACAAACTAAGATGCTGGCTGGTAGGCTGTGTGAATACCTCATGGGTTGGACACTGATGGGACGTGAGTGGAAAGACAGAGTTCGAAAGTGCTTCAACTCACGTTCAGCTCCATTCACTGTGTATTCAGTACTGAGTACAACCCCTACTGTTTCTAATGCCATGATCAACTTTAAGTCATTTCCACAGGTTGTTCTAATTGATCCGGGATGGGGTGGGGTAGGGGTGGGGGGAGCATATGACATCTTTTCTATTATGAAAACCATGGCTATTATTGATGTGAAAGGATAGCAAACACCACCTCCCCAGTAACCAACCAACTGTGGTTGTGATTAACATTAGAACATTAACCCAGCCAGGTCCTTTACAGCTCAAGGGGAGCTGGTCCAGGAACAGAAGACACAACTTCAGCTGGGATTCACTAAAGCTGAATTCTACCGGCAGACATGCCAATCCAGCCTTGAGCAGACCACCCCATTGCTTCATGTGTGCATTTGCTCTTCTTGGAACAAGGACAAAGAGTCAGGTAAGCACACGTCCCCCAAAGAGTGTGATCAGCAAGTGAAAACCAAATACGGCCCATGCACTCCAGATCCTGGAAGCTCCAAACCCAGTCCACCACACAGGATCCAAGCAGCTGAGACGCTTCTGCCCAAATAGAATTATAGAACCGCATTTCCTCCCCTTCTTTCCCCACTTGTGACTCAAGCCAGATTTCATCAAGCTATTTTTGTAATTACTAACATGCTGGAAATACAGCAGCGAGCCAGAAGCAAAGTAAAGTGCAGCATCCAGCAAAAGAAAGACAGTCACGCTGAGTAACTGAAGGGCCATCTGCTCCTCGCCGAGCGGCAGGGGTGAGGAGGACCGTCTGCGCTGGACTATTCGCGTCCTCTCTCAAATCAGACCCACCTGCATGTTGTCGGTGGCGTCCCCGAGCAGGCCTCCAAAAGTGATGGCGTTGGTTACGGTTGCCAGGTAAATGAAGAGAATCGCCGAGAGAGCCTGAATGTTTAAAGCATCATAGAAGTCACTGGCAAAAAATGGTGCTTTCCTCTTTATGTCCTTAATTAATCCACCGCAGAACCTGGGCAGGGAGAGAGCAAACATGTGAGCAAGGGTAAGATAAACCGTCATCAACTGCATCAAGACATAATTCACTAAACCACGAAGATGTTGGACGTAAAGTGCTTGAGTCAATGACCAGATACTATTTAAGACATTCTCGTTTAGATGAGACAGAAAAAAAATGTGAAGAAATATTATATTCTCCTTTGTCCTTTTTTATTTTTCAGTTGCTAGAATAGGCCCAACGTTTCCCAAAGATTGTCTAGTTGGTCTTTAGATGAGAGCACTGAGTAGATAAATTACAATTTTTCCATTCTCCAAAAGCAAACATCCAAGTACATCACATTTTAAGTAAAGCCCCTTAAGACGATGTCGCAATGTCATTTCACCCTACGCTGTAAGGATGAGACCCGTGAGGCCCACACCCTCTCTTATTATTCCGTGTCCTGGGGAAACAGCATTGAACCACACAGGCTCTGAAGTTCTGACACCATGGGGTTTACTTCTGGGAAACCGGATAGACAGGATGGTACGTAAGTAAAAATCATGGAAAATTTAAGTGGAGGTGGTAATTACATCGTTCTAGAGAAGACGCAGTGAAAAAATTACAGATAGATAGCAAGAGTGGGCCTCTGAGAATCAGAATTTGGAATAAGGACCCAAAGGCACAAAGTGAAGAAGGCATGAAGGTGTGTGATAGACAAAGGTTCAGGCTGAACCCAAGCACCAGCCTACTTTACTTCTAAGAGAAAATCTTGAGCCAGCCTTCTCCAAAGTGCCCCTTTCTATACCCTGACATCTCAGCCTCAGCCAAGCTGAGCATCCCACTTCAGTACCTGTGATACACAGAGGGTTGTGCACCTACTAAATGAGTGTGGAAAGGAGAGAGATGGAAGAAGGAAAGGACAGTCGGATGCAATTCCACAGCTCATATCTGGCCCGTAAAGAGAATGTGACAATGGTTTCCCTAGTGAAAATAATTTATAAAGAACTGTAGCCACGCACTACATCATGACAGCAAGGTTAGTAATGGACCATGTGTGTGTTTGTGGCCTCACAGGACCTAAAATGATACTATCACAAAGAAGCATCATCAGATATGGCAATATTCTCTGGTACAATTCTCTCCCTGTATATCATGGTGATGTGCTGGCATAAGTAAACCTCTTTGACTGGGAGCTATGTAAAAGCATATGATTACACACATGCATAGCTCTGCTACCAGCTCATGTATTTGCAGTACCATACCTTTTATTGTTGCTTTAGTTAATATTCCTTCTACTTGTAAAAGTATACTGTAAAACAAAATGCCATGTTAAGCTGCCACTGGCCTCGTACATGTCATCTTCATCTTGTCTTTTGACTACATTCAGAGGCCACACTGAATAAGTGGCTAATGCCCTCAGATTGGTCTTCGTACCCTTTATAATGTTTGCATGATGACCAAAGACGGAGTTCTAGACTCTATCCCATCATTAATTAATACAGAAGGTGGGGAGGGTTTTAGTCAGAGGAAAGGAAACAATTTCTTTTTTACTTTAGAGGAGAAACTGAAGTGGGTGACCAGCAGAAGGAAATAATTTCATTTCAATCATATTCAATCACATATTAAAATGTCATATTTTTATATTTTTAAAGATCTGCAGTAACTTCTACATCTTCCTGAGATGAGTCTCATATTAACAATTTCACTTAACCTTCCCCACCCTCCCAAATCATCTTATAATAGAGAATCGATGATCACAGTAAAAAGGTAACTGAAAGGTTCTTGGGAATCAGAATTGTTGACACTGAGACAGGGCAGTGGCCTGCACACCATCCCTTTCCACGTGACACACTTTGGAGTAAGTGTTCATGGAAGGGATGGTACCATGAAAGCCACACAGGATACCTATTCAATCTTCAGTCATCCCGTTCTCACTCACATAAACTTAGCCCTCTCTGTATCATCCTATCAGTGGCTCTGTTGGCCACACTGCCCGGATGTCAGTCTCCCGGGCGCTCTAGGCCTCTGTCCCTAATTCACCCTTCAGGACTTCCTTTGAATGTTTCCTTTATGTACAGGGTCCACTCAGATCTCTCTGTCTAAAACTATACTACTATTCATCACCAAAGTGCCTACTTTTTTCCTTTCATTTCCCTCATAAACCCATTGGTGCATTCATTTATTTGTTTAAGATTCCTCCCCCATCTCTACAAAATGAGGCCCGGATGGGCAAGGCATTCATATACTGCTCTATTCCCAGTGACCTTGACTAACAGATGTGCTATAAATATTCGTTCGCTGACCAATGGAACAAACCAGCAAAGAAAACACTGAAAGTGAATTGAGAACAAGGAAGGGAAATTTAGATCTAAGGAAAACCTTATCATGAATGGCAAAAGGTTCCTGCAGTTACCGGCCAGTTCTCTGTAGTTCTTCACAGTCACCGTGTCCTCCTCCTCCGTGGCCTCCATCATGAGGTGTGTCCCCATTCATCTGAACATTCTCTCCACCTGAATACATATTCTTTCTGAGCAAGACAACAGGGTGCAAGTAGGCATTAGTTTATTGTGCACATTTGCTTTCATGGCTGTAGGTGTGCTTTTAAAGGCAGAGAATGAAGCCTTCTCAGAAAACAACCATGATTTCTTATTTTTTGCTAACAGGTAATTCTTACAGTGTTCTATCTAGTGGAAAGACAGATGGCTGGGTCAACAAAGAGTTTAACTTATTGCACACTTATAGGAATGAAGAGGAATGAAACGGTTCCGCCTGGGGAATAACAGATTTTCAGGACCCAGTTTCTCCTCAACTACTGTACTAGACTGTTTAACCTGCTTAGCCTAAAGGGCTCTTCTTGAGTAAAGTGATCTTTCCACAGACACAGGCAGAATGTCCCCTAAGCATCCCCAAAGAACAGTGGTGACACTTTCTAACATTATGAGCTACGTGCAATTATTAAGGTGCATCAGAGCACATAACACTTATTTTACAGTGCCAAGTGAATGTTACGCTAAGACACACCAACTCATCTGAGGCAAAATATCCATGGAATCAAGGACAATCACAACATAACCTGGCTCTACTTATTTTCTGAAATGCAACCTCGTCAGGGGCTTGACACTCCCCGAATACTGCCAAGTGCATCGCAACTTACCTTTTGTCAGATGATGGGAGACTCTTTGGAGGCTCTATTCTGATTGCGGGGTCCCATTCCCCAGGTGGAAGGACAATGACTTCATCTAAGAACTCATCAATGCCAGCAATCAGGTCGTGTCTGTCTTTTGCTTTGTAAGCGATGTCGTGGAACACCTGAACAGCGAGAGAAGTGCTTAGCCAACGAGCCAACTTTCTGAATGCCTCACAACACATCACAGCTGAGCAACACACCCATGGTGTGCCCTGACACTCCCATAGCCGCTCGCTCATCTTCCTCCCTATTCAGTGTACTGAGGGGTACAGGTTATGATCTCAAAATCTAAGTAAAGGCTTGAAGAGATGGAATTTTAAGGATGGGTTCCCATCCAAATTCTCACAGTCGCAGTAAGAGCCAGCTGAAAAATGTTTTCAAGATCTTTACTGAAAACTAGTCTCGGAATTAAATATTAGTGTGAGAACAAGTGCACACTGACTATTAAGTCAGGATAAGGAACCTCTGTGCTGCTGAAGGACAGAAGCAACTCCTGCAAGTTGTCATCTGACCTTTACGTGTGTGCCATAGTATGTGCACCTACACACACACACACACACACACACACACACACACACACACACACACTGCAGTCCTCTAACAATGGGAGTTATTCAAAAATCAAAGAAGAAAGCCAGAGTTATATCAGCAGAAAGGACAGGGGTTGAAATTAGTGCTCACATGTCTTCATTTTAGCAAGATAATTCATCAAAGGCAAGACAGGGTCTAAATGAGAAATGTCTTGTGCATTTGAGCACTCAGTCTCCAGTGGGTCGCAGTTCCAGTTTAGGGAAGTAGGAAGCATAGCCTTCCTGGAGGGAGTATGTCACAGGGTGCAGACTGTGAGCTTAAAGCCCCACTCTACGCTTCACTTTTTTCCCTCTACATTGTGCTTGAGGTTGATGATGTGAGACCTTAGCTCCCTGCATCTTCGGCCATGCCTGCCACCACTGCCTGCGGCCTGCCGCCTGCCACGGTGCCTCCTCCCCACTGTGGTGGTGATGGACTCTTATCCCTATGGAGTTATGAACCTAAGTAAATGTGTCCATTTTCCTATAAGTTGCCTTAGTCATGGTGTTTTAACACAGCAACAGAAGCAACTGAGGCAGACAGCAAAGCCGCCATGTCTTTTATCCATGTCAAAGGAGAGGTTTCAGAATGCCATACAATCCTTTTCTTCAGTGCCCCATTCTTCTGAGCCAATCTGAAGGTCTTCACAAAGTCAAGCCTTTTATCTTTATAAGTTTATTTCTTTTTCTTATCCAGAAGAGAATGTTGCCCCTCCTGTTCAACACCCTGAACTTATGCTAAGTCTTTCTACTATATCTCTTCTCCTAGAATATCACTTTTAGGTGTTATCAGGCAATTAGCACTGGTTTGGGGGTTCTGGGTTTGAGGAAGAGGCAACACACAGGACAACTACTCCCTCTGCAGCACACACGCCGTCTCCTGGCTCATTCTCTCTGGCAGATATAGAGAATCATCAATACATATCGGCACTGTCAACCAATGAGATGTAAGAGAAGGAAACCTGTAAAGTACCTGTTGAAAGAAGCCCTTGTCGACATCAGAGGACCACTCTGCACCCATCACAGGCACTCTAAAGCATTCTTACTTTATATTAGAAATGAATTTTAAAAGAAAAAAAAAAGCTATCAATACACATAATTAAACAAATTACCCAACTGAAATGAGGGAAATAAATGTTCCCTGGAATAGAATGGCAGCGCTGTCCTTTATTCCACAGGGGAAAGAACCTCCAGTTCTACACTTGACAGGGAAGACTGACAAACGAAGCCATGGTACAAACAGCACTCTGAGACACAGTGATGCAGAACGCCAAGAGAGCAGCTGATGTCCCTGTACTTCAGTGGCATTTCTTCTACCATAGACTAGTTCAGAATTTGATCATAACTAAATTAAATATGCTTACTGATAGAAAAGCTACTGTACACGTGGATAAGATGTCAACTCTAAAGCACTAGCTAGAAACAGTATCTAATGTACCACAGATGTACACTGTGCCTCCCCAGAAAATACAAGCCATAAAAACAAATACATTCTGATAGCTAAAAATTATCTATCATCTGCTTTATTATGCATTGTTTGATAAAACTCATCATTTCTCAAATAATATTCGGACATATGAGTTCAGAGATGTGATCAATTATTTTAAGAGATAAAGTTAATAGAATAACCTTGAGCTTGTCCAGCAATATTTAAACATCAGTTTTAACAACTGAAAATACATAAGGACCATATCAAGGCAATTGCACACTGGTCATTTTAGACAGTAACAATCTGTTGGTGTTGAGAACATTCAAAATCCTCTTTATTAGTTATTTTTGCAACATATAATCAATTGTTGTTAATCATCACTGCCTACTGTGTCTCAGATCATTCCAAAGTGTATAACTGAATTAAAATTTCACATAGTAACCTGTAAAGAGCAAAACTATATGTAATTCATTTAGTTCAGATTTTTAAGAAATTTAGAATATTTTATAGATACTTTTGCTTAGGAAAAATGGAAATGTATTTATTACTATATATTTTTAGAACCTAACACAAAACCAAAACATGTGCCTTACACTTTTGGGAAGCTGTCCTACCTAAAAAAGAATGACCTAAGAATGATTGTATGTTATTATGTGAAGTACCTCATAGCCATATAAGTCTAACAGAAAAAACAAAAACAAAAACAAAACAAACAAACAAAAAACCTAACAGTCAATTCACAGTTTAGATCAACATAAATAAGATAACCACACATCCACCCAGCTCCCCTACCTCGTCAGACATCAAGGTGGCGATGGCTCTTCCAATCTCATGGTAGGACTTGGCTTTCCCCTTTGGACCTAAGAGAATGAACAAGAACCTAATGGAGAAGGAGAGAAGCAAAAATTGTAATACACATTTGGTCAAACTGAGAAATCGTTATCCTGATTCATCACGATGGTTCTAGAGATCGACTTTAGTGTGTGTGTGTGTGTGTGTGTGTGTGTGTGTGTGTGTGTGTGTGTGCATGAGTGTGAATTCATGTGCACGTGGAGGTCACAGGTCAGGTGTCTTCCCGAATAGCGCTTCCCCTTAGGTTTTGGGATGGCCTTTCACATTTTACCTGGACCTTACAGATGTAGCCAGACTAGCAATCCCCAGGGATCCTCCTGCTTTTGCCTGTTTAGTGGTGGGATTACAGGCACATACCGCTGCACCCAGTTTATTACATGGATATTAGAGAACTTAGACCCTCACATTTGGGAAGCAGCACTAGCTGGTCTGAGCATTCTTCCCAGGCCCTAGAACTCACCTTTACACTGAAGAAAGATGTAATTCTAAGGGATTACAAAAAGATATTCCTTAACACCATCACAAGGTTTAACTGAGGGAGAAACCCAAGAGCCTTCTTCATTGAGCAGGAAGAGTTACTTATCCATTTCACAAACTGTTGATCGCTCTGTGTTAAACTTTTCTTTGTCTTCATTTCTACTAACTTTGGAATCTGTGGTGCAACTGTGACATTGCTGACATTGACTGCAAGGACTTAGTACATTTTCTGATTTCTCTGACTTCCCAGTACCTAGTATGGGCAGTGACAACCGCTCGTCTCCATATTTTTAGGAAACACTGCTGCTATTCAGCTGAGTGGGATTCAGCGAAAACCAAACCTTCACACGTGATGCACACGCGGATAGGAAGGTGCGAGAAGCATGAGAGACATAAAAAACTTAAGTACCATTCACAGACAGTGAAAAGCCCTTATGAGTATCCTCATTTCCTTTTCTGAACTTATTTTCTTGATAATGTAAAGAGCATTGCTCCAGAGCAAATACATCCTGATATAATCAATGATGAACTATAATCAATGATGAGCTGGTCGTTTTGGACGATTTCCATCTCTCACCATGAAGGAGAAGCTGTGTCTCCACTAAGGAAGACAGAGCCTGATAAGTAAGAAAGATGTACAAAAGGTAACACTGGGTGAATCCCTGCTTCCCCGTTGCTCATGCATTACCTAACAGGGAGAAAAGAAAGACCACACACACAAGAGCATCATATGTCTGCACGGCTTCAGAGAGCCTGCAAAGCACACCTGTCGCCTTATTCAGATTCCCACACAGCCTTCTGCAAAACAGAGCTCACCCTGTTCAACAGCGAGGAATCTGGGGGTGGAGAAGATGGTAGGTGAGCTCAAGGTTTGTGTCTAGCAAAGGACAGGGCTGAGCACAGAGCTCAGGGGCTGAACAGGAGGCTGCTATGAGTGACACTCGGGGTGAACCTGCAGTGTCAAAACAACACAATCAGAATGGCAGAATGTGGGTCCACGGGCATCTCAGATTCCATCCCTCCCTTAATGACTGTGGCGTGTCACCTGTTCTTCGGATGCGCTGGGGCTGTGATTCATCAGACAAAACCTATCCAGCAGGCATTTTCATGCATGGCTCTTGGGAAAAGAATTGTGGATTCTCATGTAGCCACGGACAAGAGCTGATGGCACCAGGAACCGTGTAATAGTTTACTTCACTGAATTTTACTTCTATTTATTTAGTTCCCTAACTCACTTTAAAAAGAAAAGGACTGACATCAGAAGCTCTGCAAACGAATGTCACCATCTACTCCAAAAAATGGTCCTAACGTACAAGTACTTTTTTCTTCATTTGTAAAATTTACTCCAAAGATTTTCTTAAAAAAAAAAATCAGGAATCAAAACTATAACTAATGTTCTTAAAAGTTTGAATATTCAGATCTTATTATCAGAATAACCATAAAACCACCCAGCATGTATCTGCTGAGAGCCTGTCCCTTAGCGGAGGTGAGGCTCACTGTCAAGGGCTGTCACGGTGAAGGACATAGCAAAGAGAACTGGTGATTCTGAAAGCCTGCCCAAGAGAGAACGCGGTTACTATCAAAGCCACACTTTCGTTCTCCCAACACTTCCACTGATGCTTGGATACAACAATAAACTAACCTAGGTGGCAGCACAAAGTCCATGGTGGGTCCTAAAGGGAACACTCATTATTCTTAGAACAATGCATGCAAAGCCACTAAGGTGAAGTCGCATTAAGGAAAGTTAGTACTGGTTACATTTACTAAGTCTACTTGCCTGCCTACAGAGGGTCATGCATGGCAGAAATGGCAGTTTTAGGCTAAACAGGCAGATGTGGGTATCATAGAAGAAAACTGTCTTGACAGTGGCTCCTTTGTTTAGTATATGTGAGCTGTATTTCCCTTGTCTGGGCCTTTTTATTGTTTTGATGTATCTAAATATTAACTTTCCAAATAATACACAATCCCTAACACCTTGCCAGGGCCACTTTGTGCGTCTTCCACCACTTTCTAATATCCCCACGTGAATATAGCTTATAAAAGCTCAGTCTGAAAACTGATTCGTAGATTCACTCTCAGGTTGTACATAAGGCAACCAAACCTAATTGAATATTGTGTTCTCTGTGAGGAAACACTCTTGATCGACAACAGTCTACAAACGTGGAACTAGGCAGGGAGGAGGTAACTGGGCAAGCGTTTTTAACAGAGTGATGGAGCTACCAAGTTAGCACAAGGGCATACATTTTCTATAAAACATTTACTGTTTGGTCTTTGCACCATAATCCCAAAGAAAGAACGGAAGTGATAAATTAGTGTAGTGATAGCTATAACACATACTAAAACAATAAGTCAGGGTGCAAAATATTATATTGGCTCAATAACCCAGATGGAAAGATATCTTGGTTAAGACAAAAAGACATTTCTTCATTATGAAATGTCACCAGGTGCCAAGTAGAAACAATACAGTTAAGAGCACTTCAGAGATCTACTCCCTGAAAGTAGCACAGGAGGAACACTGGGCATAGTGTGCATCAGGGTCTCACTGTAAGCTAAGAGTTTCACGGGTAGGAACAGAAGGCTGGAGCAGGTTCCAATCCACAGCACCACTGCAATGCCTATGAGGAGAGGGGAGACCTGAGGAAGCCACAGCTGGGAACAACCCTGAAAGCCAAACCCTCTCTGCCCAATGCCCACCCCCTGCCCTTTCACCCTCAGAGAAGCAAAAGCTGTTACAACTTTTACAATGGTTCTACATCCTGCCATGCTCAGCTTTCATAATGTACTGAAATCTTCTTTCACAATACAAGCTGGGTTTTGCCAATGGACAGATGTTTTTTGTTTTGTTTTGTTTTTTAACCCGGAAGCCTTTCTCCTTATTAACGAATTACTAGTGAGCATTGCATTTGTGTGGCCAGAAGGGAAGAGCCCATGTTGACAACTCAGAAGGGAGAAAAGCAAGCTCATGTTACTGGGTTTCTTCTACTCACACTCAACTACCGATGCCAGAGTTAGAATTTAGAATGGCTCCTAGTTGTCTCTAGAGTCTCCAGGAGGCCCCTTCCTACTTGTGCGAATTTTGTCAAGTAACTAATTATGCCTGCAGAGGATGCCTCTGGCACACTTCACAACAAAAAGAAACACCAGATGATTCATGTCCAGAGTGAGTGAGTGGCCTATACTCTCACACTCTCAAGATGATTATAGGCATAACAAGTGCACTATCAGAAAAGGAGTCAGCCTTCCTAAAGCACCCGGTCTGTTTAGAAAGGATGCGCCCCCTGCCTCCTGATAGATCCCAACTGTCTCCTGAAAACCCCCAGCATGTACCCATCCCTTACCCCCTTCTCTGGAACAGCGGTGAATCAAACAACCCATTATGCAGCTTTGGAAGATGTAGCTAAGCTGTAGCCTCTACAATAGACTCATGAGGACCCCACACCATCACTACCACCATACACGCAGTGAAGGACAGACAATCCATAGTGGGGATGCTATCTCAACCCCTCTAAAATACTGTAATGTTGTTAAATAATTAAGTGAAAACTACTTCTCATAGGCAATGCTGGAGAGAAATATTGCACTACTTAAGAATCTAAAGCTCTCTGCCTAGCCTTTTACCTTAGATCAAGATCCAAAGGAGACAAACTGGTTTACACTTGTTATTGCTTCTTACCGTCCCAAAGTGTCTTATCTTAACCCATTCTAGATACCTCTCTAAGTTACCCCTGAACTTTGGTTACAGAGTCAGAAATGTGAAGTTCTACTACTAGCTAATAGCAAATCTTCCCATTGCCTCCATTCCAAGGCTGCTAATAGGTTATAAAAATGTATCATATATATACTATATGATTGTGTGTGTGTGTGTGTGTGTGTGTGTGTGTGTGTGTGTGTGTGTGTGACTAGGGGTATATATCTGTGACTGGGGATATATATACACACACATACACACACATATGTGTGTATGACTGGATATAATATGTATATGTGTGTGTGTGTGTATGTGTGTGTGTGACTAGATATAACACACACACATGTGTGTATGACTGGATATAATATATTATATATATATATGTGTGTGTGTGTGTGACTAGATATAATATATTATATATACTATATAATGTGTGTGTGTGTGTGTGTAAGAGACTGAGTATAAGGTAAAAGCAAGAAAAGTGCCTGAAAAATATTAAAAATACATCCCATCAAGTCACCAGACATCAAAAACTAGTGTGTTTGCTTTGACATGAAAAGCCAGACCCACCCCTACACAGACACCTACCTACCCAGCCATTGATAGCCACAGTGCTACAAGTAGAGGCTGCAATGGACAAAGTAAATAAGGAAGCCTGTGAGCTGAGCTAGGAAAGAGACCTGAGGGCCAGAATTCTGAGGAGGTCCCCAGATAGGAAAGATAGTAAAACTGTTTCCCAGGAAGAGTGATAACAGCATTCATAGCATAAGTCTCCTCTCCATCTAAGGGGAAATCATGACCATGGAAAGACTTTTTAAGTATGCCCGCAGAGCAACAGAGCAGTGTACAAGTTAAAGCCCATCACCGGGTACAGACTGGGTTGCTCACGGTGACTACACATTCCTCATGCAATTTCTATTATTGGACTTCATAGGATGTAGTCACTGTAAATATCCTCATATTTACACACACATAGACACACACAGACACACACACACACACACAGAGCTAAGGAGCCTCTCTACTAGTGATTACAGTTTACCCTGCTCTAGAAGACAGCAAACCGATAAAGTATCTCCTGGAACAATATTAATATCGGAGGGTATATTGTTCAGATTATAGCTCTGAAATTGTTTTATGATATTGAATTACACCTCTTCCCAGCTCTAAAATAAATGGCTTCACTCCTCTCGCTCATCAGATGATACCATATTTCAACTCTAAATTAATACTTTCCTCGGGTGCAGAAGAAAATGAAGAAAAAAATGGGCAGACAGGAGGGGATGGTAAGAAAGACACACAAATGGTCATGGTTTCCTGCTTCCTGTATGTGTATCGCTGCTTAAACAAAGGGCCTTTAAAATAATTTTTATTTGTAGCTTCTACAGAAAAAAAAAAGGTAATAAAAATGAAAGCGCAAGAGCAGTCTTCTTTAAAACTTCTCGGCATGTTTTCTCTTTCAAGCCCTGGTTAAGTTAGTGCAAAGACATAAATAAAGCCACTGGGGCACCGAGCTGGACTCCAGCCATCCTGAGTCAGCGGCTTGCTAGGTGACTGCTCAGACAGAACTGCAAGCCTCCGCCAGAACGTTATAGAAAACACCAATCACAATCAGCCCATTAATTGCAGAGTTGTGACCACCTCCTCTCCAATGCTGCATACCCAGGGTCTGTCCCAGGTATTTAAAAAACGATGGGTGGGAGGAAGACTTCCTGATCAGGGAGACTGGCTGAGCTGAAAGGGCTTTGGGACATTTGCTTCTCATTTTCTTCCTAACCCAGCTCAGAACAAACCTTGAGACTCTTGTCATGGTTGGTTAACCATGCTCAGATCATCTGAGTCCACTCAGAGGGATCTACAGCCCTTCCTGTTCACATGTAAAAACTTAAAAAAAAAAAAGAAGAAAGAAAGAAAGAAAGAAAGAAAGAAAGAAAGAAAGAAAGAAAGAAAGAAAGAAAGAAAGAAAGAAAGAAGTCACCTAACTCTACCCTGGGTCTCTACAGCTAACACATTCCTGCCCAAAATCAGTTGGTAATTTCCTGATGGCAACCTGAAGGTACAATCTTCTGTAGCCTCGTTCTCAGCACATGTCTAAGGGGGGTATTAGCATCTCTTCTGCTAATCTTGTGCCTAAGTTGAGCACCCAAACCACTAAGTACAACTTCAGAGACAGCTGGCAGGATAGCTTCTAGGATGACTTCTAGGGCAAGAACAGTAGAGTGTCACATGATCGTAACATAAGCAACACTTCCTTTGAAGGCAAAATGGCATGCTTAATATAAAGAGTATGGTTTTAAGTGCTTAGAGTAATGACCAAGTTTTCACAAAGATGCTCACTTACGTATGGGTATGCATCCATGTGTTGGTGCTTCTACATGTGTGAGCCCAGTCACACTTTCCTGATAAGACGGAGGACATAAAAACATCTACGACCTCTGAACAACTTACTAATTGTTCCATTTTGGACAAGGTATTTAAACTTGGTGTCTGCATACAGCTACTAGAGTTTTCTTACTAAAAGACTTTCCTATGATTATAAAGAATAACCCACAAGAAGAAGCCAGCACACATGGGCCAGTCAATCACTATAACGGCCATTACTATTACTATTCAAGTAACATGTGATTTAAGAGCACACCTGTCGGCCAGCCTCTGTTTCAAATGAAAGCTCTCTGATGCAGAGTGAACCCTCGCTCCACTGATTCTTGGACCTAAGTGGGATGGCATTGTCCTATAAGCACCCTGTGAACCCTAGTGGGAGGGAAAGCAGCTTACCTTGTGGGCACAGGGACCTCAGTCAGCGCACCCAGCATGACAGCCTGCTGTAGGCGAACAAAGGCAATGAAGGGAGTGTCCAAGAAGTCAACCTCCCCAACAAGCACATTGGAAGCTTCCGCGTCACGGGGCAGTTTTTTCATGAATTTATTCTTCAGCTGCATGGGAAGGGCCAAGAAAATGTAATTTATTTCAAGAGAGAAGAATAATAAAATATACCATATACATAACTCCTAGGAAACCTCTGTAAATGAGTCTTTACACAGCAGCACTTGGCCAGGCACTTTTGTATTATGACTAACCATTACAATTATAGTAAGCATTAATCTGTCCCTTCAAAAAAATACTAAGGGTACAATAGCATATGATACAATATTATTAGTATGCAACCGATCTCCATTAATTGATTTATTTACTCACTCAGTACACTACTGAGAATTTGCTAACAGCAAGAAAATGACCTAAATCACAGGGCTAGCAGAAAGAAAGACTCGTTTCATATCCTGATTAGGGGGATTATTACCTAGGGGGAAATAAAATAAGATTTAAAGTAATGATCAAAACTAAGAAGGAAAATAAGACAGATAAGAAAGTACTATTTTTCAGAGTTGTCAAGGAAGGCGTCTGAGAAATTCATTCAACAGTGGAGAAAGGGCACAAGCCATGTGCAAAGACCTAGACTGAAACACTGTGCAAGCAAGGGAAAGCCTTTGAACAGCAAGGAGGTTGATGGCTAAAGGAGCAGTGAGAAGCCAAGTGTGGGAAGCTAAGACGCAAAGGCAAGACGAAGAGCTGAAGCTTCATGCATGATGGGGACCATGTCATGAGTCCCCAAAGGCCATGGGAAAGAGTTTAAGAAGGTGGGAAGATGTCTGCTACATGATGTGATTATGACTTTGGGGTCTACCAGTATTGAATGACACAAAACAGAAAATCACAACCCTGAATGTAAACATAGGCTGAGAAAGGCATTAAGACCCTTACCCTGGGCCCCTCTGTCCTTCTTAGAAGTAGAAGGCATTGTGGAGACAGTGACAAAGAGATGTTAAGAAGAGGAAAACCAGGACTTAGGAAGAGCCAGAGAGGGAAGGCTGAAATGATGACCAGGTATCTGCAGCTGCATCCTAGGCTAGTGGAGGTTGTAAAAAGATGAAACTTAAGAGTGGACCGTAGAGCCTGGTAGAATAGCCATGCCGGAAAGTCTTGATGAGAATAGGTCCTGTGGACATCAGGGAACCAGTGAAGCAACAAGCAGAGACTGGCCACAGAGACTGTAACACTGAGAAATATTGCTAAAAAGAAATGAGAAATGGAGAGGCAGTAGGAGGGAGTGCAAAACAGGACAGAGTTGAAAAATGTGTCTATTGCAGCCTCTCAGAAAGTGAGCAGAGAGAGCTAATGGAGGCAGATTGCTGCTACAGGAACTGTAGGGAATAGCAACAAAAATAACTGTGAAGGCAAGCATCCTGCAACTACCAAGCAGGGGTGGTACCCACATCACAGACAGAGGAGTCAACTGGATACAGGGACACAGCTTAGGATCCTACCAGGAAAGCAGACTGGATGGGTTTGAATGTGGGTGACTTGAGAGACGAGCTAGGTGGTGGGGAGGGCTTCTAAGGACTCATGCTTTTTGCAGTGAAGCCAAAGTGAGCTGGCGGTGAGGGGGAAGGAAGTGTTTGGAGGATTAAGGAGAGATGGGAGAGTGTAGACTTGTTTTCTCTCTGAGTGAAGGCTGCAGGACACAGTTGATTTGGAAGTTTGTCTAATAGGCATTGTTCCTTTGTACAATTCAGGGGAGTTATATCAGGAACAACAAAAGGATAAAGATAAGAACATTACAAGACCATACAAAAGGCACGGCCTTCAGATAAACAATTTTTACCCAATATAGATGCCTCACCCTTCATGTCAAAAGCACCAGTGAGTTTAATCATTTCAGACATAGATTACTGCTAAGATAGGGAGCAGCAGACTTGGCTCGATATCCCCAATTAGTAAGGAGGCTGGGTCAACATTTTCCTTTCAAACTCCAACTTAAGAGTTTCTTAGCTGGGGGAAACACACGATACGAAAACTGATGTCACCTTCCATCCCCATCTGCTTAAGAAGAAGCCTATGAAGTTAGAAAGCCAAAAAGTTAGGGCTAAGATAGGAACCAAAATAAATATACACAGGAGACAACATGGAGTACGCATTCTTAGGTACCAACAACATGGTTACCTCTAGGCAGGATGGACTTTCCCAAAACTTGTATCACTCATCATTCAAGAATCATATTAAAAATTATATTTATAATATGACTCATATTATAAATAGATGTTATATTTATTATTTTATATATAATATATTAAAGGTGTATAGAAGTAATCATCTTGTTAAATGAAATAAAAACAAATGCTGAATACAAATATCACATTTTCTCTCATATCTCACATGTGCAATCTTCACTTAAATTTTATATACACACATGCATATGTGTGTATATACATATACATTATACATATATGTGAAAGTATAAAGAAGAAGGGGTCTAAGTGGAGGGAAACCAGGGAATAAGAGAATATAACAGGATAAAGACAAATTGCTGCACTTTCTTCTGTCACATGCACAAATTAGATTTTACACACACACATACATACATACATACATACATATATATGTGACACACTGATACGAAAGAACAAGGGAAATTGTTTGAATATGGGAAGGAGACAATAGAAGAGGGAGGAAAGACAGAGGAAAGTAGTGGGTTGAATATGGACAATGGACAATGACGTGGATCTATGAAAACCTAATGAAACCCCCAGTGTATTTTGTACACTAGGAAAATTAAAAAGGGAAATAAAATTCCCGAAACAGCAACCCTAAAAAAGGTCTACGGCCACCGAGTAGTCAGAATTATTAGTTCATAGGAAGTTAATGGAGGGTTCTCAATCACACAAAGCAAACTGAAGCATGGATGAGCGGCAAAAGAAGTCCTTGAACTCTTTCCAAATGAGACCTTCCTTACAGGCACAGAATGCAGAGTATACAAGAGCCTGGCTGTACAGTCATTCTCCTCCCTAGATTCCTGACTACCTTAGCCAGGCATGCTGGCTGCAGTCCTCTATGGTGGCTGTACTTACGAGCCTCAAACTCCCAACCAAGAAGCACCCTTCAGAGCCCAGCACAGCCTGTCCTACCACCTCAGCCCCCTTCCTTGGCAACTTCACCAGTCAATTCTGAGTCACACTTACGTTAGATGTGTGGAAATAAGTAAAAGCAGTTCCTTGGGAATAAACTCAATAGCCACTTGACACATAATTCATCTGTAATAAATACTATAAAGGGGAGAAATGGATTTTTGTAGTAATGAAAATCAGATCAATAGAGCATCAAACTGTCCAGAAAAGTTATAGAAGCTTTTAGGGCTCAACCACAACATCTATGCAGCTCACAAAAATATACAGAATGTCCAGTCTACTAAATACCCAGCAGGATCTGCCTAGCTCCATCCCACTTTCACTGAGATTGCTGTATTCTTACAATTCAGTCCTTAGGTGAATCTTCCCTATCTGAACATAATCCTGGAGTGATTTTGTCAAGTCTCATGCTTTTAAAATCCATCCACATGCTGACGACTCAAAATACATATCCTAAGCCAGAACCTTTCGCAAACCTGAAAGGTCTTCAAATGGATTTCTAACGCACATTTCATTCCACACATCCAAAATGAGCCTCTCTAATGGTGCCCTTCCCCTCGCCATCACCCCATCCCAGCTCCTGCGAGTTCTTGCATTCTTTACTGCCTGCTGAACCTCCATTGCTCCATAGCTCAGACCCAAGGCTCTGCTGTCATCTTCAAGCCTTCTCTTCCTTTCATGCCCAGGTCTATTCCGTTGGCAAATCCTGCTAAAACCACAATCACAATCTATCTAGAATCCCACTGTTTCTCATCAAATTCATTGTGACCACCCTGGTCCATGCTGGGATCATTTTCCTTGTGGCACTGTGTCATTTAAGCTGGGCTGCCTTTTCATGAGGTATCACCAAGACAACTATGAAAACTCCCAAGTCCTAGCATCATCCAGAGACCCTGCTCTATGCCCTGATCTCCTTCCATTCTCCTGGCTTTCGCTCTAGCAAACATTCCAGCATCTATGTCCTCACCCATATGCCCCAGGCCTCCTTAGCTCAGGTCCTTCTGTCATAGCTGCTGTTTTTCTCTACAAGAATGTCTTCAGGGGTCCCTTACTATCTATTAATGGTCACTCTTAGTGGGGAGGCTTTCCCTGTTCATATGAGTTAAGGCACATACTCCCTCTCCACACAAAGATTTTCCACACCTCTCTTTTACCTTGGGCTTTGTTCCTTGCCTGTATCTTCCATCACATATGCCATATGGACCTCTTATCTTCACAACCTGTCTCCTTGCCCCAATATAAGCTCCTTATACATGAAGTAGCCATCTAATGTGCTCAGTATTGAGTTCCTTACGTCTCTGAGAGTGCTGCTGAGAAGAAAGGTTAATAATAGTTGAATGAATGAATGGCAATTATTATCTCTACTTTTCTCTGCAAGATTTCCTCTCCCTTTTATCTTTTAAACTTTTTTCTATTTTTATGTGCATGCATGTATGTGGCTTTTTTTTTAACATGCCTATGATCAGATACAGCTGTTTGGGGGCATGTGGAGGCTCCAGGGCTTGGGAATCCTCCTTGCTTGCTTTTACACACAATCCAATCAAGTGTCTCCCTCAATTGGGACTTTTGGTAAAATGTAGAGCTTGTCAACATGGCTAGTGTCACTTGACAACTTCCTCTGGTAATGCCCTACCTCAACCCACCAGGGTGGGATGATAGGTGAGGGCTATCACACCCTCCTCCTTACTTCATAACTCTAGTCTTCGTGCTTCTAAAAGAATGTCTAACCAACGCCCCATCCACCCAGCCCTCCTCTTTCTTTAAAGAAGTAAACCATTCATATCCCTATCCACGTACGTAAGTAAAAGACCTAGACATGGGCCACTGTTAGTAAATTCCTTTCCTAACAAGAAAGATCGAAACAAAGGATATAGACAGGACTCATATGAAAGAACAAATTTTTTTTGTTAAAAAAAAAAACTTGGATTCATATGTATAAAAAAAGATGTCCTCCCAATCAGTAGCAGTCATTCCTGCCAAGGCTGGAAGGAATGTCTCAGGACTATCATACCAGGGAAGAATGAGGTCAGAACCCAAAGCCAAACAAGAGCAGGAGAGAAAGAGGGGAGAGAGAGGGATGATTAAGGCCCTAGTCCCAGTTGCACACGCATCCTAAGGCCCCTCTAAGAAGTCTGCCCCAGTTAAGGAAAACGGTGCATGCTCTTCAGGCTTAAAGCAGTTTGGAGTGTGTTCCTATCCATCACAGAGCCCAGCTACAACACTGTATTTGAAGATGACTTGAGGAGCATTGGGTTCAATAAAGCTGAATTTGTAAGCATCTGCACTTGGGCCATTCTCAAAGCCTTTAATAAGCCTGTATGCCCCAGAACGATTCATCTCCCCCTGGAAGAAGAGGCACATTATGGTATGAGATCTGATCACAGACTGTTGCTTTGGATAGACAGATTTTCCTCTTTCATCTAATCCCACGCTCTTTGACAAAATGTATAGGGGCCTACAGTGTTCAAGGTCTAGCTAGGGGCACTGTGAAGAACAGACAAGCCCCGAGCTTCACAGTGCAGCCCGGAGAAGCAAATTCAGAAATAGCTGTCACAAAAGAAGACACATAAATATCATGAAAGTCACATTGTACAGTGAGAGGTCACAAAGCACAGAAAGTGTACCCAGTAACAGGGTTCGGGGAAGGAGTCTGTGTGAGAGTTTAAAAACCCACCCCACAACATTGGCTTATCAGACACTGAGTCATACGTTACTTTTGTAAAGGATGGAACAATAGCCCATACAGGAAAATACAACGGCTATAATACGAACACCACCAATTCTGGGCTTACACGATAAACTTTGAACAATCATAAAATACTAAGAGAAAATTGTACAGATTAAAGAGGGAGACACAACAAAAGTCAACAGCAGATCACGAGAAGAAGAACAAAATCCAAGGCCGATAAATCTGCCTGAAAGTCTCCCAATAAAATCATCTGGTTTGAATTCCAAAGATACAGTGTGACACATCCCTTCCTCTGAGATCTTGAGTTGTTTCTCCCAGGGAAGCTCTGGCTGCATAGTAGGTAGGGTCGAATACAAGAACACACACAGTGCTGAGAAATCCCTCCAGCCAACCTTGACTTCAGAGAAAGGGATTTCAAGCAGCTGTCTTTGGAGCTACAATCACTGAAATATACTTTGGCTAGCTCAGCAATTTCATCACTTTTTTTTTCCTTTTGGCTTTTTTACCAGAGTTTAATACAAGCTGTGCATCCAGATGTGCATATTTTGAGATCTGTTTCAATGTATCCTTTCCTCCAGACTAAGACCTTTCTCTAATTTCTGAGATGCACGCAGCCTGTCCTGTTATGAACATTTACCTTACAGAGTCTTGAGCATCCTTCCTTTTAGGGTGCCTTGCTATGAGCCTAGTGAGTGTGGCACAGGTCTGTGAGGCAACTTGAAACTCTAAATAGATAAAGCAGAAGAAAGAGTTGAGGAGGAGGAATTCTAGTTGTGTTTAAGATGAGAAAGTTGTTCATCCACAAGTGTCAATATTCTACAGCTCACGGAATCAATCTTTTTCATTCCCCACTTAGATCTTAAGCTCTCCTGCCCTCTTGCAAGGAAAGTAGTTTGAATAGTTAAGGTTTCACAGATAGGTCCCACCACAATATGTCTACTTAATCATAACTAGTGAAACCACTGATGGCATGGCATGCCCTCATGCCCACCATGTCACCCCACATACCCCTAACAAAAATCACCATTGAGGAAACCTGACCTACCACACCCCTCTGAAAGTGGCAGGTGTTAAAACTTTCTTTTGTTCCCCCTTTGCTATTATTGCATTAAAATAATTATATCCAGTAAAGTATGCTTCTCCACTTATCCATCCCCATGTCTACATACTACAATAGTCCTGTCTACCTAAGCAGATTATTCTTGGAATTGTTTTTCTGTCCTCTTTTTCTTATTTTTGGGTAGGGTCTGGTCTGCTTTTGGGAATTTCCAGCTGCTATTCTTCCCCACACAAAATCATCTGGCAAGCTTGGTGTTGTCATGAGTTTTCCTGATACCATACCCTTCCCTGCAGAAGATTTCTGGGCAGGGGTCAAGTGGTTACCATGCCTACTGATTTGCTCCTGATTTTCTCCACTTGCCATACTGTCATGGCATATGTGTTAGAATCAAATCAATCTCAAAAGGCTCTTGCTTTAAAAGATAAGTTATATAATCCCTTCACATCTGAATCTCACTGGGATTTTAAAGAAAGCTTCACATACTATGTTATATTATAATTGCCTGTTATAGAAACTTAACATTTAAGAAATATGAAAGTGTGGGGGAAAGCCTAGGTAAAATAGCCATTTGCCAATTAGTTGTACTCTCTGAGAATGTATCTATTCACTTACTCTATGCAAACAGTGTTACTTGTTATAACAACAACAACAGCAAAAAAAACCCTACAGCCCAATCTTCACGAAGTGCTGGGCCTCTGCTCATTGCCTTCTGTGTGCATCAAGAGAAACAGCTAGAGGAGAGTTTGCCAAGTGAATGGGATTTTTTTCCTAATGTGAGCTTCCTGGTGCCCTAAAGACAATGGCCACAGGAACTACTTTCTCATACAACAAGGCAACAGTCTGGGAAGAAGAGACTCAGCACATTCATACACGTGACTGATTAGTAGACTCTGTGTCAGAGGCTCAGTTATACATCTCTGTCATAATAGTCGCCTATGAACCTATGAATTCTCATCATTTAGATTCTGTATAGATGTTGGGACCTGGCAGGTGTATGCTTGATTAATTACACAGAATCATGGCTTCCAGTCATTGTGAATCCAACTCAATACTTTCATGGTCCATCTTCACCCTCCATGTCAACCAATAGCAAAATAAATACTATCCTGAAGGGAAAAAGCATCATGCGTAATAGAAAATTCTCTTCATGGTGGTATTTAGTCAGAAATTATCAGCAAGAGAAACAAACACAAACTAGCCACAACCTTAAAGCAGAACCAGCCAGCAAAGCTATTAAACACAGGCTTCACAAAGACTTCATAACATCATAATATTTTTGTTGTAAGATGTGGGACTTCAGTGCAATCCATCCTAAAGGCAAAACAGTCTTATTACTGATTAAAAGGTATCATTGGATTATTAAACACAACATCCCTATAACCTAGAGGCATAACATATTCAAGTGCAGCCAAACCTGTGCAGTCACTAAAACTTATGGCCTTAACTACAAGCCTTATAAAAGAAAGGCTAAAGATCTATGTGTACACATCAAGAAGAATAAAATAATATGGGAGAGTTTGGGTGTGTGGCTCAAAGCTAGGGCATATGCCTAGTGTGCACAAAGCTCTGGACAGGCCACACACACCCCAACACACATAGAACTAATAAATGAAGCAAACAAAATAGCATATAAACCCTAGAGAGGGCCAGAGAAATAATAGTTGAGAAATCCATACAATGGAAAACCAGCAAGCACAAAGCCTAGCAGTTATACTTTATGGCTGACAGGTGAGGTCTTTCCTAGCTAACCTGTGTAACAAGGTAAAGCAAGCTGTTTCTTGAAAGTCCACAAACTCTTCCTTTGCTCACAGCGTTACTGGTGCTTACCATCTATGCTGTGGTCTGAGGCTTCAAAAGTACACACAGTTTGAGAGTGCATATAAGGCCCTTAAGAAGAGACACCAGAAGGCTCTGCAGTTCCACTTTACTTTGTAAAACACTTTTCAACTTCTTTCCATTTTTAAAAAATACAACTTCAAAGTGAAAACAATTGCCTGGAGGTAGAAATTTGATTTTTACAATCTTTCATTTCCAGATTTAGACATCTCACTGGCATTAATGCAAATGAGCCCACCAAGCAGCATGTTTGCGAATGGCCATCAAGCTAAATATAACAGTAAGTGGGGCTAATTTCCTAAGCAGGATAAAATTTCAAGCAATGACCTCCTTTAAGAATCTAAATCTCTAAGCCACATTTTGTGTCTATTATAAAAAAGAAAGGAAAAAAACCCATAACACAGTTAAACGTGAATTTAGCTCTTAGTAATTTTAAAGTGTGTTCATGTATGCAACTTTAATGGAATTCTTATACCTAACTTATGAAAACTGCATCCTACCACGTCAAGGATGAGGGAAACTCATTCCAAAGATGCAAAGGTCTCCACTAAAGTCACTGAGCTCAGGACTAGGCCAGGTCTTGAACAGAGACCATCTTCCCAGGTCATGGCCCTGCGAAATGCTCACAGTCTCACAAACACATTTGATTACCTCAATTTTAGAAGCTCTTGACCTAAAAATCTCTGAGCCTTTCATGTAGCGAATCCAAGTTGAAACATCTGCACAAATAACCTTTAAAAATTAGGGTGAACACATTTAAAAATATTAATAGTATTTATCTGCATGAAATAAACTGCATGGCTCAGAGAAAGAAGCTGAGGTGAAGAAAGCCAGGATACAGACAGGAGCATTCAGAAAGGCTTAAAGCCAAAGAACCTGCAAACTCCAGGCACTGAATTGGGGAATTTTTTAAAAGTTCTTCCCCTCTACCAATTGTAAGTATTGATCACCCACTCCATGTATCAAGGAAGGAGACTTAAAATACTTGTACTATGTGGTAATGAGTCCCCACTGCCTGAATGTCTTGTCTTCTTATACATAGTGGGCTCCAATTACACCTCCTCACTCTGGCTTGGCCCTACAGGGAGAGCAAGTCTGACCCTGGTTTCCATCCCCCTCCCATGACATTCCCTACCCTGTCCTCTGTGCACTTGGCACAAGGCATCACTGACAGACTGTCAGAGACTCTCATTAGACCACAAGTAAAGAAGGTGGTCGAGTTATCTGTTTTGTTAAAAATCATGTATTATTCAACTTTGCTTCCTGGTGCCTTCACTGTCCGAGTCTTGCAGTAAGCACTCATTTAATACTGAACCCCTTGTTAATGAATTCATCCTATGCTATAGCGCCAGAATCCTCTGCAGGGGTGAGTGTGGAAGGGGAACCCCCATGGAAGGTGTCCTCCTGGCTGCTACACACCACAGAAAGTTGGGTCTTCAGTAAGTAAGTGAAGGTATTCTGTTCCAGAACAGGTAAGCGCACATTGCCAACCAACATTTTCCAACATCTTTCTCTTATCCCTGCAGAGACAATTGAGAATGTTGTCCTTGGCTAGATTTCTCTATAAGCTTTTAACATTCCTGCCTTTGGAGCTGAGCTGCACAACGATTTCCTTCCTCATATAAGACTTAAATATTATATTAGTAATGGAAAATGTGCCTTTGTTACCGAAAGAAATGAAGGGCTCCAATGATTATTTTTAAGTTAGTGATGGTAATGATGATATCGATTACTAAGACTTTCTTACCAGTGATCGATCACTGGCCATGCACTGAGCCAGGAATGTTTTGTGCTTCACAACAAATTCTCACATTTTCTTAAATAAGTTATCATGATCTGGCTCCATTTGCCCCTTAAGAAAGTGAGGTCTACAGATTACGGTAACATGCATGAGATCAGGGAAGGAGAAACGGCTGGGAGCACTCACGCTGAAGGCTGCTGATGACTGTCTAAGCTTCCACAGTGGCCTGGGGACTGTTAACCGTTCTTCAGAATGTAAATGGAGAAGAAGAAGACTTGCTTTGTAATGAGACAGAGCTGACAACAGATCCAGACTCTTCCCCCACACAAGCCATGAGACCTTGGGCAAACTGCTTCATTTCTTCAAGCTGAGTGTTCTCATTTGTGAAATGGGGATCACAAAAGACTACATCATAGAGCTGTTAAGAGGAGTGAAAGGGGTCGTGCTTGAACGCCCGTGCACAGGAAATTTATTGGGTGGAGGAATGCAGAAGCTCTGAATCAAGAGAGCCTCAGCAGTGCCTGGAGAGTGGGAACATATTACAGAGAAAGCGAAAGCCTAAGTAGAGGAAAGATGGGGCAGAAAGATGGAGCACAGCATAAGAAATCCTAATGGTCCTCAGGAGCAAAGGCAAACACTGCAGCAGCACTGGCAAGTAACAGACTCTTTGCTGAGGTTCTGACGAGCGCTCAACATACCTGTGCCCTTAGTTAACCTACAGAACGGTTGCTAATAAAACCAGAGGTAGCTCGTGTATTTAGCTTCTTCATCTGCAGACAACACTGACCAATCACATATTATGCGACTATGGAAAAGCTCCCAGGATTGTGCCTGAGTTAGCAAAGTAGATATTCAATAAATGGTGACGTTTCTTTTGTTTGTTTGTTTGTTTGTTTTTTATTAGGTATTTTCTTCATTTACATTTCCAATGCTCTCCCAAAAGTCCCCCATACCCCCTCCCAACTCCCTTACCCACCCACTCCCACTTCTCAGCAATGGTGACATTTCTTAATATAACCCTCAAAAAAAATCAGAAAAAAATGATGGGGAGAATTCCCTTTCTTTCCCAAAGGAATAAAATAAACTGCTGCTTACACACCTCTACTTTAAATTCAAACATAACCTTCCAAATCTTGAAGGAAAAACTCTTCCCTCAGTTTGGAGCTTAGATTTAAAGATGTATAACCACGGTACGGAGACTCCCCGGGGGACTTAATCATACCAAATGTATAGCCTCAGGAGCTTTGGCTTCGAGACTATTGTAGAGATTCACCCACAATGAAGCTACAGTATCAGATGGACCCAGGGCCGAAGTGAGCGTGGGTGATTCAATGCAACTACTGTATAAAATAAATATAATTCCTCATGGTGTCTGCACCATTGTATTTATCTGAAATCCCTCAGAATGACATTCTTGTCCTTGAACAACTGTGCTGAGCAAAGTGGGGGGATCCTTTATGTCTAATTCTGGATCTACCTATTAATATCTAAAAGGCAGCGCGTGGTAAGAGTCTTCTTGCTTCCACCCCCAAGAGAAAGATTTTAAACATAAGGTTCCTTTCATTGCCCGGCAACCTCTAGCTGCCCACAAAGGTAGAAAGGTTGCATAGGGAACAACCAGATGAAGTCAAAACAAACAAACAAACACAATTAGCATTGTGGGGTTAGTGACTTTAAGAGAAAATTATAGTTTAAGAAGTGTTTTCCATGTATTCTTCTCTGCACACATCCCAGCCAGAGTAGCTAAGAAAATGCACAGACTATTCTCTCAAAAACAAGAAGTTTCCAGGCATGAGGGGTGGGAGGGTGTACTCATCAGAGGTAACGTAGGCAACCAAGAGTTTGAACGTTAGTGACTTTGTAAAACAAACACCCATGCAGAATGCTTTTCTTGTGAAGAAACCCGAAAAGTGCTGTCCCCCACATCCCACCTAACCTTGACTGACCCCAGTGCAGCCCAGGAATCCAGCAAAGCTGTGTCCTGAGCCTCATAGAAACTTCAGAGCTGATGCTTCAGACCTCACAACTAGTATTTCACGTCTCTTCCCTTGCAGAGAACAAAAATAGCAGTAGTTGATAACTTGGGGTCTTGATGATGTTGCAGGGAGTTCATGGGCACCTTCAAGTTCCATGCAATCTTTGAGCCTTCATCACATTGCACATTTGTAATTGAAGAGGTTCACAGATTTTTCTCACAAACTCAAATGAATCCTTGACATAGAGAGACCTTAAATACCAAAGCATTAGCCTTCCAACTGAAAACATGCTCCATGAAAGCCAAAACTGTTCCTCTCCAAGGCTGAGTACTATATACACTCCAATCTGTAAGAGTTTTATACCTCATGGGATGGAAAATGTGTGACTTTTAAGCAATGGGGGATGGAAGCCACAGAACACTGTGGGCTGGAAACCCTCCCTCTGTCCTCCAGATGTGTCAGTGGCAAGAGCATCTTTCTCAGCTACCTCCCACTCAGAGGACTCTGGAACCGGAAGGGACCTGGCTCTCCTGTGAACCAGAGAAAGCTAAAGCCATGTTCTCCAAGGTTACACTCCCAGAAGAGCAGACATACCGTTCTTGAGTATGTCTTGAACACAGGCATACTCTCTTAAGTCCATCTCCATTCCTTTCTCATGCCACTGGGAGAGAAAACGACTAAAATGATAACCTACTAAAATGTTGTTTAAAAGATGTCACAAGTGCTAAACTATAGAAGTAAATCCAGCCATGAAGTCACAAGTGGCAATAAAAATGCTATCAGGCTGACAAGTCTACCTAACTCCTAAAGTGTGTGTGAATGGATGCTCCAGTACCTAAAGACTCCAATCTAACAAGAACTTGTCAATCGAAAGTCTATCTGTGGTTGTGGAGGTTGGAGTGGAGTAAGGGTAGGGGTGAGGGTGAGGGTGAGGGGAAAGCAGAAGAAAAATCATACTTATCTATTGACTTCCGAATGGTTACTACCAGTTCTCTGAGAATTCAATGCTATCCTATGGAAGCACTGAGCCAGTCCTTCCAGGGCTTGGATGTACAAGCGACCATATGGCCCTAGAACAGCATGTGAAACAGGCAGCTGTATGGCTGTAATTAAATCTGTAGTAGTCAAGCAATTATTTATTCAGTAGGGTTTTTTTTTTTTTTTATGTACTCTTCACCGAGGTCTCTAAGAACATGTACCAAATTAGAACAATAGAGAATAGCAACAAAGTGAAAAAGAGGAACCGAGGGACGAGTATCATACTGATAACCAGGCAAACTATGTAAGAGTTTCCCTACACCCTTTTTATTCTGCACTTGGTGGGCTAAAGCCATGGTGGTGGGGGGTGACAGTCTCCTTGCATCTGTGAATACTTAGTCTGAGAGTCCCTTCTACTGGAACTTTGTTCAGGGCATATTCCAACCCTGAATTCTGCCTCTTAATAAGTGTGTGTGTGTGTCTCAGTGTGTGTCTCAGTGTGTGTCTCAATGTGTGTCTCAGTGTGTGTGTGTGTGTGTATGTGTGTGTGTGTGTGTGTGTGTGTGTGTGTGCGTATCTGCGTGCCTCTCAGTGTGTGTGTGTGTGTGTACCTCTCACTGTGTATATGCCTCTCGTGTGCTTTCGCTTACGTGTGTGTGTGTGTGTGTGTGTGTGTGTGTGTGTGTGTAATGAAATATTACAATAGCAGGTACTGGCTTATACTGGGAACTCACTAAAAACTCCCCGTAGAGATAACATTTACAGAGAAACAGTGAATGAGTAGAAACTGCCCATAGGGAACAGAAAACTGAAGAAAACTGTATGTGGAAAAACCTGAGCAGGAAAATGCGCAGCATGGTACCAGAGAAGGAAGACTTCCTTGAGGCTGTAATGAATCACGAAGAATGAGACTCTGGGTGGGAGATGCAGGGCTCTGGACATCACTCTGGGCCTCTCCATGAAGACAGTGAAGCAGCAGCAGCAGGAGTAAGCAATCTGTCTCCTTCACAGAGAAGCCTGCCATACATTGCCATATGTCCTCAGGCCACTCTCAGCTTCCTATGTGCTGCAGTTTAATATCATAGTGGTTTATATGAATGTAAATGTAATAGTTAGTGGATCACCCTAGATTGTCTAGTGCCTTGTTACTGTTGAGAAAGCAGGGGGAGAGAACATGTCACCAGACATCTTGCCTGTCTGGATGTATAGAACAAGTTTAATGCAAAATCATACTAGATTGTGCTCTATTCCAATTAAAACAGAAACAATACACTGATGCTCTATTTTGCTACTTTCTCTTGGACCACTCAAGAAATATATAAAATTATACACTCGTGCTTCTTACACGAGGCATTTTCCTACTTGGTATATCCCACTCCTACACTTTCAAGAGAGTCAGGGCAGAGCTGAAGATAAGCAGTTATTGTTTGCTTTGGTTTTCCTTTGGTACTGAGGCTGGAGCAAGGTCTTCCTGCATGCAAGGCAGGGGGTCTATCAGGAGCTACAACTGGAGTCCCCAGAATAGCTTGTATTCAAACTTTTCCCCTTCTACACTTTACCCAATCCCCTTCTAGAGTCACAAGAACACAAAGATACAATGCTTTATTTTTAACTAAGGTGTTTGTAAAGCTCAGAGGGATACGGACTGCACAAACTCACTCAGCAATCAGTAGACACCAGGCTCTGAATCAGCATCCATGAGTTCATAAAAATCAGAGTCTTCTGACCCATCAGGACAAACACCTCTCTACTATCAAGAAAACCAGAGAAGGACTCAAGATTTTTCTCCCCACGAGTTTGAATCATTTCTTCTATCCTTCCATACTGAAGTATTACAAGCTCAGAGGTCAGAGCAAGAAGGAAGAACTGAAATGAAGCTGGAAGACCCCATTTCATAGGTTAGACTATGGGGCACACACACACACACACACACACACACACACAAACACACACACACACACACAGAGACAGAGTTACAGAGACAGAGAGACAGAGAGAGGCAGAGGCAGAGAGATAGAGACAGAGACAGAGACAGACAGAGAGAGAATACAATCCTTGATCCCTTGATGCAACTGGAGAGTAGAAAATTTCCTAATAATCTTTTATTGTATTTGTTCTTGTTTGCAAACTTTATTTTAATGAAACCTGCATGTTATTCTACTTTGACACATAACTTTAAAAACTTTTTTAGATGAATATATAATGTGGTTTTTATAAGTATCACTGAAGTTCAAACTGTGAACATAAATCCATGTCTTTCAGAGCCCACTCACTGGTGGGTTCTATTAGTGGGGTGTCCTTCGGGGAGTGTCAGCATCAAATGGGAGGGGAACGATACTTATATCTCTCAATGAAAAGGTACCTCATCACACAGTCTTACAGATGTTTTCACAGTGTCCTGATGAAAAGGGCCAGTCTGCAAAAATTCACGGCTTTGAAAGGAAACTTCACAACTATTGTGAATCGTAATAACTACTGTTAACTTTTCCAAACACGGTAGAAGTTCTTCCTAAAATACAGTGGCTGGGAATGCATTCTTGGAGATCACGAGTCAACAGCACAGTAAATTATGCAGGCACCTGCTCTTCCCTCAAGCGCAACCTCTTATAGGCTATGTATTGAAATCTCTAGTTTCTCAGATTCATTGATATTTAAAATTCTGTTTAAAAACAACTTGGCTCTAAGGTCCATCTGAGAACTGAGCCTTGCCACTAAAAGCACAGTGGGAATTCACTTTGTCCCTAGCTGGGAAGTTTTTTGAAACCAGTCATCCTGATAAGCAGCTGGGTTTGAATTTGACAATTACTGTGATATTACCCTAGGGATCAAACCATAAGAAAATGGGCAATGTAAGAATTACAAAGTAAAGAACTAGCAGAGACAGTAATAAATTCAAATAGAGGGTAGATAAAGCTGCCTTTCAAAGCTTGGTCTCCCTCACCCCCAATTTCACACAATTCCATGTCACACCCTCAAAAGTTGGTCCAGATCTGAAATGTGCCCTGCATGGATAGCAGAGAGCCATGTCACCTGTAAAGATCATCTTTGTGTGCTGACAGCTGTTTTCCAGTACATCCTTGAAACATATTATCCTTTATTTAAATAAAAATTCTGTGAGGATTTCTCTAAATTACATCAGTCAACTGGTTAACGATGTTGATTTAGTTTTCATAAGAAGAAAATATGTAAATAGATTTTAACAAATAAAACCATAAACTATTTCAAAAATGTTAGCATTTCGATGATTGTCCTAAGCAAGAAAAAAAAATACATGAATATATGAGATAGGCAAGAATCTATGTTTCAAGCAACTAGTTCACTTATTAAGACATACTGCCAAAAAATATAAGAAGAAATCTTAACAGAGTGAAAAGATAATAACAACACATTAGGAAACCACTTTATGCCCTGCCGTGGTGGCACACACCTTTAATCCTAGTACTTGGGAGGCAGAAGCAGGTGGATCTCTATAAATTTAAGTCCAACCTGGTCTATAGAGGGAGTTCCAGGGCAGCCAAGGCTACACAGAGAAATTCTATCTCAAACATTATAAAACAAAAAGTTCAAAACAAAACAAAACCAAAAACAACAAACAAAAACAAAAACACTTTACTATGAAAAAGTTTTATGTTCATTTACTTAAATTTAACAAAGATTCCTATCAGAAATCAGCTCATTAGACCGCTGACTCTCCCCACAGTGCTGATGGTGGACACACTAAAAACAATATGCACCATGTGACAATTTAATGATGCACATAGTAGGTTCCAGATAGTGTCACAAATTCAGACCGGGAACATCTGCTAGAATATTTAATGGTGGGGCTCAAGGTAAGTGCTACTGATATATCTCCAAGTAAATGGTGCCCAGACTGGAGAGATGCTCAACAGACAGAGCACCAGAGCACTGTTTGTTCTTCCAGGAGGTCTGGGACTTGATTCTCAATACCCACATGGGGTCTCACAACTATCGCTAACTCCAGGGTATCAGATTGACATGCAGGCAGAACACCCATACACATAAAAATAAATGTTTGAAAAGGTAGGCCTTAGGAGGGTAGAGAAAAATAAACTTTTGAGTCCAGAATAAATGTAGATGTGATAACAAAATCAAGGACTGTCAGACACATTTCTTTACAGGAAAGGAAAACCAGTATAGTACAAAAGGTAAAAGCACAAAATATTATGGGCCAAATTAGCCACAAAATGTGAAATATGAGGAATAACGAATAAAATAAAACTGGCTTGTATCCTACCCAAGCTTACTGCAAACCCAGCCAAAATCGAAAGGCAGTAGCTCACTTAAACAATAAAAGCAACCATGACAGTGAAGACTTGTATCACAGTTTCAGACACATCAAACTTTGATACATTCAATGTTCTCTCCCTTTCAGGCAAGCACCCCACGGAGTAGGCAGTGCTAAGTGAATTACAATTCTGTGCTATGAACCAGAAAATTGAAATGCAAAAGACTTAAAACTTAATCCTCTTATTGTCTTCAGTGCTGTTTCTAAGATGAGCCTAAGGTCAAAGTTCAACTACAGTGCTTTCTCCACTATCAAAAAAAAATTAAGATTGTAAGTCTGTATATGTCCACTGCGGTCCATAGCATGTTAACTTGTCAATCTCATCTAATTTTGTTAATTTGACCAGGAACACTATCTACACAGATACAGCTACGGAATAATGTATTTCATAAGAATTGGAAAATTTGGGACCACTATTCAAAGAATAGTAAAATCTACAGTATTTTTCATTTGTTGGAGAAATCAGTTGCTTGCATTGTTAAACAACAGATAGTTGCAAACTTGCTTGTTTCCCCCACTTCCCTGATGATGAATGTCTCATTTGGCCACCATCCTTGTCTACCATTATTTATGTTCTCTGGATGGCCAAGAGCTTCCAAAGCACCCCTTTGTCTTTCATTGCCTGCTCTGGACTGCTCTGGTACTTTGTTTTCCTGAACTTTATGGATCACCCTACCTGAGACCACACATCACACCATTTTAAAAATCATCTTACGATCGGGTTGGCAAGATTGTTTAGTGGGGAACCAAAGTGCTGTTGTACACGCATGAGGTCTTGAGACTGAATCACCAGCACCCGGGTTAAAGACAAATGTCAAATATCTTTAACCCCAGTGCTGAGGGGATGGAGATAGGCAGACACTAAGGGCTTGCTGGCCAGCCAATCTAGTCAAAATGGCAAGCATCAAGTTTAGTAAGATAACCTGACTATAAAACAACGGTGGAGAGTAATAAGGGAAGACATACTCTGTCATCCTTTGGCTTCCACATGTGCATACATGAGGGAACGCACATGCACACACATGTATAAATACACACACACCACCATGTAGGCACACACATCAAAATATAAGAGTCTTTTCTCACCAATGGCCATCAATCTAATCTAAGATAACGACATAGAGTATGACATCTTTTAATCACCATGACAGTAGAATTGTCCAACTAGACATTGTCAGATGCTTAAGAATCTCTTGAATTTTTAAAATACTAATTCAGTAATTAGTTCATTCAGCATGATGTGCACCTCAAAGACCAGAAGTGATCAGTTGGACACCTGTCTACTTGACTGTGGTTTCAGTCCTGAAAGCAACTCCTAACCCTTACAGGCAGAGTGAGTTCATGGCAGATTACAAGCACAGGCGTGCAGACCAGAGTGCAGCTCTGTTGTTAAGTAAATTTAACATTGGGACAGTCAATCTCACACGACCTTAAATTCACCAGTAGATGTAAAGTGAGGTTGATATTAACCATCGAAAGCATCCATGTAACGAAGGACCCTACCTCTGTCAAATGGAAATGATTTCTTTTAAGGGAACTCAATCAGCTCTCTTAGGAATGGGACAGTTATCTCAATACTATCAGATTAAACTACTAAATGGTTGGGCTGGAGAGATCGCTCAGTGGTTAAAAGCACTGACTGCTCTTCCAGGGGCCATGAGTTCAATTCCCAGACCCTGTAATGGGATGAAATTCCCTCTTCTGGTGTCTCTGAAGAGAGCAACAGTGTACTCACATTAATTAATTAATATTTAATTTTTAAAAGGACACTAAATGATCAACAGGGCAGCCAGCTTTGAAACTCAAAAGTTTGCAATGGCTACCAAGGAAATCATTCAGTAACTCTTTGTTCTCTTAGTATATATGCACAGAACACCAAGTATGTAGGAATGTCTATATCATATGCTCCACTGGCTCTCAGATTATCAAAGAAATTACTGCTGGGAGTTTAATATGGTAGCCAAAGAAAGGGAAGCATGGCTTTTACTTCAGTTCAGTTCTTTGAGTAAAACCATAGTATTGATGGCAACACATGGAAAAGTCAGGAAGCCCTGTGAGGGACCAGCTGGCCTCTGGATTGTTAGGCAAGTGAGATGGAAACAGTAAGACACTCTCAACGCTCCCACTCCCTGAAAAAGAACAGAACAATTCCCTCTGGAGCCATGACCTCATCAAACTCCTGCTTTGTAGTGATTCCTTTTTGAGGGGAGCATCGGAATCCACAAGGATGCCAGCATGTAAGGGGTAGCCTACTCAGCTACTAGCTTGCCATTAAAGCACCTGATAAAGCCTATCCCCATACCAAGCTAAGAGTCTCAACAGTGGGTTCTTTAAAATTCTCCTGAGGAAAGGGAGAGTGAGGAGGGTGGGGGACAAGAGAAAGGCTGGGCACAGCAAAACTGCAAATGTGTAGAACAGTGCCTCGACAAGAGGTTTGCCAGCTCAGCTGGCAGGTTTTCATGTCCTTCCAGGTGCAGCCCACCAAGAGGGACTCCTGAGAAGAAGCTATCTCTCGATTGCCAAGCAAAGTCCCAGAGAACTTCTACAGCTGCCTCTGTGCTGAGAACAGCAGTGCCTTCAGCCAAGGCAACAGAAACACAAGTGGCCAAGGCTACAGCCACTGAGCTTTTGGTATCTGTGCCTTGGGACAGAGGTAATGAGCCAAAGTGGGCATCCAATCAAACTAAGAACATAAACTCAGTCTTAATATCTACATTTAAACTTCTACAAGAAAACCCCAAGGCCAACTAAGAGGCACATGTAGGAGCACGTAGCGTCTCTATTTCACCTGGTCTCTAAGCTGTTGGGTAAAGGATAGACTCAGGCCTGACCAGCAAACAGTACATTAGTAGTGGAAGAGGCTTACAAACATGCTTTAATGATCTAGAACACAATTGGTATCTCCTCTGGGAAGCTAATTGGATTGTCAATAAACGATGACCCAGAAATTGCACTTAGAAAAATATCTTTATAAAGACTCATGAAGAAAAGCAGGACTTTGCAGTAAGGCCATTTCTTATAGGCACACTTATATTCATAAGGAAATAACAACTTGGTTTCAATCAATAGAGTGCTTGACTGAAATTGGATTCATGTATACCATACAACTTTCAAAAAGAATGCAATAGTTTCCACTGGATTTGTGTAACTGCAGAAGTATCCATAAAACCAAAAAGTCCAGAGGCTAACAGTTGTTATTTTCAAGAGCTAAAATTTCACATTTGTTCACATTTGTGTTGCTTCAATTTTACAGCAAATTTGCATACTTTTAATTGAGGAACAGTGAGGTTTTAAAAAAAAATCACAGGCAATAGGGTTACAATAGTAAAGAGTGAAGATAGATAGATAGATAGATAGATAGATAGATAGATAGATAGAGAGAGAGAGAGAGAGATAGATAGAGAGATAGAGAGATGGAGGGATAGATAGATAGATAGATAGATAGATAGATAGATAGATAGATAGATAGAGAGAGAGAGAGAGAGAGAGATAGAGAGATAGATAGATAGAGAGATGGAGGGATAGATAGATAGATAGATAGATAGATAGATAGATAGATAGATAGATAGATAGATAGATAGATAATAACTATTATAAAGCTTTATTACCATGGCCTTAAAAAAACTGTTTAATCATGCCTAGAAGGTCTATAAGGTATTGCTCTTGGCTCTATAACAATTTTCCACTTGTTTTGCTTGATGAGAACTTAGCTATATATGGGTAACTTGTGACATGAGAACACACCTAAAAGATCACAGGTAATGACATTGAACTACTCTTTGAAACATACTGTAAGGACAATCATGGAATCGGGACTTCATGACAGGGAGAATAATGCAAACTGAAAAGAACAAGAGAAACAAGAACTATCTAATATCCAAAATGCCAGTTTATTATTTAAGACATGCCACAACTGCAAACTCTTATTAAATGTAGAAAGCAGGGATGTAGTGCACCCAGCATTCAGAGTTCAAGTTCAGACTAGACTATGACACAAGGTGCTGAGAAGATGGCTTATCAGTGAAGTGTTTATCCACATAATTATGAGGACCTGTAATTTGGATTCCCAGCAGCCACATAAAAGTTGTATGTGGCAATGTGTCAATAACCCCGGCACTAGGGGAGCAGAGTTACAAATCCATATAGCTCACTAATCACAGATTCTAGCCAAGCCAATGATGAACTCTAGGCTCAAAAAGGAAGATGGAGAGCAACTGAGAAAGATACCCAATGTCAACATCTGGACTGCACATCTGAAATGCGCATCTGGACTGTACATCAGCCGTCTGTGCATGTGCGTGTGCGCACACACACACACAAACACACACACATACACACTCACACACACACACAGAGGAAGGGGGAGACAAAGAGAGAGGAGACAGAGACAGATAAAGAGGCAGGCAGACAGAGAGACAGAGAACAAAAAATGAAAGTCTGTATCAGAGAACCACTCAGAGACGATCGTATTTTCCTGCACACTCCAGTGTTCCTTTCCAAACACAATAACTCTGCTGTGTGTCCGGCCCTTGGCAAAGCCTCCAGTATAGACAGCGTTAGTAGCATTAGTTATGTGCCATTACTCAGGTAGCATGGCTGATTTCAGTCACAGGGACATAGAGAGGACTGCCAACGTGAATACAATCATTCAAATCTCTCGCTAGTCTCTCATAGCCTGCTATGCCCACTTACAGTGCACAGGAATGTTTAAACGCTTTCATTAGTGTAGAATAATTGCTTAGCAGTTCATAGGAAATACTTTAAATGAGGAAATCACTCTATTTCCCACAGTTCCTCTGCCCTACAGAAGAACTTCCTTTGCTGGTACTAAGACCTCTCACATTTATGGTTAATGTGTTAAGAAATTGGCCTCGTTGGGTTATTGTGCATTCAATTTAATACACAGAGGCGCTCACAAAATGCTTTATATAGTAACAGCACCAGGTGATCGGAACATTGGCAAGTTCCTCCATCCTACTGCAGTATCCACAGCCAGTGCTTTAAAATGTAAATCAGAACATGCAACACTCCAGGTAAAGAGCCAAAAATAGTGTTTCCTTGCACTTATAATAAAATGAAAAGGTCCCCCTGATGCGTTCCCATCCGCCTTTACCACAGCACACCTGTACCTTGGCCTCAGCCACTCACTCTGAATTTATCTTTTCTGATATATATATATATATATATATTTTTTTTTCATTCCTGCCTCAGGCCTCTAGACTTGCTTTTTTCTCAGCTTGGGGGGCGGGATAAGGCTTCCTTTGATCCAATCCACTGATGACCCTTTGTTTCCCAAGTCCTGATACTCCCTGATCTTGTTGTCAGGACAAGCAAGGTTCGTTGTGGTGGGAAAGGAAACTATTTGTTGATTGACTTGGGTTTTAGTGCTTGTTACCTAACCCTACCCCCAAATTTGGAAGCTCTGTGACTCAAAAGATGAATGAGTTTCACTCACGCCTAGAATCTACTGTCAGGGGTATGAGTGACCATTTCTGCATAAGTAAATACATTCAAACCATCCTAGCACATGGATGGCTTGATTCTAAAATTAGCATACTGCCCCTTCTCTGTTGCTTCTTGGTTTCTAAGGTAACACTTTACCCCTGTACTTACATCAGTACCCAAACTCTCTCTCTCAGTCACCAGTGGTTAAAGCATTTGAAACACGGGAGAGAATAGAGACCTAGGAAACGAAGTCACATTAAGTCCAAGTCCTAGTGTAAAAGAGGAGGATGACAGGTGTCAGCACTGTTAACTGTCTCACTGCAAGCTGATGCTATTCAAAAGGAGCCTAAGGATAAGGGTCACGTGGCCACCCACATGCTCATCAAAAACATACAGCTGATTAGACAGCGGTTGGTGACCATATGTGAGTATCTCCAATGGCCCATGCATGGCTATCTTGGTGGGCTGAACACTGTTGTGGTGTATAGGTGCTGTCTCTTCTTGGGGGTGTTTAACTCTTCCCCTGCCACTGCAGTTTACAGAGGATTTTCTGGTACCATGGAAGCTACACCATAGCTTTCAGGTTAGATACAACTCAAAAGCATCCAGGTCCTGTGTCTTAAGTGTTTGGCATCTTTAGCAGTAGGGGTGTGGCTACATCTGGAATCCATTACAGTCCAAGTAGCTAGGTACTCTGAAAGAGATTTTCTTGAGGGTACCCTTTAGAGAGAAGACTCGCCCTAAATATGGGTCACTGGAAGTGAGAAAACCACTCTGAACCTGGGCTATACCTTCTGGTAGCAGCCTCCAAAGACATGGAAGCAGGAAGTTTTGCTTTTCCCCTGCTTGCCCTCATAGGCAAGTTCGTCTCTTGTGCCGCTGAGGCATTCCTTCACTGTTATTAGAAACATACTTCTTCGAGAACAAGCCTCACTGATGAAACATGTACTGGCTTCTTAGCCTTTCCATTGGGAGTTAGTGATTGTTGAACCAGCTGGGCCACAGCCTATATACCCTCGAATAAATAACCACATACATGCCACCATGCACACATACATACATGTGTATTCATTCTATCAGTTCTGTTCCTCTAGAGAACCTAACTAATACAAGGGACTTGCCTTCTACCTCTGAGAGGCAAGCAAGCGCTATACCAATAGATTATATTATTTGGGGAGTCATTATGCCGACCAACCATTCTAAATGAAGTTTCTTGTGCCTGAAACTGAGGGCTTTGTTAATATATTATTATTGGGGAAAGCATGTCACCCCAAGTGGCATAACTTCCTTTAAGACACACACAGACAAACAAACATATACTCACACACACACACACTGTCTATAACATTTAGTAAATATGTAAAATAGTATGATTCCTTAAGGCTTTATCCAACAACCTTAGTATTATCTGCCCCTCAGCCCTCCTTCTCCCTCACCCATCCTCAGTTGGAGCCCCCTCCCCTCCCTACTTTTTCATTTTGCACTTTGTATCACTTGTATCTTACTATTCACCCCTCAACACCCCCCATCCTGACCTCGGCAGTCATGCCTGATACTAGGAACCTAGCCAATTTCCTAGGCTGGTGAGGTCATGCACCGTAGGACCGAACCCACACTGCCCCCTTTCCAGAGCTGCATCCTTCCTTACAACACTCTACATTGTGTCCTTAGACCAAGAGGTGAGTGTAGCTACTGCCCTGCATCTAAGAAGCTTCTTCTCAAATCAAACAGAGACCATCACAGAAAACCACAACTGGAAACAGTAGAGGGGATAAGAGCATGGAGAGCTCATCCCCGACAGAAATGTCTATATCACAGCTCCTGCATCTATGGCTCAAGAAATAATCCAGAAGAAGGAATGAAAACACTCTAAGACTCAGAACACCAGGACATCTGCTGTGAAACAGTCTCTCTTAGAAATGGCTGCATAAACAAGACCAGAAACAATGGCAACATCAATATACATGCTTATGCAGAAGGGGAGGAGTCTCACAGGGTCCCACCCCTACCCAGAGGACAAGAGGTAACTAGTGACTGCTAGTAGAGGAAGAATTAGCCTCCCCTCAGAAATGAGCCCCCTTATTGGTAATACAATACAGTGATCAGCCTGGAACCATATACATACAAATAATAAAAATGGACTCATCCGATGATTGTATTTTTATAAGTAACAGTGTGTGTGTGTGTGTGTGTGTGTGTGTGTGTGTGTGTGTGTGTGTGTGTGTGTGAAACAATTATAAAGAAAAATAGGCTATCTGTTTGAGAGTTAGGAGTGAGTCCTGAGAGGGGAGAGAGGAATGAGAAGGGAGAAATTATGCAATTCTATTTTAACTAAAATGTGTTGGAAAATAAAACAAAAGTAAACACACACACACACACACACACACACACACACACACACACACACCTCTGAAGGAACCAAGAGGAAGTTCATGACTGAGACCCAATCTGTAGAGACTGAGAACATCTAAGGACTGACAACATGCCTTTGTTCTTAGTTTTCACAGATGTCACTGTGTTTGGAGCTCTCCTGACATAGCAGTGCCCCAAAGGTCCCTGAGAGCACTTGAAAGACAAGATTCTAACCTCAGAAAAGTCCTTACTCCAACTTCCTCCACGGAGTGAAGTCAGGCCACCCATAATCAACAGAACCACAGAGAAGAGAAGGCACTGCCTTGCTGCAGGTCTACCTCTGTGAATATGAAAGAACCTGTATCCTGGCCCTAGGATGGAGATTCTGCTCTGAAGCCATGAAAACTTCCCCTGCAGCTAAGCTAGTTCCAGTCAATTCTGCATTGTGTGTGTAGAATAATAAGACTGTCGGTCAGCCAGCCATAGACTCTGCCCTTCTAGATTCCATCTGATAGTCGCCAAGACAGCAATTTCAAATTCAGACATGATTTAATAGTTTATCCACTTGCTTTCTGACAAGATACTTATTTCTATAAATGACCAACACCACTTCAAAAATAAAAATCAAGGCTTCCAAGGATATTTAAAGATAGTAGACAGTAGATAATGCTTAAAATAATCCTGCTATACTTTGAGAACACGAATCCCAGATCAAATTCCTCCAGGAGATCTATGTAATACTTTGTCTGATAATGCTGTTAAACAATGAGGTAACCAGATAAGCTGTTACAAGGTCACATGACCCTTCCTTGTATTCCTTGGACACTGCAAAGTGCTTCAATCTCTACTGCATGCACTGTGGACCTATAGGATGCAATTTACCCCTAACATTGAACCTGCAAGTGTTAGATACTACCGCACCATTCTCGGCGTGGGGAGTCAAGCCCTATAAAGCTATAATAAGCATCGCTGAGACTTAAATCGAACAAGATAATGATGAGGATCGCATATTAGCGCTGCAGATGTAGCTCAGTGCTTGCAGACTTGTACCTTGGGTACCAAACCCTAGATATGATCCCTGGTGCTAGGAAGGAGAACAGCAAACTACTGTCTGTCTTCCCACTTCATCATGGAAATCAATAGCCAAGCCTTGCTTCTGCATCGCATCTCTCCTGCAGCTCCATCTCTCAAAGATCAGAGAAGGAACAAAGGAATACAGAAGGCCACGAAAAGACAACTTGGAAAATTAGCTGGCTCCTACAAAAGAACATTCCAGAGCAACAACTAAAAAAGAAAGAAAGAGAGAGAGAGGGAGAGAAAGAGAGAGAGAGAGAGAGAGAGAGAGAGAGAGAGAGAGAGAGAGGGAGGGAGGGAGGGGGAGGGAGGGAGGGAGGGAGGGAGGGAGAGAGAGAGAGAGAGAGAAAGGAAGAAAGAAAGAAAGAAAGAAAGAAAGAAAGAAAGAAAGAAAGAAAGAAAGAAAGAAAGAAAGAAAGAAAAGAGAACCAGATTATGTATTTAGATGCACAAGTCTATGTGTTCCAGATGTATTTGTTAACGTACTCCTCGCAGGTGTTTTTCTGCTTAATAAACATCACATTCAAGCAGGGATGCGGCTGGGGCACTGGATCGCTCCACTGGGGCTATGCTTCTCTGCTGCTCTTAACTGTTTTGAGCTATTTTTCTATCGGGCAGCCACTACTGAAATTCTGAGTGCATGGGGCTTGGCAGAGCGAGGAAGAAAAAGTGCAGCCCACAGATTTGTTTCTTCTGCTTTCCCCAAACAGAATCTCATTTAAAATATGCCCTCAGATTGTGTCATCCCGCGGCTGTCAGGAAGAGCCAATCTGTTCCTCTTCGGTACACCGAACATAAAGCCCGTCTTTTTGTGTAGTAGGAAGTCCTATAGCTGCCGGGAGCCATGAGGCAAGGTCACAACTGTTCAGAGTGTATCCAGTCAGAACCATCATTCAATCTGAAACTTCCGCAGCAGTTGGATGGACGTTTGGGAGGCCGACTTGGAAAAGCACCCGGGACGAGTTTGACTTCACTGCCAAACTCACTCCCAGGACATTGGCTAATTAATTATAAAAGCTTTCTTCAAAACAAATTCCTGCCTGGCAACCTGTTTCCCCCACCCAGCCAGAGGAAAAATAGGTTAAAAAAGAAAGAAAGGGGAAGAAAAAAAAAAACTAGGTTCATGGTATTAAAACAGGTTACAGAAATAAAACCTGGGGTTACCATAGCTTCATCTACTTGCAAGTCTGATTTTCTTTTGCCTTAAAAGGCTTCAAGCGCTTTTGCATGTGAGGCATTAACTTGCTCCTACCCCATCCTTCTCCTTCATGTCAGAGGGAAGGCAAGACTGTGGGTCACTTTAAGCTCCTCTCCCAGCCTCTGGAAGGAAGCAGGCAACAGAAGTGCTTTCAGGAGAAAGACCTCACTGATTAACTGGCTCAGTAGCAGCTATGTTTGGGCGGATAATTTCTCTCAAGATATACCCACTGGCTTGCATTTGCTAACTTTGAAAACAGAATGAGTAAAACCTCTGAGCTTCGTCTTTGGTCATCACCTTAACATCACCCTCAGCTACAATGAGAAGCTGCTGCGAGGAAAAGAAGGTTGATTTCAAGAACCGGATCCACATACATTTTATATAAAAATAAGCAACCAAAGCTGATGATGCACCAATGTATTCAGATCCTTGAAGCAAATTTTGATGTAACTCTCTTTGTACTCTAGCTATGGAACTTCCTCTACATAGGCCCAGGTTTGAAGAGACCCAACAAAGTAAGAAATTTCACCCAGCCAACAGTTGCCAGCTGCCTGTTCACAAACTTCTGCCTAGATGGTTGTCCCCAATAAAAGAAGACTTATTTTAAAATGTATCAAACATATATGCTTAACCCTAATTACTGTGGCCTTATCTAAGTTCAAGTCCCCTGTCAGAGGGCACGAATAATTAGCACTCATCAGTAAAAGCTCAATGGAGCTTTGAAGAAAATTCTAAGGGTCCAAGTTCCATCACAGGTGTATACTTACCAACACATTAACGATCAAATATTCTGATCTCTGACCATGTCCAGAAGAGACAGAAGAAGGCAGAAAAACTAACCAAGTCAGGGTTTGAGAGAGGCCCAAGGAGTCAAGAGTGAATATCAAGGTCACATGGAGGGGGTCATCAGTCCTGATGGAGAGGCCTCTCCCAGAAACACCAGCAGATAAATATAAGAAAGACACGCGATCTTGGGGAAATGTCAAACTCTACTTGCTAGAAACCTATTATGCATCTAATCCACAGGGAAAAGGAGGGAAATGACACAGAGAGCATGGCGAACTGACAGGAAATGGGAAGAAGAGCATCTGCAAAGGTTCTGCTAGAAATCAGGTCTGGGCAAATGAAGGCCTTTTTTTTTTTAAAAAAAATTAGGTATTTTCTTCATTTACATTTCCAATGCTATCCCCCCATACCCTCCCCCCCACTCCACTCCCCCTCCCCACTCCCACTTCTTGGCCCTGGTGTTCCCCTGTACTGAGGCATATAAAGTTTGCAAGACCGATGGGCCTCTCTTTCCACTGATGGCCGACTAGGCCATCCTTTGATACATATGCAGCTAGAGACAAGAGCTCCGGGGTACTGGTAAGTTCATAATGTTGTTCCAACTATAGGGTTGCAGACCCCTTTAGCTCCTTGGGTACTTTCTCTAGCTCCTCCATTGGGGGCCGTGTGATCCATCCCATAGCTGACTGTGAGCATCCACTTCTGTGTTTGCTAGGCCCCAGCATAGCCTCACAAGAGACAGCTATATCTGGGTCTGAAGGCCTTTTAAGGAAGTGTTGATGAGAAGGTTGAACGACTCCAAGAAGCCATTTCATACATAAGAGAGTAATTTTACCTTTCCTGTACTTTGGAGATTTCACCAAGGCCTATAAAACTCTGTCATTACTATAAGGACTGCCAGTTTAAAAAGAACACTGTCCTAAATATTTATTACTTTTTGTAGAAAAAATAGCAAAGTATGAAAAAAAATTTACCAAAGCTACCCTACTTAAGGAGACAGAGATAAAGAATAAGGCCATGGGGACGATAGCATTAGTGTGCTAAGCATGAAGCCAACTGGAATTGTGTACTGTGTTATAGCAAAGGACACAAGAGGAGCTTATAAGAGCAAAAACCAGATGTTTGGTTTCCTGACATATACATCAAGTACTATTTTTTCCACTTGACAGGGGGGAAGCTGGGCCCGTTACATACCTAGTTTTGAAACAAATATCAAACCATATTTTCTCAATTATGTCCCCTAATACTTATCCTGTAACTCAGTCAGAGTATTGTGTGTGTGTGTGTGTGTGTGTGTGTGTGTGTGTGTATGCATGTTCAGAGCTACAGTATTTGTGAATATATGCATGTATGGAGGAAGGATGTGTGTATGAGTGTGTATGTCCAGAGGTTTGTGTGTCTACACCATTTGTGAATGGGGGAAGAATGTGTGCATATATGTGTATATATGTGTGTATATATGTGTGTATGAGTGTGTATATCCAGAGGTTTGTGTGTCTACATTTGTGAATTTTTTTCAATGTATGGGGGAAGAATGTGTGTGTATATGTGTATATATGTGTGTATGTCCAGAGGTTTGTGTGTCTACAACATTTGTGAACTTTTTCAATGTATGGGGGGGAAGAATGTGTGTGTATATGTGTATATATGCGTATATGTATGTGTGTATATGTGTGTGTGTGTGTGTATGTATGGATGTGTATGTTTATGTGTGTTTGTGAATGTGTATATGCATGTGTATGTGTACATATGCATGTGTGTATATGTGTGTGTATGTGTATGTTTGTGTATCTGTATATTATGTATGAGTATGTATGTATATATGTGTGTGTATATGTATGTGTATATGTGTATATGTAGGTGTATATATGCATGTGTGTATTTGTGTGTGTGTGTGTGTGTGTGTAAGCATATGTGTAAAGATCAAAGGTTGATGCTGGATGTTTTCATCAATCACTCACTATTTCATTTTGAGACAGTGCCTCTCACTGTACCTGGAACTCACTGATCTTACTGGACTGGCTGTCCAGCAAATCCCAGGGATCCCCCTGTCTCTACCTCCCCAGCCGTAGGATTACAAGTGTACTTAGCAGCACTTAGCTGTTTTGTTTTTCATGTGGGTCCTGGGGACTGAACTCAGATCATCGCCATGGGTGCACAGAGACCATGCTACCAAACAGCCCTTTGTTGCCTTAAAACATGGAACTTTCATTTCTTTGAAGTCTTGAGATTTTTTTTCTCATCAGGAAGTATCAATATATTATGTTGTTGAAATATAATATCTCTGTAGACATCCAGCCAACTAAGAAAATGACTCAGTTTTCACCATACTCTTTTTCAAAAGAAAAAACAGCAGCCATTTAAACTCTCTGCTCTTCATTATGAATGGATGCTTATGATACGTGGTCACACACAGGGAACTGATGTGACATTAACATTACCTTTACTTGATGAACATCCCCTCCCCCAAATTGCCAATCACCAGGACCACTCAGCCAGCCTTTCATAGTGCACCAAAACACTTTTTCATAGAATACCCTCATTTAATCTCTACAACAAACCCAAGGTTATTACTATGTACGGACTCAGCTAATTCCAGCTCGTAATCTAAAAGGAACAGGAGAATGCACCACATGGCCAAAGCCAAGAGTCACTTGCTTCTCTGAGTCACACAGCTTGCTTCCTTCCTTAGAAAAAGATCAAACTCCCTTCCTCACGTAATGGTGGTCCATTTTAGTGGTGACAACCACTCTCTCTAAGCCAACCCAGCATCCCTTAGATACATGGCCAGTCTTAAACCCCCAAAAAAGGAAGTCTCTGCTTACCTGATCCTTCTCTGGTTTATCAGAAATGTCATTGAGACTGGAGGATGTCAGATTCCTGTGGGCCATGGCTGGGCTGCCTGGAAAAACATAAGTGAACTCTGATCAGAGACTTCTTCTCAAGGGTACAGGCTTTGGTCGAGCTTATTCTAAACACCGGGAGATGAGAATGAGAATGGAGAAGAGCCTTTTAAACACATTACCTTCCAGAGAGTTCTCCTGAACCCAGGCTGGATTATAACATAGCTAAGTGGAAAGTATTTAAAATCCCAAATACTTCGTCTTATCACCTGCTTATGTCTCGTGTTAACATAAATCATGAAACATCTAAACCAGGAAGTACAAATCCTGTTTTCTAGCTGCTTTTAATTATTTCACTGTGTTTTACACACATCTAGTCTACTGACCCCCTTTGCATTGCTTTTTACCCACAGACACAGTTCCTACCTATCTGCAACAGAGCCAGTCCTGGGTACATGCCTGGCCACCCTCTACCCTTGGCCTCAGCTACCCTTCCAAGCATACTACTCCTTCTGATCACCCAGAAAAGCTACCTGTACTCCTCTGCCCAATAGACATTTGGTCACAAATAGTTCCCCTTGTGGGTATCTGGCCCAGAATCCCCAGTCTTTGCTTCAAAGTAGTCTTGTCATGGGCTCCCTGACCATTATTCCTACCAGCAGGCTAAAATCAACACGACCTTTTCCTCTGTGACATGCCAGACTTCTTCAAGTAGAAGGATGAACTGTACAGGACATATGACATAGCACCAATCTTCCAACAACAGCAAGAGGTCAAAACCACTGGAATAATCTATCCAACTATTCCAGACACTGTTAGACACAACAGAAGGGATGTCCAGAAGAGCAGCAGGCTGGAAAACTTCGGGGAGACTGTGGTAATCAACAGGATCCTGGGCTTCCATTTTGCAGTGGGACCTGACATTTCTAGGCTTATGAAGCAAAAGAGTAACTCTTCAAAGCCAAGGTGCTTGACCCAGCCCTTGCACGGTGCTGAGCAATGCATTTCTTACTAATCCTCAATGATCTGACTCAGGCAAGTCTTCCCAGCAAGAGGGCGAAGGTTGAAAAGCACTGAGTTCAAGCACCGCTTACTCTTGGCTTGAAACCAATCCTCAGAGACATGAATTCCTTCAGAAAGAAACTCCAACATACAAAGTTACAAAAGATGGAAATCTGCATCTGGTAAGATAATGTCCGTGTACCAGCAGCTCTTTAAATAATATAATCTCTTTGAACCACAACATCAGAAAAGACCTAATGTTCTGAGCCAGGAGGACGGGGTACTTTCCAGTCGGCTGCGTTTCATTGAGTAAGCATGGCCTAGATCTCTTAAATCCTTTACCTGGCAGAGTGTTTTATTCTAGGAAAATTTGAGCACAGGGCATTATTTAAAAAAAAAAAGTAACATCTGACAAAGTGTTTCATAAGCAAAATTACACGAGTCTTGTTGAAGGCAGCATTTTATGCTTTGAACTGCATGCTGAAGTTCTAGTGTCCACTGGACTCAAAAGGTTCCAGGAACAGACTTGAACACCCCCAGATAATGCTGAGATAGAACCTAATGGGGAAGGGGGTAGGCTTATCTTTGTGCTTTTTTTTTTTTTTTAAAGCTGGTCATTCGTACTACCTGGATGAGAGTTTCTTCCTGAATGAGAAATATGAACCATTCATTCCTAATCAATGGAGGCTGGGCAATCTAATCACAAACACACAAGTTAGGTGCAGTCTTCATTGATAAGCAGGTCAGACTGATGTCTAATTAGTACATTCATTTTATTTAAGCGGTAGTAATGTCATCATTTGAAAACTAAATAAATTAAATCCCTTGAGTAACAGATTAACGAAACGGATTTGCTTTGGAAATCTAGGATAAACATTGTAAGGCATATTTGAACCCATCACTGTCCTTCTTGACATAAAGCCTGACTAGTTAAAAAGCCAAAACAATGGGCTTTTAATATAATGGTATACTTGATTGACATAACAGTCTTGCCAAGGAAACAAATCCAGTCTAATTGCTTCACCTATCCTGTGGCTAATCTCTAGTCGTTCTTTGTAGAGGGCCAGAAAAAGGCACAATCTGAAGAAGGATGCAGGAACCAGAGAAGGAAGAGAAGGCTGGTGTTAACAATAAAATCCACTGCCCTTCCTAAACTTCATTTAATTTCTAGTAATAAAAATAACTACTCCGAATGCTCAGTTTTATAACACATATTGTAACAGCTCCAAGGCCAACAAACCTAGGACACTAGGTAAGATGCCTGAAGTTGTTTAATCTTTTCCTATCTCTTTCCCTATCAAATGCAGCAACCTCACTCCCCCAACACCTGCAGTCAACCAAATGCTTCCTGGTACTCTGTCTCCATGGTAACCAAAGTGAAGACCCAGGACCAGTAATATCCACATCACAGCAGCACTACTCATTAGAACCCAAATTCTGATGCTCACCCCACCCAAGCACTAACCAAACTCTGGGCATGGGACAAAGGAAATAGGAGTTTTATCTAACCTTCTTCCAAGTAGCACTGGAGTGTGGTAAAAATGGAGAACCACCACTCAACACAAAAACTCATCTTGGCAGGCAGTGTGTGCTACCGGGAATCTGAGCTGATGGCACATCTGAGAGGGTCAAGTGAGAACTATCATTCTGGCAACTTGCCCTGTTGCAAGCCACCACCGTCACCTTGCCTATCTCAAGAAAAGCATTAAATTAGCACCTTCACTACACACACACACACGCACAAAGAATATTTGGCTTTTCTTCTGATTCCTCACCTATACAACCAAGTCAGTAAATAACTTTGTTTTGGAAATTCGCATTGACCACAGAAACATATTACCAAAACCAAAGAAGACAGGGCAAGAGCCAAAAGAGATTACAAATTAGACTGGATGTGGGTACCAGAAATCTGTGTGTGGATTTTAACAAACCCAGGAAGCTGTTACACAACGGGCCCCTAACAATGAAGTATTGTGTACATTTTGCAACAGATATTCGATAGGACATGTTGTCAGAATAAATCAGTGCTCTGTATTTAGAGTTGGAGCCTGTAATATAAGCTCATTACACTGCAATACTGAGCAAGCAAGGGAATTAGAAAAAGCTACCCCCTTTTTGCACCAATAGTTAGCACAGAAGCACATCCTTGAGCTACCGCCTTTGAGGACCGGTGGTAACTTACTCAAGACTCCATTCAAATCCTCTTTCCAGCTAAAATCCAGGACATGCAAATGTCTTGGGATTGTTCTTGGCCCAAAGGAAATGCTGCTTCTAATGTGTGATGTTTTGAAAAGAGAAGAAGCAGCCTTGGGTTCACAGTCATAATTAATTTCCATATCACCGTTTTCTGGCTATAAGGAAAAGAAAGTGGTGGAGAATCACATTCCCAAGCCTTTTCACACAGTCGAAAATGGTTTCATTTTTCAAAGTACCCATTTGGCAGGTACATACTGTTTCTATAAAAATTAATTACACTCTGTACTGTTTGAAAATCGCTGTTATTCTTTAGTATATGTGTAGCAATTTTTAAAGTCCTTTGCAATTATATTTATTGGATACATTAAAAAGAGGTGAAGAAATGCATGGTATAGGGAAATATATAAATGTGTGCATAAAATGCAAATGTTTATATAATGCAACAAGAGATTAACCCCCACCTTACCTCATACGTACATAGAAAGCTAATACAGCACAAAGGACAAGCTAAAACAAGGACTTCATAGCCCAGGAACCAGACTGGATTATTTATTCACATGAGTAATGAAACAATTTCATCATAAAAAACAAACAAGCAAAACCCCACAAGCTCCTGAGCTTGTACCTGTAATACCTGTAATCCTAGCTACTCCACAGGCTGAAGCAGAATTTCAAATTTAAAGCCAACCTGAGCAATCTTGTGAGGTCTCCAAATAAACAGTAATGGTTGGAACCCTAGATCAGTGCTTGTGTGTTTTCCTGCACTATAAATAAATAAACAGTTTTGAAAGTAAATAAGGAAGGTAGCTTATATACTATAAGAGACATATAAATAAATCTAGGTAATCATAAATTCCTGAATTTATCAAAAATTCAGAGGTATGAATCTGATTTTCACTGCCCCGGGCCACAGAAAAACTTAGTTTATTTTTTTAAAGCCCTATAGTTTGGTCCCCAGCCTTTAGAATTACTGGGAAGTAGGTGTTGTGATCATAAAAAGAGAAAGAGCTGTAAGAATATGTTCTACCAGGGTGTAGGAGAAGAGGGTGCCCCAGCGGGCCCATGGCTAGGCATCCCTTTCCCCTGAGGGACCAGACACACACCAGTATAGTATAGAATAGTTTATTCAGGGCATGGGGAGGGGAATTAGGAGGGTAGCAGAGGCTGAGAAAGGCAGAGAGAAGGGAAGAGTAGAGAAGTAGAGGCCAGCTATGATCACATGGAGAGAGGAGAAAAGGGAATGGGAGCGAGGGGACACAAGGGGCAAGAGGCAAGAGGGTAAGAAAGAGAGGAGGGGCCAAGCAGCCCCTTTTAAACTGGGCCAAGTCTACCTGGCTGTTGCTAGGTAACTGTGGGGAGAAGCTTACCTGACTGCTGCCAGGAAATGTGGGGGTGGAGTTTAGACAGAATACCAACATTAGGGAAACCATTTAGGGTGTTAGGTGAGTAAAAGGAAATTTGACCTTTGGAAAAAGTCTTTGTAGGAGGTATGCACACTGCCACAATTCCCACCACGATGTCATATCTGTACTACCATGTGCTCAGACCCAAGAGCTCAGTGCCTTGATGGGGCAGGCCTGATGATGCTCCCCTCCTTTGATCTTGTTCATTCTTTTAGAGATGGTCATCTCCCAAGCTCAGCTAGTTAGTGTGCTCTGCATGGGTATGGACCCACAACTTCCTACAGAGCAGGAATCAAACATCGTAATTTTCATATCAATGCTGGAATACTCATGTATGTATCATTTGTACCACTCGATTGTATACACACGTGAACTTCCAGGATGGTAAGTTCATGACCACATGGCAAAGGGTAATGCCATAATTTAAACTTGGTCCTCTATGAATCCTACCTCCCCAGAAAAGAAAACCTGCCTCTGTAGTATTTGGATCAGGACATAATCTTCATCACGTCTAACAAGGAGAAAGAGTGAAACATGGTGACATTGAATATGTAAGTCAACTGGACACAAGCTGGAGTCATCAGACAAGGGGAAGCCTCAACTGAGAAAATGCCTCCACAGGTAAGACACAGCTGCAAAGCATTTTCTTGACTAGTGACCAGTGGGAGAGGGCTCAGTCCACTGTGGGTGAGGCCATCCTTGGGCGGCTGGTTGTGGACTCTATAAGGTAGCAAGCCAGTAAGCAGGTCCTGCCTTGTCCTGACTTCCTTCAGTGATGAACAGGGATATGGAAGTGAAGCCAAATAAAACCCTTTTCTCCCCAACAAAACAGACAAAATACGAAAAGAATTAGCAATATGATTGTAAAACAATAAAAGTACATACTTCTGGATGCCCTCCTTCACAGTCACACTCTAGTTGTAAAACTCCATACTGTGCATGCAACCAATGCTCTGGCCTTAGTTTCCTACACCAAAGTTACTACATTTGTAATAGCTTTCCATTTCAACCACGGAATAAAGAGAAATATCCGTATAATGACATAGACTGAGAAAGCCTAAAAGAAATGGTCTTGTTTTCTATGACAGCAAGTTATCCAGAAAGAGAGAATTAAAAAAAAAATAAAAATGGTCTCTGAGACCTCCATTCCCAGGCCTCACTCTTCACATAAAATGTAGAAATCTGTAGACTGTAAATATTTGACAAAGGAAAGTCAAAACTATTACCAGTCATTTGGAGCTCTTTGAAGGAATTTCATAACTAAGAAGGATCAATTTTGATATATTTGATCATTTTGTTTTTCAACTCTTTTTTAATCCAATTTTATTGTTTGTGATTTAACATAAATTTTAAGACCAAAGCCAAGACTCTTATACTGTCTTGTTCACAGGTCTAGCCCAAAGCATGATTTCACTTCATAAATATTTTTGTAAAATAATGAGTGGGTTGTTTGACCTCCATTTAGAAATACTATCAAGGCAACTGTGCTAAATCCATGTCTTCTGGGGGAAGCCATTCACTGCATGCACTCTCAGGAGCCCTTAGACATGGAAAGCTGGAAGTAAACAAGGAAGTAATGTGTAATGGGCTCAGAAGCCACAGGGCAGAAAGATAGCACCAAGGTGGCCAAAGTCAGTCTGCTGGTAGCACAACAGGATTCAGAAGCAGTAAGATTGGAGAGAAACCTGCCAGGGAAAATCAAGGATGTGAGGGAAAAGGCAGGTGTGGGGAGTTCAGTTAAAAGTCAAGAGAGCCTGGGGCAGAGAAAAGCCAGAGCACCTGAAGTGACTCAAACCACGAGACTAATGTGAAGGTGTGGTAAGTTTGATAGAAAGAAGAAGACATCAAAAGACTCACATAACTATCAAAGTAAGAGTGAAGTTCGGCCAAAAGCTGAAGTCATTCATTCTTAATGTATGGAGCAAGGAAAGGCAATGCCTTTGTATGGAGAGCTGGCTATACACAGAGGTCAGGTGCCAGTGTCAGACACACCAGCACCACAAAGTCTTGCTCTTTAATAGACCACTCTCCACTCCTTCCTTCGTATCTCTGCTACCAGCCCCTGTGGCTGATCTGTTTAAGCCCAACTCCTGCACTCTGGGTTTTCCTGCTTTGATATTCTGACTACTTGTGAGTTTTCCCTGGGTCCAATGCCAGACATTTCAAAGTCAAATAAACAACCAGAAAGAGCAAAAGTCCTTTCATCCATGATGACTTACGTTCTAATAATGGTGATGAGTGTTTCAATTTTACTGTGATCTAAAGTAATGTTTTAAGTATTTAAAATTTTGTCTGACTATCTCCCTCCCCCCTCCCCTCCCTACCTCCCCTCCCTCCCTCTACTCTCTCTCTCTCTCTCTCTCTCTCTCTCTCTCTCACACACACACACACACACACACACACACACACACACACCATAAAACCATTACTCGGATTCCACCTCACTCCAGTCAGAATGGCTAAAATCAAAAATTCAAGTGACAGCAGATGCTGGTGAGGATGTGGAGGAAGAGGAACACTCCTCCATTGTTGGTGGGATTGGAAGCTTGTACAATGACTCTGGAAATCAGTCTGGCGGTTCCTCAGAAAATTGGACATAGTACTACCGGAAGATCCAGCAATAACTCTCCTGGGCATATACCCAGAAGATATTCCAACTGGTAATAAGGACACATGCTCCACTATGTTCATAGCAGCCTTATTTATAATAACCAGAAGCTGGAAAGAACCCAGATGTCCCTCAACAGAAGAATGGATACAAAAAGTGTGGTACATTTACACAATGGAGTACTACTCAGCTATGAAAAACAATCGATTTATGAAATTCTTGGACAAATGGATGTATCTGGAGGATATCATCCTTAGTGAGGTAACCCAATCACAAAAGAAGTCACTTGATATGCACTCACTGATAAGTGGATATTAGTCCAGAAACTTAGAATACCCAAGATACAATTTGCAAAACACAAGAAAATCAATAAGAACGAAGACCAAAGTGTGAATACTTCATTCCTCCTTAGAATAGGGAACAAAACACCCATGGAAGGAGTTACAGAGACAAAGTTTGGAGCTAAGAAGAAAGGATGGACCATCCAGAGACTACACCACCCAGGGATCCATCCCATAATCAGCCACCAAACCCAGACACTATTGCATATGCCAGCAAGATTTTGCTGAAAGGACCCTGATTTAGCTGTGAGGCTATGCCAGTGCCTGGCAAATACAAAAGTGGATCCTCATTGTCATCTATTGGATGGAACACAGGGCCCCCAATGGAGGAGCTAGAGAAAGTACCCAAGGAGCCGAAGAGGTCTGCAACCCTATAGGTGGAACAACAATATGAACTAACCAGTACCCCCAGAGCTCGTGTTTCTAGCTGCATATGTAGCAGAAGATGGCCTATTCGGCCATCATTGGGAAGAGAAACCCCTTGGTCTTACAAACTTTATATGCCCCAGTACAGGGGAACACCAGGGCCAAGAAGTGGGAGTGGGTGGGTAAGGGATCAGGGTTGGGGGAGGGTTTGGGGGACTTTTGGGATAGCATTTGAAATGTAAATGAAGAAAATACCTAATAAAAATTGGAAAAAAAAAAGAAAATACCTAATTAAAAAAAATTACTCGGGTGACAAAGTAATGAGAAGCTGACACAATTAGATAATACCCAAAATAGGAAACCTGCTACAAATGCTTTGTGGCATTTTGCTCTGTGGCATTTGCAGTCCTTGTGGCCACAGCAGTTGTTATTGCAAAAATCTGTGTGTGCCTCACATGCAAATATCCATACATAGCTATGTGTACACATATGGTCAAGGCCCATATTCACGTATAGTGTGAAGCAATGGGCCAACGAAATTGGATCCATCCAAAAATACTGATAAAAGTAGGCACAACAACCTTCAAATCTCACAAAAACAGAAAGAAAACCTCCAGCAAGCCTGTGCTAGCTGGGCAAAGGGTACACAGAGAGGGCAGACTAGGTCGATATAATCACCAGATCACTGCCTCCTTTCATACAGGCTCTGACTCAACGTAATTTCCTCTAAATTCTCCTAAGCCAAGGTAGAGAAGAAGTTCACCGGGCTCCTGTAGCCCCGCCTTTCAGGAGAGGATTGTCCACACTGGTTACCTCCGTAAGTGTGCCCTTTTCTCTTCCATGCAGATAGATACTTAGATCCACAATAGAGTAAAACGTCACCTTTTTGATTATCAGAGGAATTCTATGTTCTGGGGAAATGTCTAATATTAAAATGTTTAAGAAGACTACCAATTCAAGATGGCAGACTGAGTTGACGTCTTAAATGAATGGGTTTCTTTTCATCCTTCATAGTTTTTTTTTTTTTAAACACTAGGAGAAGAAGTTTACAGCTAGATCCATGAGAAGAAGTGGAGAAAGAACAACACAGACAAAAGACTTCAAAAATGCTCCAAGAAGGAAAGCAGCCAGTGTGTTAAAGCTGACACCATTCATGCTATGTCAAAATGGCAACATCAAGTATTCAAAGAGGGACACGGAGTCACAAAGACATCCTGGACATCTCTGAGGAAGTAGACACCAAACAGTCCAAGTAGAGCCCCTCAGAAGCAAGATGCAAGAGGCAAGCTGAAAGGGATGGGTTGGGAGATGTCCGATGCCTACCCTGAACTCCATCTTAGTGGGCAGAATACTCAGCAGCAGCCAGTGCATCTACCCTTGAATGAATGCTCCTTGCTAAGTAGTTCAGGACTTGGGCCTCAGAGCAAAGCCCTCTGAATTCCAGAACTTACAGAAGACTTGGGACAAGACTTCCTGTCCACTCTAAATGAATGGACAATGGAAGCCTGATGTCTGCTCATGCTTGAATTTCCACGTGTGGGGTAATCCTTAGCTACACAGTAAGGTCAAAGCTACATGGACTATATTGAGATTCTATTTTTAAAATTATTATTTAAATTTTAATAGAAAATTCAAAACTTTAATATACTCCATGAATAAAAATAAACCAAAAATTTAGAAAAACATTTAATTTAGAAAACTTAAAATAAAAATTTGTAATAGTTTATAGAGATCTAAAATTATTTTATATCTATAACAGAGTCAAAAATGCTCTAAAAAAGAGATTAAAGAAAAGGTTTAGAATTTTAAAAAATTGCTTTAAACATCATATAACATTCATATAAACACACACAAAAAGATCCCTCAACATGAGTTAGAAAAGAATAAGAAATCTTGCAAAGGGCAAGATGGAGAACAAAGCCAGAGCATATAAAGAAAAGATCAGAGACAGAGAAGATGGAGTCAATAATATCAAAATGCAATTATAGGAAATGTGATTAAACCAGAACAAGGATAAAGATGGAAAGGCCATTATCAATAATAAGCCAAGCTAGTGGGAGAGCCTCTTCAGATCACACACACACACACACACACACACACACACACACACCAGCTGAAAAAGACAATAGTAGAAAATAGTCTCCTCTACAGATGAATTCTCATAAAACTTTACAGCAGAACTGAAGGGAACACCGTCCTTTCCCTACCTAGAATCAACTGCTGGGGTTTCTTAAGCATCAGAAGTGAGTGCTTCATGAAGAAGATAATATCAGGCTCCTGAAAAAAGAAAAAATTCTAGTCTTTCCAAATCATAAATTGACGAGGAAAAAATGATAAAGGAAATCTGGGGCTAAATGTTCCAAAAGTGTTAATATTTCCTGGTAGTATAATTTAACAAAATGAGGAAATAAACTTTAAAAAAAAAAAAGGGACCAATCATCTCTACTCAAGACAGCAAGACAAGTCAGTCAGCAACCGACTATCCACCATGCAGCAGGCCCAGGCAACAACTGACAACTATAGTGGGGGGGGGGGGATGGAGACAGGACAGGAGATCAAAAAGGGAACAACCTGCCCAAAGGTGCTACCAAACCATCCTGCAGGTTATTAATATCTTTGGGATATGAGCTTAACAGTATAATAATGTACTTTTTTCTTTTTTTAAGTCAGTGTAAAGGTTTGTAGGCTGTCTCTGGCTAAAGGCTACATGAGCCTTGAAACCTGAGTTCAGTGCTCAGCACCCATACAAGTGTGGAAGGAAGAAGAGAACCAACCCCACAAAGTTGTCCTCTGACCTTCACATGCACACTGTATGCACACCTCTCCCATGTACACACACACACACACTGAAGAAAACTGACTTTTTAAAAATTCACTTTAAAGCCACAGCTTAAAATAAATATTCTCAAAAAGCATTCTTACAGAGCCCATCGAAACCTTAGCGTGAACTATATTAACATAGCCATAATATGAATTCTGTTTAGGGATTCTCAGCATTGCATTCAGCTGACAGAAGGCACAGCATTGGATGAAGAGAGATAGGAACATAGGTGTGATTAGGATTGACATCGGAATGTAGAGGAGCCATGACAGAGTCCAGTCACATCAGCAGCGAGGAGAGGGAAGAGGGAGAACATGGATGTCACTGTCCTTGACAAGAAGTCAAATCATTCTATCAATCTTGCTACATAAAGAAACCGAAGTGTGAGGATTTTACTCCAAATTATAAGAGTCATTTATAATGGAACTAAAAATAATAATAGTCTAATTGGAAGAAGGAAGTATACAAATAATATTTCCCCTCTGTGGAGTATATTAACAGACAATATGTACAATTGAAAATCATATAGAGACATGAAGATGGCCATGAAAAAGGAAGAAGACAAAGGAAAAGCCACTAAATATTTGTTACAAAGACAGCCCTGGGAAGTAGGAAGATAAAAGAGAGCTGTTAGCTCTTCACTCAAAGTGTGTTTGATGCTGGTATGAGAGTGTGCCTGCAAAAACACCACTTGGGAGGTTGAGGCAGAAGAGCTGTAAGTTCAAGGCCAGCCTGGGCTACACAGTGAAAGATCCCTCAAAAGCAAATTCAAGAAGAGGAGAAAGAAGAGGTCTTTCTGTATATTTCAATTTAATAAGATTTTGACATAATACATTAGTAAGAGTGTATCCTAAGCATATTTTATGTAAGTTTTATTAAATGAGCTCATATCATGAGAGCCAGTAGGAACACTGACTACTGGCCAACTTTAGGAAATCTCACTGAATTAAATCAAACATGGAGACTGAACATTTTATAGGAAAAAGAATTATATTTTAAATAGTTTAACATCCTCCATGAAATACTATTTACATAATATTTTAAAAAGTCGCAGCTAGGGATATTTTCCTGCCAGCTCTGTCTGGATTGTCAATAATTCTAATGTGTATCAGTAGTCAGCAAAATCCCTTAGAGCTGAGAAGTATGTATAGGTGTGTAAGGCAAGCCACTTTCATAATCCGATATCTGAGACCAAATAAATAGTGAAGTGTGGATACAGTGACTGAGCATATGTAGAGAGAAAGATGGGTGTACACAAAGAATGACAGAATGTTAGCACACATTCTCTGGGTCCAAGCTTTCTTCTCTGGTCCGTGAATCACAAAACCTAGGAAAAACACTGATAGTGGCTGCCACATGTACTTTCTCCCCGTGCCTTTCAGACTGCATTCTGTTTAACTGATCTCAGGGCACAACCAATCAATACAAATCAAACACACACACACACACACACACACACCAATGCTAGGAGTGGGGGACAGAAGACACAAATGCATTCAGGCTCACATGGTCCTAGAGGCTTTCAAGATTAAAGTGCCTGAAATCTAACAGGATGAAGATAAGAAACAAACCTGTGATATGCACATGTCCATATACTTGCCTTCAATAGAAATGACAGCTAGGGTCCAAAGGTATGACAACCCATAGCCTTCAGTGATTCCAGAGATAACTTGGGGAATTCTGGTCTCAACAAATGTAGGTCTAGTATTATTTCCTTACTTCTCTGTGCATGTATGCATGTGTGCACATGGAACTAGAGATTGTGCCCAGGGCCTTGACTATGCTAGGTAAACGCCAGGATTTTCTATTTGCAAAGCAAAATTGTCACCAAGCTGCTTGCTCCTCTCAGTTGGAAGTGTCCTACTTCTAAGTCATATCTATATATCTAATTTTAAGAAGCTCTAAAGGTATATGAATAGTTCACTGCATGACCCATCCATGCCTGATGTTCACTGACCAGTATCATTTTAACTGGGTCAGAGGTGGGGAGAGCTAGGTGAAGAGTTTGAATGGTGATTCACACTTCACTTCTCCAGGATAAGCCTACTGAACACATTCAGAAAAAAAGTTTTACAGATATATCAGCATGGTAAGATGGAAAGAAAACAAAGTTAGCATAAGAAAAGATTAGAGAACGGAACAATAACTCATGATAAGACTGCTATAGGCAATACACAAAGAGACACATGAGTTAGTATCTTGCACAAGTATTCAATAATTGGTAGTTTTGTTTTCTGTCTGTGATCCTCACTGACCTCAAGGAATGGCCACGGTAGGGGTTGGGTATCAACTCATCATTTAGATTTTTCCAGTCTTAGGAGATGAGAGCAAAGAACAAGGAAGTTGTCCTCTGGTTCACTTCCAGAGGTGGGAGTTGAAGCTGTCTTAGTCATCAGAAAATGAGCACTGAGGGCCTGAAGCACTGAAGGAACCTGTATGATCCATCACTCACCATACAGGAGATGTAGAGTCACATCAGGCCGACTGTGTGACTACAGAGAAAACTTCTACGTGATAGACAGCTTCCATCAAAGCCCTAGATGCCTCGCTGAGGGCAAAGGTTATCAGTAGTTATCCGTTAAGGAAACCCACACATACCTCAGACTGGGAGTACATGTCTTTAAACCTAGCTATTCAAAAGGCTAGGGCAGGAAGATCACATGTTTGAGGTCTCATTGGGCCACAGAGCATATTCAAGGCCAGCCTATGCAACATAATGAGACTTTTCCTCAAAATAAAAATGAAAGGTGTGGAGGAATCTAGTTCAGGGGTAGAATAGTTGCCAAGCATGTATAAGGCTTAGATTTAATCCCCAATAAAAAGAAAAGAAGGAAAGGAAGAAGGGGAGGGGAGGGGAGGGGAGGGGAGGGGAGAGGAGAGGAGAGGGAGGAGGCAGGAGGGGACAGGAGAGAACAAGAGGAAAGAGGAAGGGAGTCTACACAGATGAACCTAACTTTCTTCCATACAACTCATTGTAGGTTTACAAAGTTCTTTAGGGATTGGTTTGTTTTTGTTTGTTGGTTTGTTTTTAGTTGTGGCAATGAGGTCTCAGTCTGCTCAGGCTAGCCTCATTGTGTATCCAAGGATAAAGTCAAACTTCTGATCTTCCTGCCTCCCAATAAGTGTTAGAATTATAGGCATTCATTGGCACACTACATTATATGTGGTACAGGGATGGAACCCAGAACTTCACGGATGATAAGCAAATGCTCTACACACTGAACCTCATCCCCAGACTCAGGTACAGAAAGTCCTTTAATGGCTCTTACTGACATCTTCTGCAAGGAGATAGTGGGATTTGACTCAGCATCTGACACTGACTGACTGTGGTTCCTACCTAGTAGCATGGATGAGGATAAGGTGGTTGGCAAAAGAGCATCACACAAAAATAAAACCCAGACACAGCAGTGGCCTGGAGAATGCTTCACTGGGTTATGCTGGTTAAAGATTGCTTAAGCCGGTGGACAAAGGTAATTTCTACAAACTCCATTTTCTGCTGAACCAAGACAAAGAAATGGAGAGGAAAAGAGACACACATCAGGAGTAATGTGAATGAGTTTCAGACTTTACTTAAAATTTCCTCCCGTGAAGCACCAGAATTCCCTCCCAGGCTCATTCTAGGGATCAGGAATACAGTCCAGAGGGTACAATAAATTTAGGCATCCCAGGGTCCCTCAGGAAGCTTGGCATCCTGATTATACAGGTGGCTTTCGAGATCACACTCAAAGGGCAGAGATCTTTCTCTCCAGGCTGATTTTCTATTCTAACTAAATACTGCCAACTTCCCAATATCTGAATATGTATTTTTAGTGACAGAAAATTTTCCACTAAATGAAGTGAACCATCTAATCACAATACAGTTCATTCTTACAGTGGGTCTTTGGCCATGATCTCCCAGCTACACTAAAATATGCATGAACTAAGGATTCATTGAGAATACAACATCAAGGTACCAACTGAAGTGTTCGTATACTCATAAAGAGGTAGTGTCCATTAAACTACACATAACTTCTGTTGGTCCTCTTTGAGGGCATATGTATTCTCTCAAAAACACAGGCCTTTGCTTTGGTTTATTATTCTCTAACCCTTGAAAGCTAGTCACTGATGTCTCCATCCCTTCCAAAATCAAGTGTGCAAAGGCTCCATATCATGTATCCTCATTCAAAGGATCGTATCTTCACTAAGCAGCTTTCTGGTCTGAATTTAAGAAAAAATGAAGGATCTATCTGATCATGGGTTGTTTTGGTTTTTTGTTTTTGTTTTTTTTTTTTTTTGAAAATAACCAGATTGTAAAAAAAAAAAAAAAAATACCCTCCTGTGTCACCCAAAAGTATCTGAAATCTAAAGCCAATATCTTCTTCACAGCAAAGCTCATTCAGTAGACCAAGAGCTCTCTTCTACAGCAGCCAAGCAATGCCTGCCTTTCTCTACATTGTTCTTGGAAGTCAAGTCTTATAAGCCAGTTGTGGGAAACGCTAGACCTCCTGTTTTCTCTTCTCTTCTAAAATGGTTTCTGGGTTCTCATCCTCATGGTGTGAGCTGCATATCTAAAGGCACTCTGCTTGGGATAGGATAAGTTTACCACGATCAGGTCTACTTGGTAGCCTCCAGAAGACAAGCACCGTGCCTGAAGCTGGGAACTGGCAGTCTGAATAAATTAATAAAACACCATGAAGCAATATCTGTATGCTTGTTTTCCTTACAGATTATAATGCACTCCCCTAGAAATATAGGAAAAAAATACTAAAAGATGTCCTTTGGAAATTGGGTAAGCACAATATGCCTCAACACTCACAGTTATTCCTTAAACCAAGAGCCCAGAGCAAATGTTTATTGGAAGAATCGATTTTTAAACTAATGCTTTTCCTAAAAGAAACTGCTCCTTATAATTGGATTTACCCTGTTCTTCCCCAAAATGGTGTTGGTGTTATTCTTTCCAGACCATATGCTTGTAACCATGGTTACTACCTGCAGAACACCTAAGAGTTTGGGACTTTCTTTTTTTGTTTGTTTTGGTTTGGTTTTTTTGTTTGTTTGTTTTGTTTATTTTTCTTTCTTTTTAATTTTAAATATTTTTTATTATGTATTTTCCTCAATTACATTTCCAATGCTATCCCAAAAGTCCCCCATACCCTCCCCCACCACTTCCCTACCCACCCATTCCCATTTTTTGGCCCTGGCGTTCCCTTGTACTGGGGCATATAAAGTTTGCGTGTCCAATGGGCCTCTCTTTTCAGTGATGGCCGACTTTCTAAAGTAACAGCTGACCACAGGTTACATTGTGATCCAAATCCCAGGAGTTTCCTGGAATCGTGAAGACTGAGCCTTACAAAACGAGAAGCATCCCAGAAAAATTACACTTGGATGGCTGTCATTGAAAACAACCAGGAAACTTGTTTCCTAACTCAAAACAGTGAAATGGAGTAGTCAGTGAGCACAGCTCCTGCTCTCAGACAGGAGAGCCCGTAGCTGGAGGAAGGGAGATCCAAGAGCTGATAAAATGATGAGCAGACTCTTCTGGTCAGAAAAGCACCGGGGCAGCTAGGGCGCAGGGTCAGCTGACACTCGCCAGCTACCCACAACACCCGCCACAGGATCTTAAGACTTCTGGTGAGTGGAACACAGCTTCTGCTCCAATCCAATTGCGTGCGGGACCTGAGACTGCATTAGTTACGGAAGCAGAAACCGGCCTGAGTAGGGCCACAGGCCTCATCCGGCCGGATCAGCACAGGGGTAGCTTGAGCGCAGGGTCGCCTGACACCCGCCAGCTACCCACGACCCCCGACACAGGATTTTGAGACTGCTGGTGAGTGGAACACAGCTTCTGCTCCAGTCCAATCACGCGGGACCTGAGACTGCTTTGGTTGGGGAGGCAGAAATCCGGCCTACGTAGGGCCACAAGCCTCTTTCTGTCAGAAAAGCACCTGGGTAGCTAGGGCGCAGGGTCCGCTGACACTCGCCAGCTACCCACAACACCCGCCACAGGATCTTAAGACTTCTGGTGAGTGGAACACAGCTTCTGCTCCAATCCAATTGCGCCCAGGACCAGAGACTGCATTAGTTTGAGAAGCAGAAAACCGGCCTGAGTAGGACCACAGGCCTCTTCCGGCTGGACCAGCACCGGGATACCGCCAGCTACCCACGACCCCCGCCACAGGATTTTGAGACTGCTGGTGAGTGGAACACAGCTTCTGCTCCAATCTTTAAACAGTGACAACGATAACAACTAACCCCAGAGATTACCAGATGGCGAAAGGTAAACGTAATAATCTTACTAACAGAAACCAAGACCACTCACCATCATCAGAACCCAGAACCCCCACTTCGCCCAGTCCAGGGCACCCAAACACACCGGAAAAGCTAGACACGGATCTAAAAGCATATCTCATGATGATGGTAGAGGACATCAAGAAGGACTCACTTAAATAACTCACTTAAAGAATTACAGGAGAACATGGCTAAAGAGTTACAAGTCCTTAAAGAAAAACAGGATAACACAATCAAAAAGGTAGAAGTCCTTAAAGAAAAACAGGATAACACAATCAAACAGGTAGAAGTCCTTAAAGAAAAACAGGATAACACAATCAAACAGGTAGAAGTCCTTAAAGAAAAACAGGAAAACACATCCAAACAGATGATGGAAATGAACAAAACCATACTAGACCTAAAAAGGGAAGTAGACACAATAAAGAAAACCCAAAATGAGGCAACACTGGAGATAGAAACCCTAGGAAAGAAATCTGGAACCATAGATACCAGCATCAGCAACAGAATACAAGAGATGGAAGAGAGAATCTCAGGTGCAGAAGATTCCATAGAGAACATGGGCACAACAATCAAGGAAAATGTAAAATGCAAAAAGATCCTAACTCAAAACATCCAAGAAATACAGGACACAATGAGAAGACCAAACCTATGGATAATAGGAGTGGATGAGAATGAAGATTTTCAACTCAAAGGACCAGCAAACATCTTCAACAAAATTATAGAAGAAAACTTCCCAAATCTAAAGAAAGAGATGCCCATGAACATACAAGAAGCCTACAGAACTCCAAATAGACTGGACCAGAAAAGAAATACCTCCCGACACATAATAATCAGAACAACAAATGCTCTAAATAAAGATAGAATACTAAAAGCAGTAAGAGAAAAAGGCCAAGTAACATATAAAGGCAAGCCTATCAGAATTACACCAGATTTTTCACCAGAGACTATGAAAGCCAGAAGATCCTGGACAGATGTTATACAGACACTAAAAGAACACAAATTCCAGCCCAGGCTACTATACCCAGCCAAACTCTCAATTAACATAGATGGAGAAACCAAAGTATTCCACGACAAAACCAAATTCACACATTATCTCTCCACGAATCCAGCCCTTCAAAGGATAATAACAGAAAAAAACCAATACAAGGACAGGAACCACGCCCTAGAAACAACAAGAAGGTAATCCCTCAACAAACCTAAAAGAAGACAGCCACAAGAACAGAATGCCAACTTTAACAACAAAAATAACAGGAAACAACAATTACTTTTCCTTAATATCTCTTAATATCAATGGACTCAACTCCCCGATAAAAAGACATAGACTAACAAACTGGCTACACAAACAAGACCCAACATTTTGCTGCTTACAGGAAACTCATCTCAGAGAAAAAGATAGACACTACCTCAGAATGAAAGGCTGGAAAACAATTTTCCAAGCAAATGGTAGGAAGAAACAAGCTGGAGTAGCCATTCTAATATCTGATAAGATTGACTTCCAACCCAAAGTCATTAAAAAAGACAGGGAGGGACACTTCATACTCATCAAAGGTAAAATCCTCCAAGAGGAACTATCAATCCTGAATATCTATGCTCCAAATACAAAGGCAGCCACATTCATTAAAGAAACTTTAGTAAATCTCAAAGCACACATTGCACCTCATACAATAATAGTGGGAGACTTCAACACACCACTTTCACCAATGGACAGATCATGGAAACAGAAACTAAACAGGGACACAGAGAAACTAAGAGAAATTATGAATCAAATGGATCTGGCAGATATCTACAGAACATTCTATCCTAAAACAAAAGGATATACCTTCTTCTCAGCACCTCATGGCACCTTCTCCAAAATTGACCACATAATTGGTCACAAAACAGGCCTCAACAGATACAAAAATATTGAAATTGTCCCATGCATCCTATCAGATCACCATGGACTAAAGCTGATCTTCAATAACAAAATAAATAATAGAAAGCCAACCTTCACGTGGAAACTGAACAACACTCTTCTCAATGATACCTTGGTCAAGGAAGGAATAAAGAAAGAAATTAAGGACTTTTTAGAGTTCAATGAAAATGAAGCCACAACATACCCAAACTTATGGGACGCAATGAAAGCATTTCTAAGAGGAAAACTCATACCTCTGAGTGCCTCCAAAAGGAAACTAGAGAAAGCACACATTAGCAGCTTGACAACACACCTAAAAGCACTAGAACAAAAGGAAGCAAATTCACCCAAGAGGAGTAGACGGCAGGAAATAATCAAACTCAGGGGTGAAATCAACCAAGTGGAAACAAGAAAAACTATTCAAAGAATCAACCAATCAAGGAGCTGGTTCTTTGAGAAAATCAACAAGATAGATAAACCCTTAGCCAGACTCACTAGAGGGCACAGGGAAAGCATCCTAATTAACAAAATCAGAAATGAAAAAGGAGACATAACAACAGATCCTGAAGACATCCAAAACACCATCAGATCCTTCTACCAAAGGCTATACTCAACAAAACTGGAGAACCTGGATGAAATGGAGAAGTTCCTAGACAGATACCAGGTACCAAAGTTGAATCAAGATCAGGTTAATGATCTAAACAGCCCTATATCCCCCAAAGAAATTGAAGCAGTCATTAAAAGTCTCCCAACTAAAAAAAGCCCAGGACCAGATGGGTTTAGTGCAGAGTTCTATCAGACCTTCAAAGAAGATCTAATCCCAGTTCTTCACAAACTATTCCACAAAATAGAAACAGAAGGTACTCTACCCAACTCATTCTCTGAAGCCACAATTACTCTGCTACCTAAACCACAAAAAGACCCAACAAAGATAGAAAACTTCAGACCAATATCCCTTATGAATATTGATGCAAAAATCCTCAATAAAGTTCTTGCTAACCGAATCCAAGAACACATCAAAACAATCATCCATCCTGACCAAGTAGGTTTCATCCCAGGGATGCAGGGATGGTTCAATATACGGAAATCCATCAACGTAATCCAGTATATAAACAAACTCAAAGACAAAAACCACATGGTCTCTCGTTAGATGCGGAAAAAGCATTTGACAAGATCCAACACCCATTCACGATAAAAGTCTTGGAAAGATCAGGAATTCAAGGCCCATACCTAAACATGATAAAAGCAATCTACAGCAAACCAGTAGCCAACATCAAAGTAAATGGTGAGAAGCTTGAAGCAATCCCTCTAAAATCAGGGACTAGACAAGGCTGTCCACTTTCTCCATACCTATTCAACATTGTACTTGAAGTCCTAGCCAGAGCAATTCGACAACAAAAGGAGATCAAAGGGATACAAATTGGAAAAGATGAAGTCAAAATATCACTCTTTGCAGATGATATGATAGTATATATAAGTGACCCTAAAAATTCCACCAGAGAACTCCTAAGCCTGATAAACAGCTTCGGTGAAGTAGCTGGATATAAAATTAACTCAAACAAATCAATGGCCTTTCTCTACACAAAGAATAAACAGGCTGAGAAAGAAATTAGGGAAACAACACCCTTCTCAATAGTCACAAATAATATTAAATATCTTGGCGTGACTCTAACTAAGGAAGTGAAAGATCTGTATGATAAAAACTTCAAGTCTCTGAAGAAAGAAATTATAGAAGATCTCAGAAGATGGAAAGATCTCCCATGCTCATGGATTGGCAGGATCAACATTGTAAAAATGGCTATCTTGCCAAAAGCAATCTTACAGATTCAATGCAATCCCCATCAAAATTCCAAATCAATTCTTCAACGAATTAGAAAGTGCAATCTGCAAATTCATCTGGAATAACAAAAAACCTAGGATAGCAAAAACGCTTCTCAAGGATAAAAGAACCTCTGGTGGAATCACCATGCCGGACCTAAAGCTCTACTACAGAGCAATTGTGATAAAAACTGCATGGTACTGGTATAGTGACAGACAAATAGACCAATGGAATAGAATTGAAGACCCAGAAATGAACCCACACACCTACGGTCACTTGATCTTCGACAAGCGAGCTAAAAACATCCAGTGGAAGAAAGACAGCATTTTCAACAAATGGTGCTGGCACAACTGGTTGTTAACATGTAGAAGAATGCAAATCGATCCATTCCTATCTCCTTGTACTAAGGTCAAATCTAAGTGGATCAAGGAACTTCACATAAAACCAGAGACACTGAAACTTATAGAGGAGAAAGTGGGGAAAAGCCTTGAAGATATGGGCACAGGGGAAAAATTCCTGAATAGAACAGTAATGGCTTGTGCTGTAAGATCGAGAATTGACAAGTGGGACCTCATGAAACTACAAAGCTTCTGCAAGGCTAAAGACACCATCAATAAGACAAAAAAACCACCAACAGATTGGGAAAGGATCTTCACCTATCCTAAATCAGATAAGGGACTAATATCCAATATATATAAAGAACTCAAGAAGGTAGACTCCAGAAAGTCAAATAACCCCATTAAAAAATGGGGCTCAGAACTGAACAAAGAATTCTCACCTGAGGAATACCGAATGGCAGAGAAACACCTGAAAAAATGTTCAACATCCTTAATCATCAGGGAAATGCAAATCAAAACAACCCTGAGATTCCACCTCACACCAGTCAGAATGGCTAAGATCAAAAATTCAGGTGACAGCAGATGCTGGCGAGGATGTGGAGAAAGAGGAACACTCCTCCATTGTTGGTGGGATTGCAAGCTTGTACAACCACTCTGGAAATCAGTCTGGCGGTTCCTCAGAAAATTGGACATAGTACTACCGGAGGATCCAGCAATACCTCTCCTGGGCATATATCCAGAAGATGTCCCAACCGGTAAAAAGGACACATGCTCCACTATGTTCATAGCAGCCCTATTTATAATAGCCAGAAGCTGGAAAGAACCCAGATGTCCCTCAACAGAGGAATGGATACAGAAATTATGGTACATTTACACAATGGAGTACTACTCAGCTATTAAAAAGAATGAATTTATGAAATTCCTAGCCAAATGGATGGACCTGGAGGGCATCATCTTGAGTGAAGTAACACAATCACAAAAGAACTCACACAATATGTATTCACTGATAAGTGGATATTAGCCCAAAACTTAGGATACCCAAGATATAAGATACAATTTGCTAAACGCATGAAACTCAAGAAGAATGAAGACCAAAGTGTGGACACTGTGCACCTTCTTAGAATTGGGAACAAAACACCAAGGGAAGGAGTTACAGAGACAAAGTTTGGAGCTGTGATGAAAGGATGGACCATTTAGAGACTGTCGTATCCAGGGATCCATACCATAATCAGCTTCGAAACGCTGACACCATTGCATACACTAGCAAGATTTTGCTGAAAGGACCCAAATATAGCTGTCTCTTGTGAGACGATGCCGGGGCCTAGCAAACACAGGAGTGGATGTTCACAGTCAGCTATTGGATGTATCACAGGGCTCCCAATGGAGAAGCTAGAGAAAGTACCCAAGGAACTAAAGGGATCTGCAACCCTATTGTTGGAACAACATGATGTACTAACCAGAACCCCGGAGCTCTTGTCTCTAGCTGCATATGTATCGAAAGATGGCCTAGTCGGCCATCAATGGAAAGAGAGGCCCATTGGACTTGCAAACTTTATATGCCCCAATATAGGGGAATGCCAGGGCCAAAAGAATGGGAATGGGTGGGTAGGGAAGTGGGGGGCGCTATGGGGGACTTTTGGGATAGCATTGGAAATGTAATTGAGGAAAATATGTAATAAAAATATTAAAAACCAAAAAAAAATAAATAAAAAGAAAATACAAACCGAAAAAAAAAATGATGAGCAGAAGGAGACTGGATAGGACAGGTACCATCAGGACCCTGCAAGACTGACTTTAATTCTGGTCCTCCCACTGATGGGATGAGCACAAACACTCCCCGCCAGTGAAGGAGCAACTCAGACCCTCCTGGATTACCCTGCTTGCTTCTCGCTCACACTGGGAGCAGCTGAGACTGGCAGATGCTCCAGTTCAACACCGGTCCAAGGCCAAGTCCCTGATGCACAATCCCTCTCTTCTCTAGACCACTGCTGCTCTGCCAATAGGGCATTCGCTAAGCAGGTACCGGCTCTAGAAGCTTCTGGGGAGGACATCATTCACCTCCACTCACGTTTTCTCATCATGAGGTCACACCTAACTTTCAACAGGCAAGGAAGTCAAGACCTCATATGTGCTCAGAAAGAAAAAGATCTGGAATATTTACTTGTAAAGACCCCATGACTACCATAGTACTTAGTTTCACTGAGCCACCAGGGCTTTGTGGAAACCATGTTGCATAAATGACTGTCACCATAGTTGCCTTCATGACATCTTGAGTCATCTCAGAATGGTCTAGTGAGCAAGCAGTAGAAACTCTTTGTATATGTGTATGTATGTATGTGTGTATATACATATATATATATATATATATATATATATATATATATATATACTTTTTAAAAGAGGGAATCATGACTTTGAGAGAAAGCAAGGTAGATATTCAAAGGAGGGGTTGGAGGGGGAAAAGGGAAGGGAGAATATATTATAGTTATATTTTCATTTCAAAAATTTGTTTTAATGATTATACTCCAAACTATGCAGTATAATCACAACCAAGAAATAGATGAGTAAAAACATAACATGTATCAACAAGGAAATCTATATGACTTTGAGAAGTTTGTCATTAATCATTATAATGCTTTGGATTTTCAGAACAGCCCAAACTAAAAGTGAACCATCTAAAAGGTGAGCCTTGGCTAATGGATACTGTCCATTCTGGTTAAATATATGCTGCCTAGCTACTATCTAAGATCTACTTCCCTTCTTCTTTTCAGATTAAGCTTTTAAAGAGGATCCCTAGATCTTCTCTAAGCCAAGCAGAGGAAACAACAGAGGTAGAAGTGTTGTTGAAAGTGCACGGTTAACAAGTAACTTAGTCATGCAAGCATCAGGTGGACGGACTGGTCCAGTCCAACGTTTACAGACACCATGCTTGGCACCAGGTGTACAAAGATAAACGGGATGTGTTTCAGGCTCCTCGGGTGCTTTGTCAGCAGTGAAGGAAGCAAAAACCTTATGAGGTAATGAAAGATCAGCAGAGGTGGGGGATAGGTACAAGGACATGAAAGAGGGAGAGGTTTGAAGGTGATGGAGAGGGGTAAAGAAAGTATGGAAAATTGGCCGCCTTGGAGAAAATAAGACCTCTAGTAATAGTAATTCTAATCGTATCAGTATAGGCAGCTGAAGAAGCAAGAATAACTGATGAAATCAAAGTTCTTGAGGACCTAAATTATTTGAGGTTCTAATATAAGAACAGGAAAATAAAATGATTTGTGGAGTTCAACAGAGACCAAGCCAAGGAGCAGCAGGCAGACTAGAGGATTTGGGCTCCATCTTACAGTTATTAGCCAGCCTGGGAAGTGAGAACTTGGACTTAGAAATAGCAGGTTACTCACTACAGGGTTCTGAGCAGAATGATGTACACAAACTGTAGAGTGAGTGATGGGGTTAATTGTGAAGGGTGAATTCTGTAATGTGAGAACAAAGGCAGGGGAAGAGACGCTATTGACATGGCAGAAACTTTTGCAGATAAACAGACATCTATATAAAGGGTCTTGGGGTCCTAGTGAGAGGATGGATGAAGGTCTACAGACAGAGAGGATGCTTTAAAGGCAGGAGCAGAAATGAAGTCTGAATGACGAGGACACGTATGAACATCAGACTTTCAGATTGCCACAAGGAGAAGAGCCCTGTTTCTGAAGGTTCTGCCAGGATTTTCATCAAAGTATAATTCCACTGCTGCTGCCAAGAAGAAATTTTATTATTAACTTTGAAATTGATATCCACAACGAGAATATTGCATTTGCTTTCCCGAATGTCGCCCTCACTCCCTCACTCACATGTGCACAGACATGCTAATTCAAGTCGTTAGGTTTTCTGTTGTCTCCAGTAATGATATCCAGGCACTGTTTGCCCTAATAATAGTTCTTTATTGTGTGTTTACATGGAAGACTCTCCATCCGTTTCAAGGTCATCTAGTCTACCTCACAAGGCCCCTGTAAAGCCACAGTCACATTGACTCTATGGTAACCCTTCCCCTGGTAGCTTCCTCATCATAAATAAACTTTCATCCTCCATGTGTGAGAATACACAGGGTTACACAGTTGCATAACCCAGCCAGTTCTGACAATGAATTGTCATGAACTCAGCAAAGAGAGAAGATCGAGAAGACCACCTCATTACTATTCTTGGAGGGCCCACAGAGCAAAGTCACAAACAGTAGATATCATATGAATGAGTTTAGTATCTTTCCCTTTCAATTTTTGTTTTTTAGTTATTATCACGATGCTTTCATTGGGTTCATATTCTAACCACCTGGTTTGGCTAATTCATTCACTCTACATTTGTTGATCTACTCCTATGCATAATGGACTCTGTTAGATACAACAAAGTGGTAGTTACCAAAGTTATTGGTCTCAGAATATCTTTATACATTTAAACATTAAGAGTGCCAGGGCAAGGGCAGTGGCTCAGTGGGCAAAGACTTTGCTGTGCATGCATAAGCACCTGTCTGAATCCCCAACACCCAGGTAGAATTCAGGTGTTGTGACACATGTCTGTAACCCCTGAGCCAGAAGGGTGGGGCAGAGATAGTCACATCCTGTCACTCACTAGCCAACCAGCCTAGCCATTCAGTGAGCTCCAGGTTCACTGAGCAACCATGTCTGAAAAAATGAAGTGGAGAATAGAGAAAGGCAGCAAATACCACCCTCTGGTCTGCACACACACACACACACACACATACCTATGCACAGGAAAAGAAAGAAAGAGAGAAAAAATTAAGGGTATTTATTTACCTAGACCTTAACTACTAACATTTAACACATCAGTAAGTAAGTAAGTAAATAAATAAATTAATTAATTAATAGATAAATAAATAATATCCATTCATTAACTACAAAATAATAAATGTAGTATATAAGTAACCTCTTTCATGTAAAACAATTTTTCTAAAACAAGAAAAGATTATCACTCATATATTTATAAATTTCTTTACTACATGGCTTTATGAAATGCAGTTGGATTCTTGTTGCTTCTGTGTACATTCTGATTAGAAATACTGCTTTGAGCCGGGTGTGGAGGCACACACCTTTAATCCCAGCACTTGGGAGGCAGGCGGATTTCTGAATTCGAGGCCAGCCTGGTCTACAGAGTGAGTTCCAGGACAGCCAAGGCTATACAAAGAAAACCTGTCTCAAAAAAAAAAAAAAAAAGAATCCTGTAAGGAAGAAGGCTTTGAGGATAGCAGAGACCCTAATGGAAATGCAGACTTTGAGAAGAAAGTTTCAGGAGGAAGTATTCCAAGCTGAGTGATTATTCAGGACAAAGGCATCAAGAGAGAGCATCACCTAGGAAATTTAAGCAGTGGAAAATGTGCTGAGCTGCAGTGTGTATACCAGAAGTACAGATACAGTGTGCTTATACAACCACAGGTTACTGTGCCATGGGCCTTAAATGCCACACTCAGAGGGGTGGATGCTGCTCAAGATTCACAGAGGAACCACTCGTCATTCATTCCCACACAGTGATGTATCTCATCATCCGAGTATAAGCAGACAAGTGGGAGGCAACGCATTGCAATGAATTGGTACAAGACTAACAGTAAAGTGACCCCAGATAACAGGCTGTGTATCTGACACAGGATGAAGCTAGAGGAAGCAAGATCCTGAACAAGGATAGTAAGACAAAGACAGGCAACATGACAGAGGTGGTGGTGAACAGATTTGGGGGTTCACACAGTGGGCTCCACAATCTCAATTCAGAGAAAAAGAGAAGTGGCCCAAGGAGTAGTGAGATCGGGAAACCGGACAGACCTGGTGGTAAGACAGAGTTTAATAATCAACATATCATCCTTTTTGTCAAGGAAGCACCCGATTGAATCATCCCAATTCCAAATTCCTCTTTTAGGGGAAAAATAGATAATGAAAACACAAGTATTTTATAATTTCAGCAAGCTGTCAGATCTCCCCCAGATCTGTCCCTCTTGAAGCCTTGTCCAAGCCTCCAGTATTCTGAAACAAAGCAGAATTGCTAATCTTCTCTTCTCTCTCCAGCATCATTCTATAAACTGTTTAGAATTGGTATGTATTTTAGTCCATTGTGATTACACTATGAGGTATCAATCAAAGAACTCCTGAGCCTGCTTTGAGCATCTTGTGGATAAACAGTAACTAACTCCTTTTCAGAAAAGTAGCTCCAGCTCGCTGTATTTTTAGAACTTTGTAACTTGTTACACTTACATTTTCTAATGTCTTCCCTTAACTAAAGAATCTAAAGATGGATGTCAGGTTGTTGAAAGATTTTATTCCCTGTAGCCTTTTGAAAAGTGTGTCTAGGATAATTATAGTGAGAAAAGTTTCAAAGTTACACTTGAATTTTCTTTTGGCTTTTAAAGCCAAAATCCTTAGGTGAAACTCTTCAGCAAGTAGCCCAAATGAGAGTCACATTCAGAAACAAGTCCGTATCTGGACCCTGGTGAAGAAAAGGCCAGAGGGGTGAAATGAAAATGTTTGGGCTGAGCATAAGGCAGTGAAATAGCACACAGCTCTAATGTGGTGGTTACTCTCCAAGCCAAAGAAAGGCTGAGGGAGCTCACCTAAGAATGTGATAGCATAGCAGAAATTTAATAATGTCAGCCCCCAATGATGTAAATCTTCTAAGATGGCGACAGTGTGCTGGATGGAAGGAGAACTCTGCACAGCTGTGTTTCTGTATACCCATCGACATTTCCCAGAGATATTCTCTCAGCACTGTCCTGGTTAAAGTTCAGAACCCAATCCTCCCCAGACTCGTTCCCTTTGCTGACACTGAAAGTTGTTCCACCATGACATCATCCTGAGTTATCCCTCCCTTCCGGCTTCTGAAGTCAGAATCTAGCCCAGTCTTTAATTTCCTTCATCTCTGGTCTACCACAGTGGATGTCCAGCCCTGTGCTGGTCAAAGGCCAAGAATGGTCCCAAATCCACTGCTCTTATCCACAGTTCTCCCCATGCTACCTCCATACTAAAAAAATCTTTCCAGAAGCCTCCACAAAAAGGGCTCAATTATTTTACCTAAACTTCTCGATTTCAAATTTTCACATCTTCTTTGTTAACTGTGGACATCAAACTCTGCAACAGTTTTCTCTCAGCCTATCATTGGCTTCCAACGTATTTTCCTATGTTGGCATGCCCCACCGTGCTTTCCTCTAACAAGCATTTCAGCACGTGTGACCCATGCCCTTAACTCACTTTAGACAAACAGCATTTACCATGGGCTCTCTAATCCCTGTCTGGGGGTTCCACCATCCTTTGCCATCAGCTCAGTGGACTGAGAGTCGGGGTTCAGGAAGCAGTTTTGAGATTGAATTTGCAGAATTGTGCACTCTGGAAAGTCCATTGCTTTCCTAAATTAGTTCTAAACCCTTTAAGAAGACATTAGAGCCAGAGAACATATTTCATTTAGTCAAATTCTCCAAAATTTGTTTACTGAATTCCAGATATGCTTGAAAAAGAATTTGAAAAGAATAAGAAATAAAAGTCTCACTTATAATTTAGTTCTTTAAATTTGGAGGTTAACCATGTGATCGGACTGTAAGATGGACCAAGATTCTTCAGCCAATGGATTTTCAATGCTGCCTGAGCCAGGATAGGAATGGCAGCAGACACTAGTTTAAGGGCTGTGAAACAGAGCACTGTCCTGGACATGGCCTCAGATAGTGGATGTATCAGACAGACAGATGGATAGATAGACAGACAGACTGATACAAAGCAGAGGACACAAGACAGGTGAAGGAAAAGACAGAACAGCTCCAAGTGTCTTCATAAGCACTCAGAACTGAGGCTCTGATGCTACTGATCTCATGCACTAACAGCAAAGGGACACAGTGTTTTATAAAGGCTCAACTGATGCTGCCTGTTAGCTGTCAAACTGAATTCTCCGATAAGCACTCAGAGTGAAGAGCCGTCTGGATCTACCAAGATAGGCGACATGCTCCCACTCCCATAATGGCCAGGCGTTTAGGCTGGTATTAACCTGTCCTGAAACAAGGAGGTGAAAAGCATCTTTTGTTCTCAGTGGCCAGCCTGACTTCAGAACTGCCTGAGAGATCTGCAAGAGGAAATCCTTTTTGGTTTTGTTCCAACTTCTAATTCACTACCTTGGCAGTATTTGAAATGGATAAGAGCCTTAAGCTCACATCTGCCTCGGGTGACAACTGAGATAAGGAAAGTTCTGAAATGATGAACACTTTCTTCCCCAAAACACCTTTCAGAGCAGTTTTTGAAAGGTAGTTACTCCAAGTTACAGGGCCTCAGAATACCTTGCTAAGAATGCTGAAAGGCTTGCTTGATGACATCGTCTTCGAATCCTGACTATTGGCTGGTATTTTTGGCAAATTTTTAAATGTAGTTCTTTGGTAACTATTAGGATAAGTTATAATCAACTCATCAGGTCAGGGTAAGCAAAAAAATATGGTAAAATAGCTCTCTCTTGGTAAACAATGTCCTTTTCTAGTTAATGGATTACCATGTCCTAGGCAGTCACTAAAGAAAAGTAAGCTGTGGGTTGCTTTTAATGGAACGATGAGGCATCAAAAAACATTGCAGAGCATGTAAAATATGGACACTGTACAGAAGCATGCAGCATCATGGAATCAAGTACTTGCAATGCACTGGAGAGGGACAAGCTTGAGATGTGGTCCTGGGTATAATGGAGTAGAGACAGCAAAAGAAGTGGTCTCAAAGAGTAACGGAAAAAAGTCTATAGTAAATCTGCCATTGTGAGGCCCAGACAGTGGATGCTGCAGCACTCTAATACTTGCAAGATCTGTGATTATAGGAGCTATTTCATAAAGGAGATGGAACTTTATGCAGGTCCTACCACACACTTTGGAGAAGGATTATTTTTAAAAGGTTCTGGTGGACAGACAGGATGTTCCCCTAAAACACAGAGAGATGTGTCTCAGCATCTTCGAGACCAAAAGGCAAAGGAAAATCTGACTGACAGTAGACAAAAACAATGCTGGTTAGGAAAGTGGAGTAAAGAGTATTTAGTCCTAATTTACACACCTTGGACTGTTCACTAGGTATAAATTTAATTTATTGAGCTGAAAAGGTAAGTACTAGGGAGCCCTCAGAAAGTGGCTTAGGCTATATGTCAGTTTAGGAAGAGAATATATACATGAAAGAATATAAATAGACAGTAAAATATTACATACTCAATACTGACAGAACTGTTCTTAACTTAGCTCTGGGTCTTATTTTAGGCTGATTTTTATATAGTAGCCATCAATACAGCAACAACAAATGCCACTATTATCAATTTCCTTAGTGCTTCAATGGCTAGGGGATATGAAATATAAATAAGCTTTTAAAGCACACAAATAGAATTGCTCAAGAAATAGTATTAGTGACTGGATGACCAAGTGCCAAGCACTGTGCTATACACACTACTTAATTCTCACAAAGATCCAACGTTGGTGTGATTGACAAGCTCTTATATATGAGAAACCCAAGTAGACAGTACAGAAGTATATCTTTCCCAATGCACGGAACCATCAGTGGTAGATCCACGATTCGAACCCCAGATAGCCTGATTCTAAATTAAAAAGCCCAAACTGCTTCCCGGAAGCATCACTAGAACACAGATGAATTTATGGGAAAAATATGATTCTTGCAGAGGAAATCATGTGGGGGATGGAAATGCACTGTGCAGCCAATAAATCTTTCTAGCAAGCTGACCGTGGAAACTCATACCCTTACACCCACCACAGGACAGAAGAAACTAGACACAGATGGGCTGTGTGGCTCTGGAAAGTTATTTAACCTCTGTAGGTCTTGTCCACTTTCATCTGGGAAGTGAAGATTATAGGAACAGCTAGCACACAGGCTCCTCGGCAAGCTAAATAGCAACCAAAGAGTGAACCCAGAGGGCACAAAAAGCAAATTAATATTCACAACTTTTTATTGCTGTTCAATTAGACCTACTTTCTAGCAAAAAAAAATTATTACAAAGTTAATACCTCAAAAATAGGCTATCCCTTCCTCAACTGTACCACTACAAAATTCATTCTTCCCTCCAAGATTAAGTCCTGATGCTTCAAAGAGACCTCTTCTATGAGTACCCTCAGGCTAAGATGCTTCCGCAGGCATGGATGGCTGTGTGGGTGAGTGTCGTGTAGGATGTGTGTGTTCTGCAGTCTATCATCTTACAAGACCACTAGCTATCTGGGTTCTGCCTCCCTCATTAGAAAGGAAACCTCTTGAGGGCAAAGACCCAATTGGTTCATCTTTGAATACAGAGTCCAAGAGTGCCTGGTGTGCACTGATATGAAACACATTTATTTATATCTCTGTGAGGCATAGAAATTATTAATAGGTACTTAAAACATAAAATTTACAGCAAGAACAACTCTGAAAGAATATAGCTCAACAAACGCTATTTTAGGATGAACTAAACCTTTCCCCAGCTGAAAAAGACATCTTCAGTAGAGGAAATTTTTCTATGCTAAAATAGGAAGAGGATTAACTCAATAATGTTAGTATATGAAAAGAAATAATAGAGACCTAATGATGTCACCATGGATGGAATTCTTGACATCTGCAAAAAGTCTATATAATCAATAGAGGAAAAATATTTGCAGGGGGTGGAGGGGTGTGGAAAATCTATGCAAACAGTTTTCTGAATTGGTTTTAGGTAACTAACCCCTGTCTCTCTAGCAAAGCTCTATATTTGAAAAGGCAATAGTTCTCTATTAAGCTCTATGCTCCTTGATCATTGTCCAGATCACCTTCTGTGTCTCAGATATGTAATGAACATTTGTAGGGTTGAATCTTCAGCTTAGTAAGTTCTTCTTTCTAACTACCACTGAAAGCCCTCATCTCCAGTTACCATCCTTACATCCATGGGAAGAAACAGACCAGCATCAACATGAGAAAAAAACGAGTTTCAAAAACATGACACCCAGACAGAGGCTTCCATACCAATCATGACCTTTCCTACTGCACATTTGCCACCACCTGACAAGGCACTTAACTTACTTGACTTGAAATCAGGTTACCAAGTCACAGAGAATATTTTGCTTGGCAATAGGAGCCAACCAGTCATTTCAGGTTTAGGGATCCTTATACTCTCAAAGATGTTCTTCACTCTACTAGGTAACCCAGTCATCCTTCCCTCCCTCTTCCCATCTTTGCCCACAACCATCTTTGCCCCTTCCCCACCCCATTGACTTACTGAGCCATCCCACGCTGGGAGTGCGCCGCACTCGGGGGTCATCGTCCAAGGTGCGATTTGCTAGGCAGGGCACTGAGTTCTCAAGCGGGCTGCGGGCTTTTAGCGCCAGAAGCAGCAGACAGGAAAAGGAGGACACATGAACAGCCACAGCAAGGATGAAGATGGAAGCATTAGTCAGGAAGAAAAAATATATATATACGAAAGCAAATCACACAAGCGGGTTAAAGAAGAACAATGACATATCACAAGGACATTCACCTCCTCCCAGGACCCTGAGCCCTTAAATGGAACACATATCAACAAAGAATGGGAAAGGTTTGGGGAAAATTACATTAAATCATTATAGTTCCCCAAAAAGGAGTGGATGATTCGATCAGCTGTTCTAATATACAAAAAAAAATGGATTCTATCCAGAAGACAGATGTAAATAATGAACATTTAGTCTGAATATACAGTGTCAGGACTGTTAATAACTGTCTGCCACATGAGCACACACAAGGGAAGCAGCGCCCAGTTTTGTAAAGCACAGGGGGGTAGGATGTCATATTAGTAAGCGGCTCTCTAATGATCTCCCCAACAGTCAGGCTGCGGAGCTTATAGACAAATGCAGGAATCAACATTTCAGACATTTGTATCTGAAGTTTTTTTCCTTGATGAACACAGACTGGCTCTCAACTTTCTGTTGGTTTTTTATTGTCTTTCTTTCTTTCTTTCTTTCTTTCTTTCTTTCTTTCTTTCTTTCTTTCTTCCTTCCTTCCTTCCTTCCTTCCTTCCTTTCTTTCTTTCTTTCTTTCCTTCCTTCCTTCCTTCCTTCCTTCTCTTTCTTTCTTTCTTTATTTCTTTCTTTCTTTCTTTCTACCCCTGCAGTAACATGACACTGAGACATGGATAAATTAGTGCTTTAATACAAACCCACTTGAGATGCAATTTTGGTCTTCCTTTTCCAAAGTCTTCCAGCACCTATCTTACTAGAAGTTTAACCCTTGGTGGATCCGTTCCAAATCTGGAACATCAGAGATAATGATATGGGCTGAATGTTCACTCAAGTTTCTCTAGGTACATTTTATCACGTGGCTAGCCCAACTGGCTTCTTCCTGGGAGAATGTCATTTGCTCTAAGAACCTCTTAACACTTGTTTGGCTCGTCTCTCAAAGGACCATGCTCTAAGGCTGGTAAAAATTGGGCAGTATCCTCATCCTTTAAAGAATGTTAGTGATTTTGGACATGCAGAACCATGAGGCAATATGTAATTTAGACTTGAGGGATTTTTTTTCTTTAATAATAAAAGTAGTCATGTTATCAGGGTAATACGTTTACCATATTCCACCAAACACAAACATTAATCTATTCACATTGTGTGTGAAAGACAGGACAGGCAAATGCTCTTTTTACAAGGCTACTGGTGACTAGAGAGGTCAGGCTTTAACTGAAACCATTTACAAATGAATATAAATGTATGGCCAAATTTGGGCATTCAGCACACTATAAAATCCAGAAACATTTTTGTCAATTTATCTGTCTGTGTTTAAAAGCTGTAAATAAAGCCAGGACTTGTGAGCAGACCATCTGTGCTAGCACCTGTTTGAGGCAAATCTGATGTCTTCTCTCTTGCAATCTGAATTTTTAATTGTTTCCCATAATTGAACTTCTTTGCAAGTTTTTACTGCACTGAGAAAAATGGAGAAGCAAAATGCACCAGTTGAGATTACTCCAGAATGGTTGCTTGTCAAGAGGGGAACATGTAGAGATGCTTAGCAACACACTGACCACTCCTCATCTCCTATGTCTTGCGACAGTCAACGTACAGACCTGCGTAAAGAGATGATCTTCCTATAGATAGACCTAGCTATAGAAAATGACAGTTAAGGAACTGGTGCCTATTTGACTGGGCACAAACAAGCCTCATTAGGATGCTAGGTCAGTAAGAATGGATAGAGGTGAAAATGCAAAAGAAAGTCAACAGAGCCTTCCTGTCTGTTAGGTGCTAAGAAGGATGGAGCTCTTCATTCTGATCTCACAACCTCTTTCTGAGAGAAAGACTAGCAACTCTTTCAAACCTTGGATGCTAGTAAGGGATTTTTCCCCTCTCCCTGCCTCGATTTGTCAGGATGATACTCTTGGAAATGAAGCCTAGAGATTTCCTCTTGCATGCATAGCCTCCATGAATGCTGAGCCTCCCTATCAAGAGGCCAGTGGAATGGAGCCTAGCAGATAACAGCCAAGAACCTGGCTCCAAAAGCAGGCATGAGAATGTAACTGCCCATAGAGACTTGGCACCTGTGATTCAGAAAGCCTTCCTGTGGCCATCTGGCTGCTTCCCCTACCCAAAACTGGGAGGCTCGCGGCAGCCATTACTTACACTGGCAAACTCCAGCATTTTGATTTGTTGGACCCTTTGTGTTCTATGCAGAGAGATATAAATGGTGCAATCCTTTTAGGAAGCTGGGTTTTGCTTTGTTTTTCCCACTTCACAAATTTACTCTAAAGAACATATTTTCAAGAGTTGTTCCAAAATCTAGAGGATAACTTTCTATAATAATTAGATCGTTTCCTAAATAATGCTTTTACTGTATCTCTTCTCTCTTCAGTCACACACACACAAAAAAAAAACAGCTTGGCTTTGCTGATATCTTACACATTTTCTTTTAAACCATTTCTTTTAACCTGACTTCAGGCATAAACAAAGTAGAAATTGGCTTAAACCAATACGACTTGATGAGGCAATTCAGGCTTCTAAGGACTTTTGAGTGATGGTTTCCAATGCCTCCATCATAGAAAGGGGTGCTGTGAGGTGAGGGGGAAAAAGTAATGATTCCTATTTCCCTTTGGGAATCAACTTACCAAAATCCTAAACCTAGCATCTATCCTAGAACCAAGCAAGTCGACCACAGAAATTTCTCTACCAAATGCTTCTTTGGTAATATTGTTCAGGAGAAAATAAACGTTACTCATGTTAAACTTTTAGGGCTCTTTGTAGAAATGCATAATTGAAGGCTTAAATAGTGATTGAGCTGTTACTCTTTGCACAATGCTATTCAGCTAAGGCATCAAACCGGAACACAGTAGCATTCCATCTATAAGCACCCATGAGATGCACTGCCTAAAAATATCCACTTGAAAAATCTGATAAAGCATTCAACTGACTCCCTTGTTTGGTGTAGTCCTGCTTAGATAATGGCCACCAAAGCCCTTCAACATCATATTATCATATGGAGTAAGAGACCTGAATTTGCTGAGGACTGGGAAATAAATTACCGCAGAGGAAGCTCATTTCTCTGTAATTGAATTAGCATATTGTTATAAAGCAAACATTCAACATTTGGTCCTTCCACTAATTAAGCTTGTCTGTTAATTTTACATCTGAGTTTCAAGATTTCACCTGCAAATGGAGATGTTGCATATATTAGAGCTATTATAAATCATATTGTCTGATGTAAAACAGGTGTTGAAATGTTGGGACCTAGCACTGTTGCCGTGACTGCTAATAACTAATGCTCTTTCATTGGGTGCTATTTGCGTAGTCCAGCATCATGAAGGGTATTGGAAAATAAAGACAGCATCCTGGACCAATCCGAATTAACTTGAAGCTCTGAAATCAATTTTTCAAAGATATATCTGCACTTCTATATTAATGCAACACAGATCACAAAGCCCAAAATGAGAAATCACCACTAATGTCAATAAAAAATGTGGTGTATATAAAGAGAATCGTACTATGCAGTCCTAGAGATGAGGGTAATTATGTTATATGTGGTAATATGGATGACTGAAGAGGCCATTATGTACAACAAGCTGCACAAAGAAAAGACAAATGTGACAGTTAGATGTGCATCATCTACATCATCTGCATGCACAGGAGGACCAGTGGTTTCCTGAGACTGCAGAGTTAAGAAAGGCAATGAAAGATGTTGGCCGAATGCTACAATGTTTCAGTTCAATATGAGGAATATAGGATAAGCATTGGGGTAATGGGTATATTAACTAGCTTGATTCGATTACTCTACATTGTATACTTAGGGCCTCATTGAGTACCCCATAACAAACACGATCATAACTGTATCTTTGTATCAATATCTAATACAATGGTTGCTTTGGCTTTAAACTCAAGAACCGGCAAAGATCTCTTCTGTCATACATTTTTAACCTATTTCTTTTTTTATTATTAGATATTTTCTTTATATACATTTCAAATGTTAACCCGAAAGTTCCCTATACCCTCCCCCTGCCCTGCTCCCCTACCCACCCTCTCCTGCTTCTTGACCCTGGCATTCCCCTGTACTGGGGCATATAAAGTTTGCAATACTTTTTAATGAAAGAGAGTTTGTGCAGAGTGAGGCATGCTTAGCCACTCTTAGAAGGCTTTACCATTCTCTTCTCCTCTTTCTTTTGGGGGAACATATCTAACGTGTCTCCTCTTTTGCCTCTTCCATGCCTCCCCTCCCTTCTTCTCTGATTCTCTTCTACACAGACCAGAACACAGTCCCAGATCTACAAGCTGCCTCCTTCCCCATCATCTGCTCCCAGATCAAGTTGCGGCTGAGGAGAATAAGACTTTGCAAGGGGAACTCCACTAAACATCTCCAGCTCTGGAAGGTTTACTCAGCCTGGCAGCAGCATGTGACCTTTTCTGGAGTGACAGAATGAAGAACTGAATACTCATTTGTACTACCATAAGATGAAGAGAAGCATTTGTGTCTTATTTAAATTTGTATCTTTACCTCCAATTCTGTTTGCATTAACTAGACGTCAATTAGTAATATTTAAAAATATGCATTCCATGGCAACATCCTATGTTATTTGCTGAGTGCTAAAGCCTGCTAGTGCTAACACATGCTGAGCACTCTTGATACTTGAGGTATCAATGCAAAACACTATGAAATCCATGTGTGACAATTCATTATGTATTATTTGACAACCATAAGCCAGATAATGAAAGGAATGATGCTCTAAAAAAAAAGACACCTCAAGAGTCTTTCCCCATTGGGGTGATGGAAGGAGGGGGCCGAGGAGCATAGGCAATGGGGGAATACAAGATAGGTGTGGTAAATTGATGACCTGCCCTCAATTTTAAATCTGAATGTCACTAAACATATCCCTCAAGATATTTCTAAACAGTATTGCTTCCTGATACCAGTAACATGTTATTAGTAAAGTATTTTCATAACATAAACAGAATAATATACTATTACTCTTATGTTACAGATATAACAAGACTCAAGGGGATTACATAATTATCAAAATCATGTATCTACTAAATATTATTCAGGCTGGAATAAAAACCTTTGGAAGAGAAGAGTTCGCATCTTCAAGATTATGAAATATGCTTGAATGTTCAAACTTAAAGATTCACTAAGTTCTACCCCTAAGCCTAACTTTTTATTGTCCTAAAGACCAAAACAGGCTACTAACTACTAAAATGGACTGATTCGAGTTTTAAGGTTGCAGATCTGGAAGACCTGAGGTAGAGAAATAAGACCAGTGCCTTCAGGATGGGTTAGCCACAGTAGCAGCTATCATTAGAAGGCAGCTTTATTCAAATACTTTGCTAGTTACTTCCCATGGATTGCCTTGTTTTTTGGGGTTTTTTTTTTTTTAGCAGGTTGGAGTGAACTTGGTTTCATTGAGCTCTAGCCAAGACATTCATCTGTGCTGTGCAAATGGATAAAGAATGAGGGTCCAGAACAAAACAGATGGATATGTGCTGCTGGGTTTTGGAAGGAGCTGGCTGCACTCAGAAAAGCACCTGGAACGCCATGCTCATCTGAAAGAAGTGCGTGCCTAAGGATAAAAGATGCCGCCTGACTAGCTCAGAAGTAGAGACACACAAAGCCTACTTCGGAGTTATTTGAGGGAGGTTAAGGGAATGCTTGCCCTATCTATTGCTACAGGGATCATGTCTGAGTTGAGCAATGTGTTAGGTGGAAAGAAGAAGGATCCATCTAAAGACAAGTGGGAGAATTAGAATCCAACCCCCCAGACAAAAAGCAAAGGCTTGCAAAAGGGGTTGAGAAAGCTGTCAAACCTGGCTGTGGTCCCAACCAGATCTAATTCACACCATTTCAAGGGAGCCTAACTTAATGTTCAGGCTCACGCAGCTCAGGTGGGCCTAGTCTCGAGTCAGAGTCAAAGCAATAGGAGCCTGACTAACTCTACCTATATTTCTCTGGATCCTAGAACTGCTATTAACAAGAGCAGCAAGAGCCATGCTTTCTTTCCACTGATTACTCTGCACTGTTCACAGTGCCCAAGTTCTTGTATGTAACAACAACACACAGCTCTCTAGAATATCCAAAGCTTTTCTGTACTCATGCCCAAGCAGCTACATGGGTAAGAACTAGAGATCAGCTTCCTGACTGGTGGAACCACTTGAAAGAGGAGGATAGATACAGAGGCCTACACTGAACTGAGTTGTGCAAGCCTGCCGAGGACATTTTTGCACCGCTTGGTAAATAGGGAGGTGGGGAAGGCAGTGAATTGTAGCTGAAACTGAGCACTGTGCTGAGCAGTGGGCTGTGGGTCACTATAAATAGAGAAGAGGTGCTGGGATAGCATCAAAAGCATAAAGAAAGCTATGTAAGTCCCCCAGGATCCAGCTGCCCTGCTTGGGGCCACCCACCTTCTCCAAATCCTCATTGCCTGAGGCTATACTTGTTGTTAGCCTTGGATCCCCAAGGTAGATCTGGATTCCCTTATACCCATTTAACCAAAAACAAAAAATGAGGAAGGTTTGGACTATGAGTAGAAAGGGCCTCCTTCCCTGTCATTGTTAAACAAAGGGTACTTCTATCACTTACCAAAATGTCTGAAGAAATACAAAGAAGTTATTTCCATGAGTTTCTTCCTGAAGAGAAAGCTACTGAAGCAAAGAGTCCAGAAGTCATTCGTATTACTCAGAAATCTTTCTAGTGGAGTTGTGTTTAACACCTCACATATGATTGAATGTGTTTGTTGAATGATTACTAAGAGTTAGCTACCATTACAAGCACTTCCATTCCAACCACCCACGCACTTTTTCCCCATGAGTTCTTTTTTACAGTCATCAAAATGAACAACAATATTTTTTCTAATTCTTTGTTAGGAAAAATAAGTAACTTTTAATAATTAAAAAATGAGTTCATAACTTTCTCTCCTTCTCTCTCTGTGTGAGTCCTTTCTCTCTTTCTCTTCAGCCCCACCCCCTTCCCCATGGTGACCCCCTTGGCCTCAATCCTTGAGACCAGTGAACTTGCCTGAGAACAGCTTCCCAATAAACCTACCTTTAATATATGGTGTGTGTATCTGAGTCTTTGTGTGTGTGTGTGTGTGTGTATGTGTAAAATGAGTTCGTGTAAATAAACCAGAAAATAAAAAGAAAAGAAAAGAAATTCACAGTGTAGGTCAGACTGAATGAGCAAAACCACTTCTCAACAAAGTATGACCCCTCAAATTAGGATTCCAAGTCTCTCTTGGTCTTTAATCAGAGCTCACTCACCTTGCATGAGCTTTGGGGAAGACAATACAGATCAAAAGTATCCTCTCTTTCCCCATCCATAAGATGGAAATTTATATACTTTTAAATCAGATTATGATTTAAAAAACCATATTTCTCAGCCTCATAAATACCTTGTAAAAATCTTTAAGCAGTGAATCACAATTATACAACGCAAACTGTTTCTACTTCTTAATACTTCATGTTTGATTTTTAAAGTACTATCTTCAAGTGTTCATAAGGTTAAGTATTAATCTTCCATAATATACTAAAATAAAACGTAATTATTATTTAAGTTACTCGGACAAAACTGCCAGTGTCAGATTTGTGAGCTGTCCATTCTATTTAACTCACAAAAGTCAGTCATGTAGCTGAACCTAACACAAGCCTCATGAGAGCTACCATGATTCTTCCTAGGTTTATACAAGCTAATATGGTTTTGTTTTTTTTTTTTAAAGTAATAATAACATCTGTAAATCATCAGCTGCAACCCAAGCCACACAGGAACACTGTGAAATTTGAATTAGTTTTTATCTCTGGGTAAATAGATGTGTATACTGCTGATAGAATGTTTGAAAACCAGCTACTTGGGAGAAAGAGTGTATGTCTCCATGCATATGTTTGGGAATAGGGTAAATTTACTGGCGTAAAATATACATGGTAGGCCTGGAAAGATGGTTCAGAGGTTAAAAAAGCAGTAGCTGCTCTTCCAAAGGCCATTGCCTGCCAGCAACCACATGGTGGCTCACAACCATCTATAAATGGAATCTGATGCTGTCTTCTAGCATGCAGGTATACATGATGATAGAGTATTCATATACATTAAATAAATAAATAAATAAATAAATAAATAAATAAATACATCATTTTAAAAAAATATGGCCAACACTGTAAAAATACTAAAATACACATTACCCCTGTAAGTTACACATAGCCCATTGATTCTTACAGAATACTTTGTTGGTCTTTGATGAATTTTTGCATCTGTAATCAATTATAGTTGCGACTGGCAAGCCATATCCTTCTACGGCTGATGATAATATTATCATTCATGTAAATAAGACAAAAACAAAACAATATCTGTATCTTTCAGCCCCCACGAATCTGTCAGTGGTGTTTCTGTCTGTCTTTCCTAAATTATATAGGAGTTTTTAACTACCAAAAAAAAAATCTTTCAGTCGTAGTAGATTGTCTGTGTTTCAGCAGCTGTATACAGTAAGCACATGCTTTGAGTTTAATCTGCATTGTTAATATTTTCTCCATCATTTTTTAAAGTTCAGAGACAGCTGAAACAATACCACGTCTAGCCTTGGTTTTTAGCACTTGCTGATATCTAGGATGGAAACACTAAACTGTAACAACCTTCAGCCGCTTGCCTGAAGCCACTGCAGTCAGCACTGAGACTCCGTACAGAATGAGAGCAGACGCAACTACATGCACAGGAGCAATCACTGTACCATGTCTCTGCACTCTACACTCAGGTGGAAATCACCACAAGTGCACAAGTTATAGCATGTTACCATCAACCAAATAGGAAGTCGTGCATTTTGAGTATGTGTTGCCATTGTTTTTAATATAATTATGTAGTTGTATGCTAATGGGAAGTCACGGTAGCTTCCTGTGACGAGCTGCTGGCAGAATCTCCCCTCACTGCTGGATCTTGTGAGTTGAAGGGCACTGACTCTGGAGACACCTCTGGGAACTCAAACAATCTCTGAATCAAGCATCTCCACATCATTCAGGGATCTGCCACACTGTTGCTAGCATAGCCAAGGCCATCTTTGTTACTGGTTTTATTTCTTTATTTGAGGCCAAGGTGATTTGTGTATATCTAGGCTTCCCATGAGGATATTACAATCCTGCTCCAACTACAGTCGACCTAAGATTCTTGTTTATTAAAAGAGTAGTGAAGGGTATGTAATTCCATACTTTAGATATTTATTCAAAGAACATTACATAGTTCTTAAGTATATTAAGTGATTAAGCCCCAAGACATAAAAGCAACTGTGTAAACTTGCAGGTTAAGAGCAAGCAACTGTAGAAAGCCAAGAACGTGCCACCTCAGCTGTGATTTATGATCATGTACCTTGGAGGCACATGTAACTCACTGCTGTAGGATCTCACAAAGCCAAATCTTGCCTCTGATAGTTAAAACGTTGGGTAACACAAAGGCTAATAATAACACGTTTGAAACAAACTAATCGTATCCTATGCTGCAGGGTGTACTTGATCATTTGAAGAGCCGAAAGAGAACTGCCTGCCCTTTCCTATTTGCTTTCTGCTCTGTGTGTGTAGCAGATGAGAGGTGAACAATGAAAGCAAGTTCAACGTCCTCTCAAAGCAAGTTCAACGTCCTCTCAATCGAAGGATCTACCTATAGGACAAAGAGCTGAAGAAAGAGTAACCTAGCTCATTCATTGTATTTCACATCTAAATAACTTCTCCAAAAGGTTGCCAGCTGAGGCTCTTCTGTTTCTAGTCTCTGCTCCTTTGTGGCGCATGAGAAGGTGGCTAAGCCTGGCAGTCACAGCCAAGCCCCTACAGCAACATTGTATCTTCATACTTCTTTATACTATTACAGGGTATTCCATGATTTAAAGCAAGCAAACAAAACCACTTAACTCTTAGAATCAGACTTGCTTTGAGAAAGAGGCCTGTTGCCTAAGATAAAAAGGAAAGACTGATTTTTAACTGTCATGATTGCAAGTACAGGTGCTGGTTAAGGCAAAATGCTTGTAAGCTGAGTTAGAGCAACCTGCATAAGCAATGGTGCTGCCCGTCCACGAAAAATTAAATTCAAAATTAAAGCTGAAGACCGCAATGCTCTGAGTAACACCAAACTATACCAGCAGTATTCTAAACTTGAATCTCTCTCTTTTGTGGATGTATGTTATTGAAAACATTCATATCTTAATTATGTTTATAGACTCTTTGGATTTAAAGCTATAAAATTTTGCTTATAGTAATGTGTCTTCAAACCATTGGTTTTTAATAAGAAGTGAGGAAAAAAAATCACATTTCTAGATATGGACTGGCTGGGATCAAAGTCAGTTTATAAAGTCACTTTAACTTGTCATCTGCCTGAGACCACATTCTATAAAATTACAGAAGTACATGTGACTGCACCAGGTTACAGACTCTCCCCTCTCTTGCCTTTCTTGGTACTAAGAAAATGTGGTGGTGGATTGTAGAGCCAGTTCTACCAACCCAGCCTACTCAACTCTGTCCACTGCATCATCATCTCCCACACTTCATGGTAATGTACGGCCCCCTTCTCAGCCTTCACCCAAACAGTAAATTTGCTCCCAACAAATAGACATATAAGATAGACTCTTTGCAAGAAATTGTGGTAAATGCATTAAAATAAATATCACAAGAACATAGCATCTTTCCCATTGTTACATAACAAGTTAATATCCCATCTTTAGTAATTACTGTCCCATCTGAGTATGACTGTTGTTTATCACGATATCAACTATCTTTTCCAGTGGTAAAAGAAAATTGAATCTTACTCTGGAAAGATGTCCACCAATAGCCTAGACAACTGACTCCCATCCAAAATGGGATGCTGTGATTCAAAATGTTGTGATCTGAGACTTCAAAGCATTTATCTTATCTAATTAGATCCTCCCAGTTGTTGCAAGTCATCTTGAAGATATATTCTACTGGAGAGATGACTTAGCAGTTAAGAGCACTGACTGCTCTTCCAGAGGTCCTGAGTTCAATTCCCAGCAACCACATGGTGACTCACAACCACCTGTAATGGGATCTGATGCCCTCTTTTGCTGTGTCTGAAGACAGCTACTCATATCAATAAAATAAGTCTTTTAAAAAAAAAAAGCATATTCTCTGAGGTCACAGTCTCTACAAGCTTGCTGACTCGTGTGGAATATTCAGTTGTTTCACCTCAGAGTTATGAGTGAACCATTTCAGTCCATCAGCATAGACCCACATAGAGAATCAAGGCACTGAGGCTTTGTAACCTGCAGCAACAGGGAAACCCTTCCAACAAGATTGCACATACACCCAGTTGTACTACAAGGCTCATGAAATGACCATGGCGCGTGAACTTGAGAAAAGAAATATAAGGGGGAGGGGGTGTGAGGAGATGGAGTGAGGTGACACGGAAAGAGAGAGGAAGCAGCAGCCACTGGCTCTGCATTACCATTATCAGGGTTGCTAAACATCCTACTTGCACTGGAGACCGTCTTCCCAATGTCAGCCAGGGACCGAAGGTTGGATTTCTTGGTTTGATGTCGGTGTTTCCGGAGCAGAGTATAGGTGACCTTATCCTTCAGGTCTGGCTTCAGGAGGCCGGTCTCGATCTGGTGGTCTGCAATCATCTCTGATGCAAAAGACACAGTGAAGTGGGTGTCAGTCACCAAAGCACTCAGCCAACCGTCACTCCAGCCTTGTGGATGTCATCACCAAGTTAACACCAAGGCTTTACTTCAAAAAATCCCCAGCTTCCCACTTTATGGGAAGGGACAGGATACTGGCATGAATGACAATGTTAGAACTAGTCTAGCTTTAATTGGATCTTTACAAAGGTAGGATTGTCTTAATCTGTCTATTTTTTTTAATATCCCAGCTATGGCGAATCCCCTAAATCACAGCTTCCTTGAGTAACATGATTCGTCCGTAATTTGCATTTTTCAATTTTAAAGAGTAACATTCGAATTTTTATGCCCTGCATTACATTAATCAGAAATGTCAAATGTAAGATAAGAAGAGAAGTTGAACATTGTAAAACCATGAAAAGTGATTATTAAAGTCTATCTCCCCAATTATTCTAAGTTATATTTTCTTTGAAACACCTTTTCCAATATCAGATCATTTGAACAGCTAGTGAAGAAAAGATTAAGCTATAAAATTATATACATACCCTAGTCTTTCATTTTTTATTTAATTTTTTATTAGATATTCTCTTCATTTACATTTCAAATGCTATCCCCTTTCCCAGTTTCCTCTCCAAAAGCCCCCTATACCCTCCCCCAACCCTGCTCTCCAACCCACCCACTTGCGCTTCCTGGCCCTGGCATTCCTCTGTACTGGGGCATATAATCTTAGCAAGACCAAGGGCCTCTCTTCCCATTGATGGTCGACTAGGCCATCCTCTGCTACATATGCAGCTAGAGACATAGCTCTGGGGGGTACTGGTTAGTTTATATTGTTGTTCCTCCTATAGGGTTGCAGACCCCTTTAGCTCCTTGATACCCTAGTCTTTCAAAGATGTAAGATTAAATCTTCCTGGTCAACTCTAACTAAAACCTGATCAGTCTATTCTACTGATCATTTCAAATACTACCTGGCCATTTTTGAGAAATTTTAAATATCCTAGTTATAAAAAAAATCTATTTATTCTTCTTTACTATTTTAACTTTAAAAAGAACGTGGCTTTGGGGGCTAGCGAGATGGCTCAGGCAGTAAAGGATAAAATGTTTTGCTGTACCTGCAGGAGGGTGTGACTTCAGAGTCACAGCATCCACATAAAAAGCTGGGTGCAGTGTTAACCACCTGTGTCCTCTTACTGGAGGAAATGTGAAGACAGGCAATGCCCTGGAGCTCAAAGAATGTTATCTCAAAAATAAGGTGGCTAGAAAGTAAAAAAGATACCAAACAGCAATTCTCGCTTACATGCACAAGTGAGCACACACATGCAGAAGCACACAGATACACGTATGCATATGCATACCCCCACACACACACACACAGAGGCATGCAACAATGATTTGTAAAGTGTTCTGCTAGACAACGAATTCTATTCCAACAGAAAATAGCTTCTTTCTCACAGGTAAACACATAAAGGCCATCCTAGTCCAGCATTCGCCTCCATCAGAGTGAGACAGCTAGTGAAGCCATCAAAGTGGGTGAAGTGGGTGATGGACAGGGCACCTTACTGCATAGCTTGCCCTTGAGAAAGTACTTGGGTAGGTAAGTACAAAAGCCTGTTCTCATTCGAAACTCTAACAGGAAAATCAATGGGTGGTCAGACCACAGTCAGTCAATCCTATGGAATCCTGCCCTGAAGAAAAGTTAGAGGTGTCTCCAGGACCTTGCTGATGCCTCAAGGAACCTTCATCGGTCCAACTTTACAGTGAGCACACAGTCTCACCACCTACGTCTAGAAGCCAGCAATTTATACACTGGACAGGGAGCCATTTGTAAGGCAATCGGAGGCTAAATCAAGGAGTTTCCATCATTTGCCCAGCACAAATGCTATAAATGTACAGAACGGGAACCATTTGGTAAAGGGACCTAGAGGGGACAGGAAGTTTCTCTTGTGAGTGTTTTGATTTGAAAGTGGCCTTCAGCTTGAGTATTTTTAACCACACAAACCGCACTCAGTAAAACACTCAGAGTGACCCCTAGAAGTACAATTAGCCCTCTGTCCCACAGTCAAGTAATTAGGTGCCTTCAGAACACAGCCCTATACTTTCCCTTCAAGACCCGATCCATGTGGAAAGTCCATTTACAGAAGGACCACAAAAATAAACAGCCGGAGCATGTCTGCAGCAAGCATTATCAGTGAGACCACTCTGATGCCAGGATCCTGGATTAAAGAGTTTCTTATCTAGCCTTCCTGGCAAGGCGTCCCAATGCATATGCATGCACAGCCGGTCCTCTTGTTACTAATGCCTGGAAATCACTCGTTAGACAGGTTAAAACATCTGTGTGGCTTATGGCCTTCATTAAGTTTCCATTTTAAAAAAAAATGGCGGCATAATAGGCTCTCTTTAAGCATCAATTGCAAACCCTTTTCAAAGGAAAGTGGGGGCAGTTACTCTTACAGCTCTACTGAAATTAAGTGCTCAGAGTTCAGATCCCACAGACACTACCAACTGTGAGAAACTATGCCAAGTCTAGATGCAGAAGAGAACTGAGGAGAACCTAGGGGGACCTCCAGCTCAGTTCTTGTTACCCAAGTGAGGAAAAAAGGGTGAAGAAGGGACTGTGCCCCCAAAGACTAACTAGAAAGGCAGAACCCCAACCAGAAACATGCTTTCTGATGCACATCTAGATCTTTCCCCATTCGACACAGCATTTTCTGTATTTAAAAAGCAAGCCCACCAACCAGGCTGGTGTACGGCTGCCATGCTAGCATTCAAGAAGCTGAAGTAGAGCCAGGCATGGTGGTGCACGCCTTTAATCCCCAGCACTTGGGAGGAAGAGGCAGGCGGATTTCTGAGTTTGAGGCCAGCCTGGTCTACAGAGTGAGTTCCAGGACAGCCAGGGCTATACAGAGAAACCCTGTCTCGAAAAAAAAAAAAAAAAAAAAAAAACTAAGAAGCTGAAGTAGAAGGATTGTGACTTCCTGGCCTCATGAGCAATGGATCCCATGAGCCCAAAGCCTGGACTCCATAGCTACACTCTGCCTCAAAAGAGCCAAAGGTAAATTGTCCTAGAGAGCGAGCTCTAGGCAGAGAACAAAGGGATATCTGTAGAGCTTTGACAAACAAACAGACTGTGGAAAGCGGCTAAGGGTACTAGCGAGCCTTTGGGAAAAAGACACGCAGGGCCAAATACATAGTTCTCAACTTCAAAATTAATGAAGATAATGTAACTAAATGTATGTGGCCATAGCCAAGTAAGACGTTTGTTAGGTCTGTCAAAATTATCTATCCCAGTGTGAAAAAGACCGTCGCCGGGGATGATACCGAGGACCAAGGCACTTGGCAAAAGCACACCAAAATCTTTCAATATGTTCAGAACTTTTGAATTTTCTACAACTGGAACTCTATACTAATCAAATAATTTTGCTAAACTATATAAAGAAATATTCATTTCTCTTGATAATAAAACCTTCAAGGTCACCTGGTGCCTAATAAATTGCTATTTTATAGCTATTGTGTTTTTAATTATAGAATGACAGAAATTTGATATTTATGTTTTTATCTTTAAGCGAGTACCAATTAAAATGATGGACCGTGAGGCTGGAGAGATGGTTCAGCAGTAAAGAGTATTTGCTCCGCATGGGGGCCTGAGTTCAAGTCCTGACACCAATGTAAAACACATGCCATAGTTGTTCAAGCCTATAGCCCCGGATTACATGCACACGGCTGTGCATGCCTGTAACCCCGGATTACATGCACACAGCTATGCAGGCCTATAGCCCCAGATTATATGCACAGGGCTGTGCAGGCCTATAGCCCCAATTAAATGCACATGGCTGTGCAGGCCTATAGCCTCAGATTACAAGGGGACACAGGTGGGCCTTCTGAACTCACTAGCCAGCCATGTGGCCTAACTGTCACAGAGAGTTTCAAGGAACTTCAGGGAGGAAGCTTGCCTCAAGGCAATAAGACAAAGAGTGACAAAGAAGATACCCAACATCCTACCCTAGCCTCCACATGGGCAGGCATCCACACACTCACATGTGCGCACACACATGCATTGTACCACAATTCCATTTCAAGACAAAGTTACATGCACATAAACAGAGCATAAGAAAAATATTGAGATGATAAATATTGAGACAAAATTAGACTAGGAAACATTTTATTTTTGTGGTAAAATTAGGGAAGGTTTTATTTTTGTAGTAACGTATTGATGGATTATATTTAAATGGATATACATCAATTTTAAGATTAGAAAAAACAAAAAATGCAAATTTTAAAATATAAAGTTTTTTAAGGAAAAAAAACAACAACAAGAAACAGCAGAACTCATACATTTGCCAACACACAGAGCTCAGGGTGTGTGTGTGTGTGTGTGTGTGTGTGTGTGTGTGTATACACATATGTAAATATATATGTATATATATATATGTGTGTGTGTGTTGTGTGTGTGTGCGTGTATACATATATGTGTGTGTATATATATGTATGTATATGTGTGTATATACATATGTATATATATTTTCCAAAAATAGAGCTACATTTTTCTCATCCATTTCTCATTGTGCTAATTACCTGAAATGGATTACAGCTTTTTTTAAACAAAAAAAGGGAAGAAACTTCCATGAACTTGACTTTGTATGTGAGTGACACCCATAAATGTAGGATTACAATGGAGTGCTAATAATAAACCTATTAAAATAATCCCTGGAAATTATGTCTTATCCTCTGTAATGCTTCAAAGACAATTTTTCTATTAAAATACAGAAGGGATTCTTTTTTTAAAAAAAAATTAAAAGCACAGAGAAGTCCTGAAAAGAATCCCAGGTAAGCTGATTTCACTGTAAGAATGACACCTGACGTCTGAGCCTGGCTTGGGTCCTGTGCAGCTGCTTGCCATAGCCTAAGATCTGTGGATGCTCTACCTCTCAGGAGGATGAGGAGGGGCAATAGCAAATGGACCACAAAGACGGCTGAGAAACACCCTCGTATTTACTGGATATAATCACACTTTCTAGTATTTATTTCCTCCCTTTTCTGAAGTAAAATTGTCCTATTGGGAGAAAACCCATCGTGATATTTATGAGAGAGTAACGGCCAGTTGAGAATTACCAGCATATGCATCCTGACTTCATCCTCTGCAAGAAAAAGATTGCAACAGTAATGAACTAATTCCTACAGCAGCTCACAACACCGAGCTGCCGTCTGTCATTTAAAATGAAGCAAAGGTTTTCCATGGTTCGTAATTTATTCTCCATAGGTTTGTATTCTTCCAGAGGATTTTTGTCCCGTTATCAGGTTACACTCCTTTACTCTCCCCTGCAAAGCTGGCCTTTTTATTTCCTCCCTTTCTTTTGCTCATGATGTATGGTTTGCTCTGAACTATTTTCTGAATTATCAGCTAAAGAATGACAGCCCTGGCACTCTGCCTCCTTGCCCCAGGGACTGGGAAGCAAACATATTAGTGAGTGATGATACCTCAAAGTGACCTAGTGGTGTCTAATTTTAACACAGGATGACAATGTTCAGAGTAAATTCATGGAGGTTAGAAAAGAGTCCGCAGCTGATAATAAAAAAAAAAAAAAAAAAAGTTACGGGAAATTAAGCAAGAACATCAAATGATCACTTAATCTTTCTTACATGCAGCAGATGTCAGAGCTTCCCTTTTTGGTCATTGGCTAAAGGGGGTCTGATTTAATGTGGGCCTCTGTCTCCTGCTATGTATGCACAGTGAGGGACTTGCTGGGATCAGGAACTCTTTAAGGTAGTTCAGTATGGGACTGAAGAGCACAAAGACAGCTTTGCAAAGTTCAGGTCTAAAACTTTCATCACCCTGCTGATCAGCTCCGAGACCAGCAAAAATCAGTCAATCAATCGATCAATAAAAAAGAAGGAATGAATGCTCCAATACTTCCATCTCTTCAGTCAATAGTTTTTGGAAGTTTTTCTTCTGTTCATGAAATTCCGACCATCTCTATACCAGATTCAAATCAGACTTCATGTCGTTATCTCGTAGGTGGCATGTAGGAAAACCTAGATAGCTAGTGACACTAGGGTCTGATGAACCCAGCAGGTCTGATGACCTTTCTTGATTCTCCCAACAACTCTGAAAGATACATTGTGACAGCTAGTTTCAATTGTCAACCTGACACAATCTAGAATCACTCGAAATGGGTATCTCCAGCAGGAACTATAGAGATTAATTTGGCCTGTGGAGAGATATGGCTGTAGGAGATGGTCTCCATTACATCATTGATGTGGCAAGTCCCAGCCTAAAAGCATCCAGTGCCATTCTGAGGCTTAGGTCCTGGACTAGATAGAAAGAAGGCCAGCTGAGCTCAAGTATCCATGCATCCCCTGATCTCTGCTCCTGAGGATGGATGTAACATGACCCGTTCTCTCAGACTCCTGCTTCTCTGACCTTCCAGCCATGAAAGACTACAACCTGGAAGCATGACCTAAAATATACCTGTCTCCACTAAGCTACTTTAATCAGGGTATTTTATCACAGCACCAGGAAAGGTAACTCAGACATGCCCCCTTAATAGTACTTGCACAGAAGAGGAAACCAAGTCTCCAAGACTGTGGTAACATGTTCTGACTGACCGTGATCATCTATCCTGACAGAGGAAGCCTTTAGTTAAAGCTACCCACTGTGATCCCAGTATTTCTTTACTGGTACCACTCAGTGTCACATGAAATGAACTCCTTCCAGAGATTTTTATTATTATTATTATTATTATCATTTTCATAGGGAGCAAAACATACACCCAGTGGAAGGACTAAATGGTGAGATTTCATGCAGAGAAATTCCACAAGCTCTGGTGAGATGCAAGATCCTCTGCACCAATGTAGCCTGACTCAGTCACTCAGTCGCTAGCCCACAGGGTCCTGCTGCTGTCAGCCTGCCCCACAGCATTCTCTACACACACCTAAATGACTTGACATGTGCCTTCCCTCACAGCAGTCCCGGAAGTGGGGGATTCTCAGTCTTCTGTAAGATGTGCACTCTGTTTTGAACAAAATGTAACTGAGGTGCAGAAAAAGCTCACTGAAACATCTAAGGTCAGAGAGTTCTAAAAACCTAGTGTCCAGAGAGCCAGGTATTATAGGAGTGTGAGAAGGTCCTTTAGCCAGAATATTAATCTGGGGTGACGTAATGGCTCAGTATGCAAATAACTGCCATGCAAGCTTCAGGACCTGCATCCAATACCTAGAATTTATGTTTAAAAAAAAAAATCAGGCATGGTGGCCTGTACCTATGAAAGAAGCCCTGAAGAGGCAGAAACAGGAGGATCACTGTGGTTCACGGGCCACCCTACTGAGTCTACTCAGTGAGCTCCTGTCAAGGAAAGATACTGTCTCAAAAAAACAAGGGACGGGCTCCTAAGAAATAGAAACACAGTTTATTCTGGCATCCACTCATACACATACGCGCATGCACAGAAGCACACACATCCACCCAGTCACATGCACACAAATGATCCCACATACACACAAGGATATATAAAAAATTTTAATCGTACCTTAATAAGTAGAGAAACTAATATGCATATGCATGTTAAATACAATCTTCTATGTAGCAAAAATATAAAGGATTTAAAAAAAAAGCACAAAATTGTAAATGACTGATAAATAAATTTGGGAAAAAATCTAAATATTCCAAAATGGTAACAATGACCATAACCAGAGATGGGTATAATTTCTTGATGTTAGTTTTCTTGATATTGGTCAAACTTTTCATAAATCACTCATTTCATGACACAAGCCTCTAAGAACCAGTGTTTTAGAGACTACTCAGGCCTGCTTACCCTAGTGGGCTTCTTGCACTGGAGGACATCCCTAAACTGCAGGAGGAACCTGAACTGGTATACTCACCCACCAGCTGTGGGAGAGAAGACGCCTCCCGGTCAAGCATGATGGATCCTTTCTCCATACATGTCCTCAGCTCAAACAGGCTGTGCAGGGACAAGGTGGCCACATGGGGTTTGCTCCATCTTTCCCCACCCTGCTCCACTTTCTCTTCAAACTTAATCCACCTAGGAATATGAGATGAGGGAGAAACAGTGAAAAGAACGAACGTACGGCAACTGGCAACCTTCCCTGAAGGCAGCTCTGACCCCTACCCACATCCCTGACCAGCACTTTCATAATGTCTCCTCTCCTGCTGCCTCTATAGCTTACTGAATCATGAAATCTGTCACCTCCAGGAGTACATCTAATCACCAGATCACTTTCTCTAAAAAATGGACCAAATGATGTCAAAGTAACCCTCCACCAACCCCCTCCCCATATAACCATGAAATCACTAACAATGATTACATAAGTGATTTTTAGATGAGAAGGGGGAAAGGAAATAATCACAGGAGGCAGAGGAAGGAGGGATCTGGGGGGGGGGGAGAAGGGACAGGGTGGGGAGAAAGGGGAACAAGGTCAGGTATTGGGGCAAGGGGTACAGGAGAGAAGTCCAGAGCGCCAAGAGAATGAATGGAAATAAGCAGCCTCTGGGGGTGGGAGGTGGAAGAACCCTCTAGAAAGTACCAGAGACCTGGGAAGTGAAAGACACTTGGGACTTAATGGGGGTGACTTTAGCCAAAATGTTCAACATTGGGTAGAGGGAACTTGAAGAGATATCCACCTCCAGTAGATAGAAAGGGCCTCAAGTGGAGGGATGGGGATTATAACCCACAGTCAAAATTTCTGAACCAGAATTGTTCTGTCTAAAAGAACTGCAGGGACAAAACTGGAACAAAACCTGAAGGAAAGGAGGTCTAATAACCAGCCCAACTTAGGATCCATCTCACGTGGCGCACCAAGGCTTGACACTATTACTGATGCTGTGACGTGCTTACAGATGGGAGCCTGGCATGGCTGTCCTCTGAGAGGCCCTACCAGCAGCTCACTGAGAAGGAAGCAGATACTTATATCTAACCATTGGACTGAAATCAGGGACCTCTATGGTTGAATTTAAGTGAAGAACTGAAGAAGTTTGAAGGGGATTCAGTGACCGACCCCCCCATAAGAACAGCAGGCTAAACTAACCCTGACCCCAGAGAGATCCCAGAGACTGAGCCACCAACCAGGAGGCCCCTGGTACATATACAGCAGGGGTCTGCCTAGTCTGGTCTTAGTGGGAGACGATGTGCTTAATCCTCAGGAGACTTGAGGCCCCAAGGAGGGAGAGGTAGAGTAGGAGAGCAAGCATCATCTTAGAGGCAAGGAGAAGGAGGAACTGTGGGAGGGAGAACTGAGAGGGGGATAGGCAATGACTAGAATGTAAATAAGTAAAATAATTTAAAAAAAAAAAGAAAGAAAAATTCTCCAAGTAGGTAGTTCCTATTAATTATAAAACTAGCCACCTCTGCCAACATTCTGTTGCTACCTTATAGAGTAAGTTTGTTTAAGATTAAGTAGCAACAAGAAAGCAATGTTTATCTCCAATGGAAAATGCCCAGCTGTTGATACCTAATGAGATTCATGTTTTACCACGTCTTCATCTGATGTCTCTGTCTCAGCTGGCACATGTGCCTCTCACTGAGATACTAATAGAAATTGTACCCTTCCAGCCAGGCTCCACATATGTTTAAAATGAGCAAGCTCAGTGGACCACAGACTCACTGTGATGACAATAATCTAGTAACCTCTGTGTTGGGACAGATAACCTTCACTCATAGCTTCTGCTTTCTAAGACATGTAGACATTTTTGAAAACAGAGAAAGCAAAGACATATTTTTAAAGTTGGAGGGGGGGAAACCCACACTTAGAAACCCCATAATTTCATGTGTCATATAACACAGACTTTCCTAAGCAGCTAAGGGAAATAGGAAACATCACTACCGCAACCATCTTCTGCCCTACCCGTCAAACCTCCGAAAAAGGCATCCGAAAGGATGGTAATGACAGGGTTAAATTTTAGTTTCCCTATATTTCTCACCCAAGGGTTTAATGATTGAAAAACATTTTCCTAGAACAAGCTAAACACTCACCTAACTCTCTGCAGAGGAGAACAAAGGGCAGGCATCAGAGGAAGCCAGAGGAAGCGCTACATACTGTATTATTTATAGAACTCTTATCAACCCCCAGGGAGGGGAAGAAGCTCCCTGCGAGGACCACAAGTGAAAACAGATCAAGGGATCAGCCACAGTGTCAAAGCAAAGCTTAGGATTTTTATCTCACCCAATGCTCATTGACTCAGAAGCATTCTCCCATACGCCTCCACGCTCCTCTCAGGAAGCCCCTCACAGGCAGATGGCTCCTCCCTGTCAATGGTAACTGACATCTATGTCCAACCTCTCAATGACTAGAGCCCCCGTTACATTACCCTGTGTGTTCTACCCAGCAAAACCTGCAAGAGGCCTTGACTTTTAAATGTGTACCGTTTTTTGAGTTTAAAAGCCACAGCTCTAACCACGTGTACATGTGAGCAAAGCTAAACAGAATAACATATACAGAAAAGGGTCATGGAGTTGAGGGGGGAGAGACTGGAAGGCCTGGAAGCAAGGAAAGGGCAGCGGGGGGCAGGGGGGGACGGTATAGATACAGTACTCGGGTGTGCAATTCTCAAAATAATAATAACAACAAATAACAAAGAAGTTTAAAGGTCAGCAACATCACTAAAGAGATGGTAACCCTTCAAAACTGGACCCAGTTTATTTCCACAGAAGTAACTGAAACACATTTCTAAACAAAATGAGAAACTTCTATTATGCCCCTGCCATGTGCGTATGTGTTGTTAGAATTGGCATTTTCTTCCTCTTTGGTTGGAATTACTTCCAGAGAAATAGAAGGAGTTAGAAGTCACAGACAATTTTACATCACACCCTTACAGTGTTTCATGGCTATACACAGACAGTAATAAATAATTAAGGAAAGCAGATTATTTCACAGTCACATAATTACTATGATATTATTAACTTTGGGCAGCACCTTTTCTTGCTTTCTCACAGAATGTTTAAGCCTGCTGTATAAGTTCTTCCATGGACAGTTTCAGTACATCTGTCTTAATGCATAGCCCAAGATCAGACTCCAGGAGATAGAAAACTCCATAGTATATATATGGTATCAGATCAGGGCTACCTAGAAATAGACCATAGAGTGGACACCTGTGTTGCCTTTCTAAGAATATTCTTGCTAGCTAAGAATCTTGAACAACAGAATTTAAGCCCAAGATAAATGGCAAGGGTCATATAGAACCTGTAATGTGTAATGTTTCAGACAGCTTCATTCATTTCCCCTCAACTTTCTTCCCTCATTCCCAGGATGTGCCAGAGACCTGGGATGGGGAAGGCTCCAAGGAGACTACTTGGAAGACTTTAGTCCAGACGCCTAGAAATGGGGATACAGAACCTGAAGTGTCTGCCCCTGTAGATAGGCAGGACCCCCAATAGAGAGATAAAGACAAAAACCCACCTACAAAACTTAACAACCCCAAACAATTCAGGCACAAAGAGGGAGAAGAGACAGAGCAAATGGCCAACCAGTGACTGGACCAATCTGAGACCCATCCCATGGGAAAACGCCTCGTCTTTCTTAAATGAGTTCCCATTTATCAGTCGCTGTACATCTGTATTGCCAACCTTATAGCCTGAATGAGAACTAATTATTATAGTCACACACACACACACACACACACACTATAAGTAAATGATAAATAATTTTAGCTTATATGTTGAAATCTTACGGGTTTGTGGTAGTTTTTGTTGGGTTGGGTTTTTGAGATATTTTTACTCAGTGGTACAGCCTAGCCTTGAACTCGTGGCAATCCTTCTGCCTCAATTCTCCATGTGCTGGGATTATAGATAGAGCCACCACATCCAGCTTTGTATTTTGAAATTCTAGTACCCAGGGCAAGACCTTTTGCAACATAGAAGTACCATCGAGAGCACATTGGCCCCACCACACGGAATGTGTAAAGCCCTTAGTCTTGGACTTTATATGCTCCAGACCAAGGAGAAGCAAGTTTCTACTGTGTGTAAGAGATATGGTTTATGGTATTCTGTCAGAGCAGCCTGGATAAGCTAAGGCATTCCTCAATTAGCTAAGCAATATATGCTTAAGAAACTTTTCAAAAAGGAGCATAATTCACTGAATCTCTTTCTGGCCTTTCCTTTAACCCTCTCTGCAACATATATTGCTGGTAACTGACTGGCTTAAGGCAGGAATCAGGATAAGTTCTTCAAGATCAATAAGAAATCATAACTTCCAACTGGGCTGGACTTTCAGAAGAGCCCTGTTCACCCTGATGGATCCCACCTACCCTGCAGGTCAAGATCACCATAAGGAAAGGAAGTGGAGTTTCACAGCTAGCCCACTGTTTACAGTCCTGTCTATTCCTATTCCTATCTCATGGCTAACTTTAGCATCCATTGCACTTCAACTTCCATTAATACTGAATGCTCTGATGATGGTGGAACATAGCTAACAGCACATGGGGACTCGGATATAATGCTGATCAAATGAATCTACCACTCTACTTGTTCCAAGGATGGCTATACCAAATATGCCCATTTAAATTTCCTGTAGATAGTTTTCATCCCAGAGTCAGTGCATGCTCTGTCTGCATGCCTCACACGTCAAGGACAAACTTGAAAAACAAAGCACCAACACTCCTCAATTCAAATCAACATCCATTAAAAAGAAGGCTAAGGCAGAAAGAACAAAGTTCAGACTATCCAAGCGCCAGACATTCTGCAAAGGTGCTTTCGACCCATGTAATTATGTTTAAAAAAAAAAAAAAACCCAGACACTTCTACTGTGGCCTGCACTGAAAGCCACCACCGACCCTTCACAATAACTATGAATAGCTCCACGGTTGCAATGGGTTTCTGGCATTTTTTTTCCTCTTGTTTCAGTACGTGACATGCTACAGGAAAATTAATCTTAAGAAGCTGACTTTTTAAAGGCTTGTGATTACAAAATAGTTGTACCCTTGGAGGGGCGGTTTATTGGGTGAATTTTATTTATTCCAAGGTCTTAGAAGAATAATGATAAAGTACTCTGCAGTTTAATACACTTTGAGTGGCTGCCAACCAAAGAGCACTTCGCTCACTTGTTGAAGAAACAGAAGGCCCACTGGGAATCACTGAATTTTGCAACTTTCTAATCATATGATTAAATATAATTAAGTAAAGGCAAGACCTCTAACTTTAAAACCTGCCAGCTCCATAGCAGAAAATCCTCATGACCTTTGTACTAGAATACAATCCAACTGTGTAAAACTACTGATGTAATAATAATTAATTTCTTGCTAATTAAAAAAATAGTTCATCATATATAAAAGAAGTCAATGCTAATATGTACCTATGTAAATAAAATGCTATTTTAAGGAGAATTCATAAATTTCTAGATGAACTGTGGTAAGTGTTGCATATAATTACCTAGATATAATGACGTCTAATTACAAGGGTGATCAGATTCCCTAAACAATCTACTTATAGGGAAAAAAGATAAATTTGGTCCAACAGGGAATTTTCCAGAGTAATCCACTAGAGAAAGCCAAAGATCTGTAGACTACAGAGACGGCAAACTCAGAGTGTAAAGGGCAAGCCGTTGTTCTGTGGCCCTGACCTGAAAACTGGTTTCCCAGAGGTGATCTGGGTCAGCATGCCCAACAGAAACACAAATAAACATTAGTTTGCGTCGTGTTCCTGGACATGACACACCAATGCCCTTTTCCTTTGTTGGCTAATGTTTCTGAGAACTTGTGACGGCTTGGTTTTCAGCAGGTTTGGCAGCACAGGTTGGATTACATAGCATTGATGATCTTTTACATATATTCAGGCAATAGTGATGATGTTCAGCTCCGGACACTAAAAACCCACCAAGGGGAAACTGAGAGTAAGGAGATCACTTTGAAAGAGCTAATATCCTAACTCACCTGAAGAGGTAGAAGAAAGAAAACTCCATCCCTTCCTTATGACTTTGGGCCATCATCAAAGCAAGACTAAGGGCTACTCCTTAATATGTGTATGTTGGACACCTGAGAATTGATTCTAATAGGTTCCTGTTTTGCTTTGGTTTCAGTTTGGTTTTGTGTTATTTCATTTTGGGACACAATCTCATATATTCCAGCCTGGCATCAAATTCACTATGTAGCCATGAACTTCTGATACTCCTGACTCTACCTCTCAAGTACTAGGATTATAGTCGCTCATGGGCCACCTAGCTCAGTTTACTTTAATGGATATTTAATGAAGAATAAAGGCTTCTTCACCCATTCTAACTGATTCCATTTAATTACTGCAGTCTTCCTCAATGTTGTTGTTGTTGTTTGTTTGTTTGTTTGTTTGTTTGCTAACAATGACAGATTCTGAAAGTACCCTTTAAAAAGACTAGCACTGTCTCTCCATCAGTCAGACACCCTCATCCAACATGAGAAATCTACCCTGCACAGTCTTCAGCTCGTGTACTATTTTGGAAAAAAAAAAAAAAAAACAAGCACAGAAAAATTCAAAGTTCTACCTTACCTTATAGGAACGACAAAACACATAAAAAAAAAAAATATGCAGAAGAAGAGAACAAAGTTGAGCACCACTTTAAATCCCACTTAAGTAAGACTTCTCTTGCTGATAATATTTCATTCCTGCTATCTCAGAACCAAAGGGACTATCTCCTCTATTACTGAAAACATTTTCATTGTTTGAGTAGAACCAAATGAGAATTCTCAAAGTGGGACTCAAACCACAGTAATGCCAAAGCTGGTTGTAGAATATTCTTAGTTAAATAAAATCATCAGTCAACTGAAAAGTACAAGACCTTAAAGGGGGAAAAAAGAATGGCATTCGGTCTAGGCCCACACTAGAAACCACATCTAGTTTGACAAGTCTAGAGTGTTTGTTCTCTTTAGAATAAAACTGTCTACCAGCACCAGTGCTTCAGGGAATGCATGTCCCTTAGTGGTAAGGCTTTTGTTTAGCATGTGTGAGACCCGGGTTCCCAGCACCCTGTTACACACAGCCCAAACAAAATGTCTATCCACTGGGATTTTCAGAGGAGAGAAAATAAATTCAAATATGTTTGCTAGGCAGAGAAAAAGGGCAATTTTTGCCATACCACCACATATGAGATAAATCTCTGCCATGAACTTCATTTTATTCATCTGGGAGGTTTGAGACCTTTTAATAGGGGGTTGGTAATTTCGTCATGACTGGAAAAATCCACATCACAGATGGAAGTCAAATGTCACTACACAAAAGATTCAGTGTATATCACAAGTACAGATGACTGGAGATCTAAATATTCCCAGGAGCACAGACACTGTCAAACCTTTCCACAGAAATTAAGAAGGGACAGCACACTGAGAAACAAGGTTTCGTTTCTCTGCACATTCACTCTCTCACCCCTGTTCCTTGAGTATGGCTGCGCAGCACATAGTTCTGAGCATAAGGAATGGGCTGCTGAACAAGGTAAGTGTAATCTCTGCCCACACAGAGATTTAGTTCTATTAGGAAGACAAGATAGCAAGGTAGATATTGTGCTAGATAGTGAGAAGTGCAAAAGTCAAAATATAATAGAGGATCTGGGATAAGAGGTAAAGGCGGATGGTTCAACTCAAAAGTCTGGTGATAGACGAGCAAGTCATGTAGGTAAGTGGGGGGTGTCTGTGGCACAAAGGGAGTGGCAAGTACAGAGTCCCTTAAAGACTAGAACAGCTATACACTGGAGCTCTAGCAGGGTGGACTAGAGGAAGAGACAGAAGGCTATTCCAGTAACTCAGGGTGAAGGGTCTATTACACAAAATAAATGCACATGTAAGGACCAATTCATTGGAGGTTTTTCCAGTCATCTAGGTAAGAGATGGTGAAATCCTCAACCAGACCTGAGGCAGTATTGGACAAGAAATGTGGTGAGATGCTGACATCTCAAAAGTATTGCAGAGAGATTTCAGACAAGAGGTGTAAGTAAAGTAGAAAGCAAGGAAGACTCGGGTGTTCTGGCTGGAGGATCCAAGAGAATGAAATTACATAAGAGATGGAGAAACCCGTAGGAAGAGCAGGTCTGGATATATTAATTATACGACTGATAATAGCCCTCCAATTACTCCATGCCAATTAAATAAGGAAGGAAGTGCAGAGATAGGAGTGCAGATGCCATCAGCAGAGTCATGAAAACGTTTGAAATCTGAAGTGTGATCCTCCTCTGAGCTTTAGCAATGATGAGCTAGGTTACTTCCAGTCTGCCCCACCCAGCAGAGAGAGATTGTAGCTATTATGTTCAAAGCACTTATTTTGTATCAAAATTTAATCATATATAAGGATGAAAATGTCATAATAAAAACTATTAATTTGTATGTTAACTAAAATCTCAAAAGATAGTTATTCTCAAAGCAAGTGTCTCTCCACTAGTAACATTCAATACACATTTATGAGAAGCTTTTATGGCCCTGGCACTTCAAGGGTGGTACCCTGCCTCTGACTTTGAATGAACTCATATAAGGAAAACAATAATATCAGAAATGTAGCTAATAATTGTAATAATCCCTAAACAGACGTTATTTCAAGGTTTTTTTCCCTGTAAAGCTTCCCAATGCCCTTCTTCTATAGAACAGTCCCTCTGGGATTGCATCACCAAAATGGTACATAACTTTCTTAAAACATACTTCAAAGATGGTAAAGAACATAAGGTTATCTTTGTCTTTATAATCCCATATGACCAAGTACTGTAACTCAATCCTGTAATAGCAGTACTGAAAAGCCTGAGGCAGGAGAATCACCATGAGTTCAAGGCCAGCCTGAGCTACAGAGTGACTCTTGGCATCCTCCATGGACCAAAATGAATCAAAACTAGAAATATCTTCAGCATTTCATTCAACGCTGAGTTGCATGCTCAGTGAACTGTCACTTCTTCAGCTTGCTGAGACCAGGGATCATGTAAATTAAAGGGTAATCTACATTTAGCAAGAAATAAACAAACAAAAAAGCTACCCCTGTGTTCTAGTCAATGGTAACACTTAACAAATATTTCAACACACATACAAAAAAGGAATCAACAAAGGAGCCATTAGAGGCACTGCTGACTACATCAACATATACATAGGAAAACGTCTCTACAGTAAGAAAATATGCATGGTGCTGGAGAACAGGAAACCCTGGAAGACCTTTCCTTGCCAGACTGGGAGACTGAGACTTGGGAAGGGGACAAAGTGTGCTGAGCTATCCAATGAAAAGCAGAATCAACACTAGACTAAGACCTCCCAATCTGTAAGAGTGTGAGCCTCGATCCATAAAGAAAGGAACAAAGGGAGCCAGGTAGTAAGAGTGAGCCTTTGCTCCAGGATCCTTGTGGACTCAAGGTGCATCCTGCAGGGGGTTCCTACATGTTGCAGGAGATTTAGTCTAGAATATGTAACTGAATCCCTGTGAAGAAAAATCACTGATGTGACTCCTAAAATCTCAGAAACTTGCAAAGCATTGAACAATTTACAAATCTTGTCCACGTTACTATTAGTGATATGATTATACATGTCATATAATACTATATCTATATAGTATATATTTTACACGCATACATATGTATCATAAGTACTAAGTGCTATTATTCATTCTACTAATAAACAGGGCCATGTGGCTAATAGGGAACAGAGTTTACAATGAAACTGAGATGACTTCCTAGTTCGGATGAACCTTCTACTTGCTTTTAGCTGGAGATTTAGAAGAGAACGGGGTTAGCAGGGTTTTTGCTTGAAATCACATCATCTTTGTCTTAGAGCCCCAGTTGTCTGCTCAGTACTCCTTCTTTCTGGGAATAGACAGTGTCACTGAAGATCACACAGATACGTGTGTATGGGGGAGATGTGTTAGAAATGTTTCTCGGCCACAGCCTTTGGGTGCTAGAGTTGATTATCAATCACCCTTGTGCTTTGCCATCAAATAGCATATGTTGAGGTTGACATCTTTGTCAACAAAAGTCAAATTCCTGGAGCCCTTGTTAGTAAACTATCCTCCAGCAGTGAAAAAGAGATGTCCTGCATCCACATCATTGTACAAGGACAGACAGCTAGAATACCCATTGCTTTAATGCAGCCACGGGTCAGCCACTTGATGATGAGGCTAGCGAAGGCAGCACTCAAGGCTCATCCATTTGCTCTACACTTGCTTCCCCAGGCCAGCATTGCATCCAATCAGCCATGTCTCACCTCGCTGTCTCCTTCCATTCCATCTCCTGTCCATCCACAGCCAGAAGCTCATCGAGTTCCGTGAAGAGCTGAGGAGGTGCTGGGCTGTCATCTTCCTCTCCCAAGATGAATCGGATGCGTTCTGCGGCCGGGGAGACTGCAGAAGTGAAAATACTGTGGTTAAACATTGGCTGGAAAACCCTGAGGAAAGTGGAGCTTCGGGCTCTTCCTCTCTCCCCAAGATTATTGGGCTTCCCTTCCACATTTTCAGTGGACATCCTTTATCTTCAACCTAAAGCCAAGGACAAATCAAAGCCTCTCTGTGTTCCGATGAGCCAAACTATATCTTGGGTTCTCCACTCCTTTCAAAAGGACAGAAGTCTAGTTTTGTGTGGTTTATGAGGAAGACCCTTGAGCCCTCAGATGAGCTGAGGTTCAACCTCATGACTTCCCCTCCTCCTCACTTAGGACCTATCCAAGATTATGAGACAGGAATCAGTTTGAACCAATCACTTCTTCAAGCAGCAGTGGGAGGGACAACAGAGCACCCCAGTCCTGAGGTTCCTCAGGCCAAACCTGCCCTCCCTCTGCCCTCACAGGTCGTTCGCTGCCCGAGACTGGGTAACTGTAAAGCTGATGAAGGAATATTTAACAAGATGGGATCTCTTCTTCACATAATGGCAGTATCCAAAACTGCTTAGTTCTACTTCAGTGCTCTTGAAAAACAAGCCCAAGTAAAATATTGTACACCTGAGAGGGGGTGGGGAGAACACTTTCCAACACACTTAAGCACATAATTGAATGCCCTACCAGCTCCTTTTGACCCTGTCTCCTGAAATCATGTAATGAAAAATTAACTAGAATTTTACCCAGGTTGTAAGCTAGTCTCTTTAAAGAGAAACAAAAGAGGAGCACTTGGGGGTCATATTAAAAAAAAATTAAGCCTCACGTATACTTTTATATGCCTGACTAAAACCAAGAGTGGTAAATCCATGTGAAAGCAAGACTCGTATATATTATACACTGATGGATATATATATATATTATATATATTATATATACATATATGCAGAAATATGCATGCCAAACAATCTAGAAAAACACACAAGTCCCTACCACCTGAAATCTATAGAACTATGGGACAGATTAAGATAGTGTCAACAAAAATTTGATTACAACAAACAAATTCACAGTAAACCCAGCCACGAAAGCCTATTGTTAAATAAAATATGTGCTTTGTCTATTAAAACAAAAATGATAGAAAAATAATAACATTGGCCAGTATATAGGAATCTTGCAATAACATCTCCAGATGTTGGTTGCTAGTGGAATCATGAGCAGAATATTCTCTCAAGGGAAATTTAGAAATATATTAAAATGTCTTCAAAGCATATTTTATAGGCCAGAAGTTCTACTAAAATTATATCATTTTAAAAATATAAATTATTTCAAGGATTTTAGTATAAAATTGATTATATTGCTTATAATTGAGAAAATTTTAAAACCTAAATATCAAGAAAAGAGGGTTGGTTAAATAAAGCATGGTACAAATATACAGCAAAATATCATGTAGGCATAAACTGTGGAGTGGAAGGGGCTGGTGACATGACTCAAATGTAGAGCTCTTGCCTAGCATGTTCAGGATCTGCATTTCAATTCCCTTTTATTAGAAAAAAATGAGGCTGGGGAGACATTCAGCGGGTCAAATTCTTGCAGCACAAGCATGGAGAACTGAGTTTGCATCTCCAGTATCCATATAAGAAGCTGGGAGTGGCAGTACATCATCTGTAACTCTAGTGCTGGCATGTGAAGATGGGAATATCTGGGAGGCAGGCGGGGGAGGTTGCTGGACAGCCAATCTGTCCAAAGCCGAAAATTCAGGGTTTAGTGAGATACTACATCAAAAAATTAAGATGGAGAAGCAGTTGAGGAGTACAACTTAATGTTGACCTCTCATCTCCATACATACCTTCAAATACAGGAGCACACATGTGCAGAAATGTGTACACCAACCCACAACAAGAGAAGAGAACAAAGAGAAGATATTCTTGTAGGCATTGAGATTGAAATGCCACTAGAAATAAAACATGAGGGAAAGGTTGCCAGTTTATGACATGTAAACCACATAAGTTTAAAAGGAAAAAACCAAACATAGGGAAAAACCAATCCTATACTAATAAATGTTCTTAACATGGATGCTACAAGTTAAAGCCAAGGGTTCAGGCAGCCCTAGGGTTTTTAGTCATGCCAGTATGCATGCTTTACAGTTTCCAGTTTACTTACACAATGCTAGTCACTCAGCAGTGCAGTTCACATTTTGGTTAGCATAGTATATTAACTGTAGTTGTATAAAGTATAAATTTGCTTCAACCCATAAGTCATTGCATAACTAACAATTGGGAGCTTGGCTCATTGGCCAGTCATGGAATTCCTTTAGTCTATCAGTAGTTGGCCACTGAACAATCATGATTCTGTTCACACACAGACAGCGAAGAGTGTGGTCATGTTACTGTCATGTCTCCTCGTGATAAATCCATCTGGCACAGATAATCCAAAGGGGGGCGGGGGGGGGGGGACTGGCCAACCAAAGCGAACATAAAGCACACAAACAAAAGATGGTGGTATCAGAAGAGAAATCTGAACCAAATATAACGAATGTAAAGGAGACATGCAAGTCAGTGGGACATTGACAATGCTTGCTTGCAGTCACCACGTGAGGGTCTCTGGATAGACACTGGAAATTAGTGAAGGTAAGCCCATCAACACACATGATGGAAGTAGTTGTAATAAAGTAACAACCTTAATGAAAATCAAGAGCCAGTTTCTTACCACAGAAGACTAAAAAGCCTGAGAGTATGGCAATGGCCATGAAGCGACAGAACAGACATGCGGTTCCATAAGATGCTCCATTGTAAGTAGGCAAGCATTATTCAACTAAGTAAGAGGTTATAAAAGACAGCTCACTGCATTCTTGATGCTTCTAATGTTCTAAATTACTAGGGACTTAAATAAATAGTACACGCCCCTAAACTTTCCCAGTACGTTTTGAACCAACATCAAGAGACCTTAATGATTTGACAATGTTTTAGGACCAAGAAACAAAAGCAGCTTTTCCCATAGACGCTGATGATCCCTACTGCGCATGGTCACTTTTTCTAGGCGTGCACCACTGGGCCATTGTACAAGCACGGCGCCTCTCTACAGGCGTATTCACACCTAACAAGTACATTTTAAATGTCAGTGGTTTATTCCCAGCACTTGTTTTCTTCCACTTACTTCTTTCTAATTCATGAAATCATCTATTACTCTTCATGCATTTATTCAGCCAATGTTTACTGAGTACCGTCTGTGTTCTACACAGACGTAGCTTCAGGCTCTACATATTAAACAGAACTCTGACAGAAAGATCCCTGTTCTCCTCATGCAGGCAGAGGACAGAGGCATCAACTAAGCAATTGATTAATTTGTTAAGTAAATCAATAAGTTCACACATGAGCCGAGAAAAATATTTGCTAAGTGTTAAGTGTTTGCAGAACATTAAATTAAGGTGATTGAATACATTGTGACAGAAAACAATACAATGACTATGTTTTATTTCTATAATTAGAACAAAAATGGCTCTGGATTTTCTTAATATCACAAGAAGATAAAAAACATCTTAGGGCTTTTGTGTAAAATATTTATAATGCCTTTCTAATCATCAAATGGGAGGAGGCATCACTACGGGACGTCAGAGAAGGCATGACAATGAAGAAATCATCAGCAGTACTTGGAACCTGAACAGTATTCCCCAGGAACAGGATACTCACACTACTAAAAGTTCAGTCACCTTTTCCAGCATGCTGCTTCTAGAACTGGCAATCACAAAATTGGCCAACTTGTTACTGTCATTCAACATCCCAAAAGATCCCAAAGGCAGCCAAGAATCAATGGCACAAACCTTTAATCCCAGCACTTGGGTGGATCTCTGTAAAGCCTGGTCAACACAGTGAGTGCCGGGATAGTCAGAGTTACAGAGTGAGACCCTTTCTCAGAGGGGGTGAGGGTAGAAGGACAGATATAGACATAAACAGACAGACAGAGAAACAGAGAGAGAGAAAGACAGCTCCCAAAGGCAGGAGTAGCATTTAGGAAGGGAATGTATAGGTTTAGATAACTGACTGACTTTGTGTACCTTCCTAGAGTCATATAGTAAGAGACTTGTCCTCACTTCTAGCAGAAAAGAGTAAAGGTTTTTATAGTGTAAATGACAGTCTCCTGCACTGAAGATCACACTCCTGTATGGCACTTCTTCACAGAACACCACTCTCTGCCCTGGCAATTATCAGTGTAGGCCAACAGCAATCTCTATTAGGCAGCAACTCATGGGGGCTTGTGAAGAATGGGTGGAAGAATGCTGCATAACCCTACATCAGTCTCTGGGTGCCATGCCTACCACTATTTATGCTAATTTATTTGTTAAATATAGAGCCATGAACAACCAGGATAATATGCCTTTGCGGAGCAAACTTACAAAATATTGTGTCAGATATTAGCATGTATGGATATGGAAAAATTAGCATTGCTCTGAGGTTCGAGCATAGACTCTGGAACCTGACTACCTATATTTGAATCTTATATTTCTTTGCCCTGGGATCTGAAGCATAGTAATTAATATCCCTGTTTTTCACATTCTTCATTTGCACCATGGGCTGATGGTGGTGATTATAGAGCCAAAATTAGTCTTGACATTTGCCTATGCTTACTGGAAGAAAACAAAACCAACAGCCTATAGATACCAGCTTTGAGAGCCGTGTCAGGCTGTAAATATATAAAGCAGGAAAGCTGCCAAAGGTGTGCTTTCCTGAATCATGAAGCTTCGGGAATTAGGATATAACATGCACCTGCTTTATTAAACACAGTGAGGACTAGGGGGAATAATCAGCCCTTTCAGCCTTTAGGATGTGGACAGAGCGTATGCCAGACCACTCTCCTGTATTTCATCTAAAGGAACTGTGATCCTAAGTAGAAACTGATGTAACATCATCATGAAAAAGAATCTGAAGAGCAAAGAGGTTCGCAGGGAAGAGGGAAGACAAACCAACAAACAGCTCAGTTGCTAGGACCGTAGAGGTGAAATCAATGCATGTGTTCAGCATCCCCTTTCCACTGAATTCTATCTTCTGGCCAGAACACACTTCAGACTTCTGAGCAACTGCAGAAGTTCCTGCATCCTGGCTGCTCCTACATCACTGCGTTCACATCTAACCAGAGCCTGCATACAGAATGGTAAGTTGACTGTCAGGGTCCATGGGAGACCAGTGCTCCCAAGCCCTCTGTGACAAGAAGGCAAGCAAATATGTGGTAGGAAGTCTGCCCACATCAGCATCCACAGAAGACGACCCTTATATATCAGCCCATCCTTTCCTGATGAGCCTGAAGCTGGCCTCAGGGTTCATCCGAGCAGTCAGTGCACACCCATCAATGTGGAAGGGTGATCATCCGTAGGCTCTGGGTTTGTCTTCGTACCACACTGGTCCCATATGGATAGATGGATAGCCATCTTGTCTCCCACAACTCACAGCCATCTCCAGAGTGAGTCTACCTGTTTACTCTTTCCCTTGACCTGTTCTTTTTTCTTCTCCAAAGAGGAAATGTTTGTATATTTTTCCTCTCCTCTCTTAGTTTTCCAGTTAAGAATTCTAACTTTATTATGGGGTGACTTTATTCTGACTGGATTTGAGGCCTGCTCCAGAGAAAGGAATTTCACACATGATACTGTAATCGTGGTTAAAAGCCTAGCTAAGGAGGCATTGTTATTTGGCCATCCTGTCAACTTGCCTTCTCAGTACTTATGTTTATGCCCATCAACACTGGTTACTCTCGACCTTGATCAGGGAAGCTGCTTCTTTGCAGTGGGTAAGACTCGATACTAGTGTGCAAAACTTGACAAAATGCTGAGAATAAGAGACTGAATGCTCAGACTCAGACCTAAGTGGACCATTCTTCTCAACACACCACACCACCACCATCACTGCCACAATCAACACCATCACCATCATCATGACCATCACCATCATCAACATCACCATCAGTACCATCACTACCACCACCATCACCATTCCTACCATCACCATCATCCCCAAGATCATTACCACAATCACCACAATCCCCACCACCATCACAACATGGCATTACCACCACCACCACCACCACCGCCACCATCATCATCATGACTCAGAGAACTTAATAAAAAAGGAGGCAAAAAAATTGTAAAAGCCAGTTAGAATTGGAACCAAATGCCCATTCTAACTGTATCTAAGCCCACTAAGTTGTGTAGTATAGATGGACTTTGCATATGTAGAGACTTTGGGTCTAGATAATATTGGTATATGTTTTTATTTGGTACAAGGATTGGTTTCAAATAAAGATTATGAAAATAAAAAATAAGCTAGCGCCAGATAATGGGGGGAAAGTTTGTGAAATGTAAAATTTTGGACTTGTTAAGGATATTACACTCAAGAACATGCACCAGCTGTGGTGTCCTGAAGAAGATCTACACAAGATCAATCCAGCTGCAATTCCAGCATGAACACGAAGGTAATCTTCAGGGCCCACCTCTTACTGGGGAGTTATTGTCAGCTGATAACTGCTGGCTGAGGGAGAATTGTTCTTTTTTTGTAATGTTTTGCCACTAGTAGATTTCTCATGCTCTAGTGGAGGGCCTCTACCTATGCATATATGGACAATACTAATTGCACTTAACAGACCCATCCATATATAGACAGTGCTAATTGAACTTAATGGGCCCATATATGTATGGACAATAATAACTGAACTTAATGGATCCATATGTGTATGGACAGTACTAGCTGGACTTAATGGACTCACACATATATAGTCAGCACTAATTGTCCTTAATGGACTCATGCATATATAGACATTACTAATTGTCCTTAATGGACTCATGCATGTATAGACAGTACTAATTGGACTTACTAGGCCCATACATATATGGACAGTACTAATTGTATTTAATGGATTATATAAAAAGAAAGAATCTAAAGTTGAAACGTTACTATCTTGGGGGAAGTTAGGAGAAGGGGAAGGGGAGCAACAAATATGATCATTTAATTGCATATATTTATGAAATTCTCAAATATAAAGACAAAATAATATCAGAAAGATTATAAAAGTTAAAAAATAAATTAAAATTTTAAGTGAAGATATCGCACCACGTGGATATCCATGTGGAAACCTGTTATTTTGTGAGATAATTTTTTAAATAAAAATACAATATTATTTTAGAAGTAAGTAAAAGAGAAACTTAACTTGTTCAATACCCCATATAAGACTTTCTCAGAAGAAGGTACTCTCCTTTATCCTAACCCCAGTAACAATGGTGCGCAAGTCCCTTCTTCAGAACAAGCACACAGTCTGCCCTGTGTTGCCTAGCTTTGTAGAGCTGATTTCTCAGCCAGGCCACCTACATCCTCTCTGTGTTTATATGCCCTCCTCAGCGATCACCACAAACTGTGCACAGTGTTGCTACTTTCTACACTAAATTAATAAATTAGATATGGCTGACTAAGCCTCCACTAGTTCCAGGTACATAAAACTACAACCATTTGCAAATTTCTATTCTAAATGAAGTTAATGTAAGTTTTTGGAGAGCAAATTTAATCTTCCCTTCCTCTTGATCTCCCCTTGTATTAGCTACAATGAATTCACGGCAGTCATCCATGTTGAATGAGCCCCAAATAAGCAAAGTACACCGTAAATAAGTGTTTCCCTCTGCTGAAAGCACTCCTCCTTCCAAGACAAGGCATTTCAACGTGTATATCTCTTTTAGAGTATGTTCAGAAGCACCCCCAGATAATGTATGTCAATGTGTATGATCTTCTAGAGTATTACAGAGAACCCCCAGACAACGTGTGCCAATGTACATGTCTCTAGTATAGTCTTACAAAAGCACACCCCCACCCCGACGAAGCATGTCAATGTGCATATCTCTATTAAAGTATGTCCAGAAGCACCCCCACCCCAGACAATGTGTGTCAACGAGTCTGTCTATTACAGTAGGCCACGCCATATCCTCCATGTGTTCATCCTCGCTGCATTTCATCTTCACACACACCCCACTAAGCAAATCCTCCTGCCTCATCCCTCACCCAAACAGCTCATGAAACCTACCTCAGGGGACGGATGGTAGAGTTACACAAGAAAGAACAGACGGAGAATGCATGAGACAATGGAAAATGAAAGCACAAACAATATATGAGCTGCCGCAGATTCTCAGAGAGGTTCCTGTCTACGACGTCTCTGTGGCTTATGTTTCTAGTGCGTCCTGGGAAATGATGGGATATAGCAAAATGGAAACTAAGACCTAGAAATGATGTACCACCACTTTGGTAACATAGCCACAGTCATCCTTTAGGACTCAGAGGAGGGCTTTCCACTTCACAGATACCAAAATCCACCTCTGGTGAAGTCGCATTCGTAAAGTAGCACAGGATTTGTATATATCCTGCACATACCCTCCACCCCAGTGCTTTCCTCTACACCCCAATTATCTGCAGCATCTAATACAATGAAAATTCCATGCAAACAGTTGTTACATTGTGTTATTCTGGGTAATAAGAAAAGGTCTGTACATGTTTAATCAGATACAACTATCACGGGCATTGTAATTTCAATACACAGAGGTTAAATCCTCTCAGAGAATCTGTGGATATGAAGGGATTACCATATTTGTTATCTTCTAATATACGCGATATGCTATAAAAGATTGTAAAGTATTTTGTAATAAAGTCCCTGTTCTTGGGAATTCACAGATGAGAAGATAATACATGACAGAGAAAATCCTCTCAGTAAAAATGTATCAGGTGAGGCTGGAGAGATGTCTCAGTGGTTAGGAGCACTGGCTGCTCTACAGAGGACTTGAATTCGGTCCCCAGCAACCAAATAGAGGCTCATAACTGTGTGTAATTCTAACCCCAGAAGGCCCAATAGCCTCTTCTGACCTCCCTGGCTCTTAGGCACACATGTGGCATGTATATATACTACAGAAAAAAAATATTCATATACACAAAAAATAAACAATTTAAAAACATTTTAACATAACAAGTAATACTAACCAAAATCTTTTAACAGTTACATTATGCCAGGTGTTATGTGACTAGGTAACAGTTACACTGTGCCAGGTGTTACGAATTAAATTAACCACTTTATATGAGCCTATATCATTCACAAGGAAACAGTTTTAAGACGAGAAAGGACTTTTCCAAGATCACACAAGTCACTGATATGAACTCACACTCCCACCCCATGCTAGTCCAAGCCCACTTCTTAGCTGCCATGCTGCTGTTTTTCAAATGAGACTAATCATAAGAAAAACATGGTCAGGGTGCCATGCATGCAGCCCAGACAGAAACAGATTAGATTTCAGAAGAGGCAAAAATCACCCTGGCATATGAAATAGTCCTAAAGTAAGTAAGTTAATTGAACATTTGGTTCATTATCCACGAAAAACAATTTGTGAATGTGCCCTTTATTCTCAGACTGGGAGGCATCCCACTGTGGCCACCCTGAGGGCTACCAAAAAAATACTGTTCCTAATGGGAATAATGGCCATAACGAGCAATTCATTCTGCGAAGGGCAAGACTCCATGCAAATTCCCTTCTGTGGGTTAAATGAGGACTCCTGGACTTTACTCCTTCTAATGAGCAAAGTCCATAATCTGGTGAAGCCAGATTTCGAACCACAGGATGAAGGGGAATAAAGAAGAATTCAAGTTATCAATGTGCTATTACCAACTGGTTTATACACTTAACATTAATTTTAAGATTCATTTTTGTTGTTCAGTGGTTTCTTTGTTTTGAAACGGGGTCTCCCTACGTGTCTAGGTGGCCTTTAACCGCTAATCCTCCCTTCAGCCTTCTGAGTCCTAGGACTAAGTGTTCATTTTTTTCTTAGATTAAAGTTTAAATGTAGATATCATTGTCATTAAAGCTTCCACAAGCTGTTTAACTCCCAAGCAATTATTTATAAAACTCTAAATGTATATCTATATGGAGATCTGTGATAGATGGATGATATGTGATAGATGTATTTAGATTCATCAAATTTCATTATCACATTAATAAGAAATAATTAAGTCAACAAAGTTTTACAAATTTACAAATAGTTAAAGCACACTAATGCCAGGAGCTATCAGTCCTGCACCTCAGCACCTTTAACTTTTTTTCTGAAGACACTACTCCAATTTCCTTTGGGAAAAAAATCATATTTGTCCTTCTAAGTTCTTCCATTGGTTTGGGCACACTTTCTCATGACCCAGGTCTGTCTGATGAATATATCAAAACTCGGGGCATAGCTATTGTTCTTTTTGTTTTTTGTTTTGTTTTTGTTTTTCGAGACAGGGTTTCTCTGTAGCCCTGGCTGTCCTGGAACTCACTCTGTAGACCAGGCTGGCCTTGAACTCAGAAATCCACCTGCCTCTGCCTCCCAAGTGCTGGGATTAAAGGTGTGCACCACCACCACCCGGCTATTGTTCTTGAGTAGCCATTTTACCTACTACAAGTCAGCTGGCATAAGCTGGTGCCAGCCTTTTTGCTGAAACTGTAAGGGAATAAACACATCTTCACTTTCTGCTGAGAGACTCGACAGCATTGAACTCTATGAAGGACAGTTACCTTGCATCCCTCCAAGAAGAGGATGCTTGTGAGTAAATCAAACATCAAACAGAATCAAGCTTCCTGAAGCCATCATGTGAACACGTTGATGAAGTCATAGCTGAAGTCAGTTACTATGCACTTGATAAACTAGAATCAAACAATATTTTATGGCATCCAAGTTTTAGGGTAATCTAGTCATTAGCCTACTGTACCTCAGCCAATCTTAAAAAACAAAAAACAAAAACAAACAAACAAAAAAAAACTTACTACTTTTCCATGCGAACAGGCTCTAGAAAGGTAGGTTAGATGGCTACTTTGTCTATTTCAAATTACCCAATAAACTGAACTCACCCAGTAGCTTTCATTAAAAATAGATCACTTTAAACATATGTGGGTAACTCTGTATTAACAAACTCCCACTTGCAGAAAGCTGTCATTTACAACAATTATTGTTAGTATTCCGTGACATTATTATTCATCTGATGATCATCAACAGCCCTAAAAAATGTAGGGTTCAGATCCCTATCCAAGTATCTCTTTCTCAGGAGAAGAAACTGACTCTGGCCCCAGGTGAGCATCACAGCCAATGAAAAAGCCAACTCCCAAGGATTTGCTGGGTCCCCAAGGGAGCTTTCGCTCATCCTTTGGACTCCAAAAAGAGGCCCAATGAATGCTCTCCATCTGCAAATATCCTTTGATGGGAATATCACATTTCAGACAGTAACTATGGATTCAGGAATGCCACTCTTAATAGCCTGCCAAAGTATCAAGTCCTAATGTTTCTAAGGATGAAATATTGCAGTACCAAGCAACCAGGAAGTGGAAGCAAATTCAGGACCAGGGAGCCTAAATGGACATGACAAACAACAGGAACCTAATGGGCCAGTACAGAGCTCAGAATGTGGCCTCCTTCACTCCTAAGTTATCTTTTTACACTTGTAATATGACAGGTAAATTCCTTTTTTTAAAAAAAGGCAAGAGCTCAAAAAAAAGGAGAGATATTCTAACAAGCACCCCCATTCATCTATATTTAAGCACAAAGCCTGGGGCTTATCTGCCTGGTTAAAATTCTGAAGCACTGAGTCCGTATGCCTGGGTGGTTGGTTATTCTATGTGGTTGTTTTCTGTAACTTCCTCTAGTCTTTTATTCAGATCAAATTACTTTCTCCCAAAGGTCCAGCTATATCCAGACTCTTCCTTTCAAGAACCAATAAATTCATTATTGTTGTTTGTTTATCCCAGTTATAATTGGGTACTGTGTTCTTACAGGACTGACATAATATATGTAGGAAAAAAAGGTACCCAGTGGGTGTACATTACATGCTAACAATTATCACCTCTACAATGTAAAACTATTGATGTTTCCTACTTGCCTTGTTTTTTATGTTTAAGTTCTAACTCTTCTAAAAATTAACATATATGTCATATTTATACAGAAAACAAGCCAATTGGTTTTTAAATTGCTAGATTGAAAACATTCATGTCAAATTAGTACCAGACACTCCTCTAAAGTAGTTGAGAATATATAACACAATTACGCTCCTCAAACAGCCAACACAAATGCATCCCCACTGTACTTGCCTTTACTGCTATCTAGGGACTGGACTAGCCAGAGCTGAAACACACCAGACTGACCATGGTTCTGAAGGTTGGTGGATGGAGCAGCTACAAAAGGCCATGGACACACAGGCTTGGGATGGAAGGCCTCATGCACCTGGCATGAAAAGGAGGGGAGGGGCACTCTGTAAACAGAACAGGAGTCATTTGGTGACTCAAATAGTTGGGAATATGACTACTCAGCAAACCTCTCCTGAAAGATCCAAAGTCCCTTTCACGTGTCTCAGCCACTGCGAAGATTTTCCTTTAATTCCTTCCTTCAACGGTTCGCTTCTTTCTGCTCTGCCAGAACTGTCCATGGTAAGGTTTAGATGATGAATCACTCTGTTTAGGAGTGATTACATCAGCACTTTTCCCAGGTTCAACTCAGACCAATTATCAGCACAATTTATACCCCGGGGTTTCTAAAGTCAGACTCGATTCTCATCAACATTAGGAAATATTCAAGATTCCCAAAATAAGCTCTACAGACTCACTCAAGTGCAACTATTTTCTATACCAAGTGTCTAAATTTACAGCTCCAATAATAGTGCCACAACCACACTGCTCTTGCTACCATTAGATGTCTCTTCCTATGTGGGTATGAAGAATATATCCTCCTTCCTGCAGCCTCTCGGAAAATGTGTGAGCAGAGAAAGCAATCAACTTCTGTCTTATTACCATTGTTGCCAAGGAAAAAAACCTTACCCATCTTTCCTGGATAGCAGCATTGAGAAATGTGGTTCAAAACAATTAAGTGCCAGCAAGATGGTTCAGTGGGTAAGGAAACTTGCCACCAAGCCTAGCAACCAGCATTTGGTCAACCAAAACTACATAGTGGAAGGTGAGAAGTGATTCCCAAAAGTTGTCCTCTGATTTCCACACATGTGCATGCAAAAAAGCACACATCCACGCATACGCATGCTCACACACATGCGAGCACACTCATACACACATGCACATGCACACATAAAATAAAAATTAAATGAATATTTAAAAACATAAGCAATTTATTTAAAAGGAGCAATAGAGATAAGAACAGAAAATTATGTATACGACTGTCCTTTCTTTTAAAAGAAGTAACATTCTTCACACAGACACTACTCTACAGACTCGGATGGAACTCTGGTTGTAATAAGAGAAATGTCAACAAGATTCTACAATAAACTTTTCTTCTTGTCTGCTTTATTTCTGTTCTGAGTCAAGGGTCCAAAATTAGTGACAGTGATTCTCAACTTCTGTGAAGTTAATTATATTCTCAGCAAAGAAGAAAAATATACAACAGGTTCTCCAACACTTCCCACTTTTCATCCAGAGTTTCACTGTTCTCAGACGGTAGAATCTTCATTTGCCTCATACCACAGTTGGAATGTCTGCCCCCTCCAAAACTCATGCTAAATTTAAGTGCCACTTCACTGACATACTGGGAGATAGGACCTTTAGACAGTGTTAAAGCCCTAAGAGTTCTGCCATCAAGAATGCACCGATACTGTTAGAGCAAAAATCCAATGCCTTCCTCTCTTTTACCTCCTGCCACATGACCCATTCCATCATCAAGAAAAACAGCACCAGATATGGGCACCTTATACTGGATTTCTTACCCCCACAACCATAAGCTAATAAATCTCTGACCATTGTAAAGGAGCCAGCCCATGGTATTGGATTCAATCTTCACACAAAACACATTAAGATATGTGTTTTCTTTACCCAGAAGAGTCATGATGGCAACCGATAGAGTAGGTTTACTTATCGGCAATGATATCAAAACTAAGCCCAAATCCACAGACCTTTTACAAAACCTAACCAATAAAGAAATGGCATAGGAAAGACAAGAGTCTAATATAAGATCTCATGCTATTTCATTAAGTACCTTCTCAAAGATTCAATAGAGACTTGCTAGGTTCAATTTTCATAGATAATTAATCAGGACAGGCTACACTTTTTGCAACATTTTCAGAGTTGAGAATTGTAATTCATTATAGATATAAGCTTCATTCCAAATTACCTATATCATTAAACTATACAAAGCAGAGAGAAAATAGATTAGTGTGAGCATGTGAACTGGCTAGGTATATTAAATCCATATTAAAGTCTACTACATGCAACACATGTAAGAGTAATGTCAAAAAAGTCAAAAACCATTCCTTAACCCACACAACATAGCTTCACTACAGTTTCATATGCTACAGTTCTTATTTCCTTACATTAAAATCCTATGTGTATCATTTCAAGTCATCTGAAGGTAGCTTCAGTTCATTGGAGTGCACAAAAGGATGCCACTTCAAAAAAGATTGACTATTAACAATTTCCTGCTCAGAAGGAACCTGTGGAGAAAGCATGTAGTGACTTCTAAAGCTTGTGGTAATACGGTAGGCACGGCTACTCTTTAATTGGGTGAAGGACATCCAATTACTGAAATGTCAGTTGTCAAACTTAGAGTTTTCTTTTTTTTCTACAACTATTCCCTCATAAGATCCATCAAGTATCAGTTTTATTTAGAAATGTATTTGTCATAAATATATTTAGATATTCTTCATGATCTGAATAAGCTTGGAGTTCTCTTTTGAAGAATTATGCTGTTATGAATTTTATAAAGTAAGAATTAGACAGTCATCTGAAATTGGCCCTTTCATGGGGGGAGGGGATAGGGAAGAGCTACTAAAAAAGACTAAATTTCAAAGCTATAAATAATTCATTGTAAATGCCATATAGAATACACAGTCATCCCAGGACCTCCTACCACAGCAATGAAGGATGCTCAGTCCTGATGAATGTGGTAAGGCAAAATCTTTATTGTTCAGGTAAATATGAACTATGCTTGATGTGCCTGTTAATAGGAAAATGAACTGAAGAGTGCTGCTCCTGTGATACAGCATAGGGGGTGGGGGGGGATGATTGCTTCACCAAAATAAACTAACAATGACCAAACCTCACTAATAGTGTGGTGAAGTTCCCCCCAAAGGTTCCAAAAGGTGCTTGCTGCACCTCTTTCTCGCGGCTCTGGGAATGGGATCCTTGATCAGCTAGAGAGCCTGTGATCACAAGTATGTGTTCTGCACATAACTTCCTGCCCTGTGAGGGTGTAACACCTTTATGTCATGAGACAAGACAATCCTACGTTAAAAGTAACTACAGGGAGAGGGATGGAATCTGAAATCTAAGACCTGGATCCAACAGAGCCTGACTCCAAATATGCCTGAGTAAATCATCTCTTTTCCCTCTGACTCAATTTCTGCATCATTTTGTCATTAATAACAGGAAGAGTGAAGAAATAGAATTTGCACTTCTGACTCAATAAAAGTCCACTCAGAAAGACAAGACTGTGCTGTTTCATCAAATGGTCTACTGATGCTATTCATCCCATCGTTTGGATCTCTCCTTTGAGAATTATTACCAACTGATTTTCCATAGAAACTCAGAATGGAATCTGAGCATCATTTGGCTTGGGTGGAAAGGAGGAAGTGATCCTTAATGAACTTTATTATATATTCACCTGGTTTTGTGTTCAAAGGTCTACAGTGAGCACAAAGTATCAGTATTTAGATACCCACTACTAAAAGGAGCTGCAAAATGAATACAGTTTCCATTGACTTTCTCATGAGTTGTGGCCAATAAAAACCACCCCACCCCACCCCCAGTTAGAGTGACTTTACTAAAGAGTTATTGCCACATACCCAACTAAATTCAGCACTGAGTGTTTAAGAGGGAACGCTGGAGGAATGAATCACACCATGGTTCATAGATAAAGGAAACACGTAGGGAGAATGACTTGGCCAAACGCAAAAGTGAGTGAACTGAATCTACACTATTATTGGGGAGGGGGAGGACTCGATAGGTAGACCTACTCTCAATTATCCACCGTTCCTATCTGATCATGGGCAACTATTTAACTTACCAATGAGATGAGTATGTTGTGAGCTAAATCATAAAAAAGTACATGAATAAAAAGCATTCACTTGCCCAAACCTAGCTCATTTCAGAAATGAATTTCTCTCTATTCTAAATCTAAGACTTTGAGAGCAATAACGTGGTGTGTGCTCTTAGGAGGGTAGACTGACCAAGCTCCACACCCACTGAAGGATTTTTCTTACAAAATCTATACTTCTAGTTTCTACTCTCCCAGATTTGGAGACTTGTCACTGCCTGGGAACCTCTTCAAAAGGCCGTTGCTAGTGCAGGCTCGCCACAGAGAAGTTTCAGCTGATTTTTTTTCTTCTGGTCAACCAGTTCTAACTATGACATTGGTATTAGATAGGATACTCAGTTAAGAAACATCACTTAACACAAATAAGTACTAGTCAATAACACACTTGTGAACTTATCTCTATTAGTCCTCCAGACCCTCCCAGACACATGCTCTCCATATCACTGTGCGTTCAGGGAGGTTACACATGGCACGTCAGTCACATACCTACCTAAAAGAGACTTTACTTTGAGGCCCAGGCAGAGGCTCTAGGATGAAGGTCTGTGGGGCGTGACACTCCTGCTCTCCCTCTTAAGGACTGTCTGTCTCCCTTTGTTTCTATCCCTAATGTGTTTATGAACACAGAAAACCCTTCCAAAGCCCTTGCTCCATGACTCCAAAGCCAACCTTGCCATTAGCTTGAACTCGTCAAAACTGAGAAGTGTTAGAAATCTTAATAATACTTTTTTTTCTCTTTAAAGTACCCAAGGACATACTGAAATTGCCTTCTAATGGGTGCTAAGCTTTGTCTGCACTGTTTGGAATTGAGCCGTTACTCCTTAACTTCTCAACGAGCCATGCCTTCTGGTGGTAACTGACTTTCCTCTGATTTTAAATAGCCTGAGAAGCTGTCTAAATTTATTCCATAACTAAGTCTATAAACTAGTCAGATTCAACTTTGAAGGTTAAAAATCTGTTTAACCATCAGATAAAATACATAGAATCACACACACACACACACACACACACACTCACACCACAGGCACATATGTACACACGCACATATACTGAGCACAGGGCCCCCAATGGAGGAGTTAGGGGAAAGACTGAAGGAGCTGAAGGGGCCTTATCTGGCATCAATGGGAGGGGAAGCCCTTGGTCCTGTGAAGGTTTGATGCCCCAGCATAGAGGAATGCTAGGGCAGGGAGCTGGGAGTGGGTGGGTGGGGGAGCACCCTCATAGAATCAGGGGGAAAGGGGATGGGATACAGGTTTCAAGAGGGGAAACTGGGAAAGGTGATAACATTTGAAATGTAAACAAGTAAAATATCCAATTTTTTTTCAAAAAAAAAGAACAGCTATTCAGTCATAGCAAAGTATGTAGACAGGTTATAAAGGTGGATTTTTGTTGCTGTTGGGCTTTGTTGTTATTGTTGTTGTTGTTGCTGCTGCTGCTGTTTAGAATTGAGTATTGAAATAGGGTCTCATGTAGCTCCAGCTAGCTTTGAATTTACTATAGCTGAGGCAGGACTTGTCATTTGTCTCTACTTCCCTAAGTGCTGGGATTACACGTGCGTGCACTGCTGTGTCTTTATATACTTTCGTATACTCTGTATGCTTTGTACATTCTATATACTTTTCCTAACATGCTTAACGTGTAACATTATTTTTAAATCAAAACTTAGAAAGATGGGGGAAAAAAGGAAAAATGGGCAGAAAATTATGATATTGACTTGCAAAGGAATTTTTCTCCGGATGCATCAATCAACTTTCAAAGGATACTGAGAAGACACCACAAGGAATCCAGGTAGGACTCCAACCATACACTAAACTTGTGTGGTTGGTTACACGTGTGCCTAACCTTCCGCTGAGCCAGAAGACAGACACATGCATATAACCCAGCCCCTGGGGACCTGAAAGGGGAGGTTACAGGTTCACTCTTAAGTAACATACTGCTTTTCAGTGTCACCTGAAGAACTTGAAAAAAAAATGAAAGGCCTACATTTTAAAATGTCCCTTGCCACCATGGCAATGAGCTAACCATTCTACTATATGAACCCGTTGCCTTCATCTCCATCGTGGTAAAGCCATGTCCGAAAGATGTTTGGAAGCATGTCTCTCAACAACATACTCCATTCCTATTGAAAACAGTTGCACTTCTACATTACAAAGGTCTGCAAATGGAGTTATTAGCTAAGGTCCAGAATGTTTGGAGGGAGGATTTTTCTTGTCGACTTCAAATGCTGCCGCTCTGTTTCAAAAGTAAGGCAGTGAGCTAATAAATTGAAGCCCTCAGATGACATTCTGTCAAAACATCTGCAAACGTTTATTTTGCTGCCACAGTTCAGCTGAAAGCAGCTCCTACTGAGAAACAGACACGGCTATAATGTTGATTCATGCTTTTGCAGCTTCAAAACTTCATGACCATAACTTTTGTTTTTTTAATGGTTTCAAATTACTCACAGAAAGTCGCCTCTGACTGGTAAATACAGCAAATCCTGGTTTAAGCTGTCCCTAAAGACATCTTTCTCTGCAGCTTTGGGTCTTAATTGAACCCTCAATTATCCCTCATGCTCAGAAATGGGCAAAATATCACTGTCTGCTTCAATGATGAAGTCTAAAAGCCAGGGTATCAGAGGGTTCCCTCATCAAGTAAGTACTCTCAATTGAAAATATCTATGTGACAGTCACTGAATCTGGCATGGTTCAAAACATAATGTGTATTCAGATAACTCAAGCATTCAGCTAACCTCAAAATAATCTCTATAAATCTCTGTTCTCTGACTGTAAACTTGGAAGCCTCTCCTGGATGTTTCAATTAAAACAAATAGTTCTATGTTTAATTTCTTATAGAAATATCCTCATGAAAAGGATACTTCAGGTTAGTCTGTCAAGTGTCCCACCCCAGGAGCACCTGGAGCCACATCTGCAAAGGCAGGCTTCCACCTCTACTGGAGAAAGTCAACCTTGGTGTGCAAACCATGGATTCTAAATGACTGCACCTCAGTCCAGGTTCCTGTGACTAACCATCATGCATTCCTTTCCGTTTCTTGTCAGAGTCCGGGTAATGATTATTCAATATCTCCTTTCTATGTCTCTGCTTTGCTTGGAAACACACTCAAACCAAATACTTTTCCAGATCAAAATAGTACATTGCTTTCTCAACCTAGGTGAGGTCTGAATTATTAGGAGAATAATCTTGGATAAGTCAACTCTGTCTAAGTCAATGCTATTTGTCTGGGTCTTAGATTTGATACTAATGGTCACGGAAAAGAGGAAAAAACAAAGAATTCTGTGGGAAAGGGAGGAACCTACAAAAGTCAGCCAAATTTCCAGTCTCTCAAGATAGTCATTGTTTGGCTTGATAATTTTATAAATTCCAAGAAAATCAAGCATATTATTATTTAATATGTTTGGCTTATCCAATGTCCTTCAGTTCCACCGATGAATAAGAGATGACTCTGGCCTAGTAGGTTGATTCACAGATTCTTAATGAATATCTGACATGTGCAAAAAATATGTGCTCATACTTTAGTATGCTCTGGATCAAGAGTTTTATGTCTCAAAAAGGAAAAGCCCACATGTCCAAATCTAGTTACGACTGTATTTTAATTTATTTATTCATCTAATAAATATGTACTAAACACTCTTTGTGTGCTGGCCACTTCTGCACTGTCCCATAACAGAGTAATATTGCCAAGGTTTTTTACTCAAAGCACTTGTGAAAGTTACAAGTGTAGGTTTCAGTGTGCTGAGGCACAGAACATGAAAAAAGAAAAAGAGTTTATGGACATATTCTGGGATAAGTCGTGAATGGCTCCGTATACTTTGGCAAGGCAGTTAGAATGTACTCTGTACTACCTACCAATAGGGAAGTATAGAGGGTTATGAGCAGAGGTAAAAAAGTGATACATGTTTTTATCTAGCTCATCTAGATAGATAGATAGATAGATAGATAGATAGATAGATAGATAGATAGATAGAGGATAGACAGTAGATAGATGATAGATAATAGACAGATAATAGATGATACATACATACATACATACATAGATGACAGAAAGATAGATGATAGATACAGAGTAGATACATGATAGACAGATAGATAGATAGATAGATAGATAGATAGATAGATAGATAGATAGATATGGTAGATAGATGATAGTCAGATGACATAGAACTATATTACATGAAAGACAGAGGATGTCTAGTCGGAAGAGGGAAGAGCACAGAAGGGTGGGGAGGAGGAACAGAGGAAGATGGTGAAGAGGCTATGAACTAAATATACTGACACATCTGTATGAAAAGAGCATAATAAAACCCCTATTGTTTTGTACACCAGCTGAAAGCATTAATTAAACCTTAGAGAATTATGTTTTAGAAATTTGTGTAGGTCAGTCCCACACTTGTCATGGCAGAGGAGAAGACAGTCAGGCACTTTCCACAGTGAATGCACCTGTAGATATGAGGTCAAGCCTGGCACAGGCCTCCTCACACTGAGGTCAGGCCTGGCACATGCCTCCTCACACTCACACTGACCACCCCTTGCATCCCCGCATCCTTGTTTTCTCAGCTGCTCTTTGGCCCTCTCCCATCTGCTGTCTTGCTTCCAAGCCTTAGCATTCTTTTGCAACTCTGTCACCCTTGTATCAGACAACATCTGATTAAAGATGGCTTCCACAGATAAGGTCACCTACCCAAGCAGGTAAAACATACTCGAGGCAAATTTAAAACTCACATTTCCAGCTACAACCTAATCAATGGTACTGCTGCTCCTAGGCGTGCCCTGGAAAGGCAACCCAGAGCCCATGTCCTCAGTGACTCTCAGTCTACATTCACTGCTACTCACTCTCAGTGACAGACTGAAGCACCTTTAAGTACATCTTCCAGATACCGAAGGCAATATCTAAGGCAAGCAATTATCCAAACAGCCACCCCTGTAATGTTACCTAGACAGGCTCAATGATTTGATTTTCTAGATATATACAGATTTTCAAGTTTCTGACCCTCAAAGGAAGGATAGCCAAGAGTCAATATTTTCACACAGAAAAATCAGTTCGTGGGTGAAGTCACGAACTAAACTAGATTGGAAACCCTTGGAGAGAAGTTTCTCTAATGAGTTTCTCACAATTAAAATGGAATCAAGCACACAATTTTCTCTTAAAAGCTTTAATGAAACATAAGCAATCACGTTTAAGCAATTGCCACTCATCTAATGTTTACTGAAATGGTTTACAACTACTTCACATGCCATTTTCTCAAGTCTTCGGGCTTGCTTGCCTTTCCTGCTTGCATATTAAATTGCTTGTTAACTATTAATAAAGGAGGAAGGGAAAGCAGGATCTGGAGGTCACTTCAAAAGTTAAAGGAGCTTCTATGAAGCATGCCCAGCTCTTTGTGGCACTAACCAAAGCCAAAAGTGGACCGTGGTAAGCAACATGGCACCTATAAGAAGTACCTCCCTTGTTGCCACTGCCATACATGGAAAAAAAATCATTTTTTTGCAGGTAAAAATGAGTATCGGCATTACTGATACAGGACTAAGAACAAAATAATACCTAGGAAAAGATAATATATCCAAAAAATTCCCCATCATACCACAGGGACACATGCTCCACTATGTTCATAGTGGCCTTATCTGTGATAGCCATAAGCTGGAAACAACCCCAGATGTTCCACAACTGAAGAATGGATAAAGAAAACGCAGGTTCGCTTACACAATGGAGTACTATTCAGCTATTAAGAACAAGAACAACATGAGTTTTGTAGGCAAATGGATGGAACTAAAAAATATCATCCTAAGTGAGGTAACTCAGGCCTAAAAGACATGCATGGTATGTAGTCACTAAGTGGATACTAGCCAAAAAAGCACAGAATACCTAGGAAATAATCCACAGAATTCAAGAAGGTTAACAAGTCCAAGGGCCCAAGTAAGGATGCTTCAATCCCACTTGAGAGGGAGAAGAGAGCAACCACAGGAAGCAGAAAGAGGGAGGGAACTGGGTGGGTGAGGGAAGGAGGAGGGGAAAAGGGGAACATGATCAGGTATTGGGGTTGGACCAGGAGAAAACCCTGAGGGCGAACAGAATGAATGAAAATATGCAACGTCAGGGATGGGAGATTGGGGGGGGGGGCTTCTAGAATGTACCAGAGACCTGGGAGATGAGAAACTCTCAGGACTGAAAGAGATGAACCTTAGATGAAATACCCAACAGTGGAGAGAAGGAATTTGTAGAGTCCATCTCCACTAGAAAGACAGGGCATCAAGTGGAGGGATGGGGTTGCCATCCCACAGTCAAAACACTAGCTCTATGGATCAAGGCTAAGTCTGGTCATTGATGGAATGGAAATGGAACAGATTTCCAGTACACTTGCTATGAGGTTGAATTAGACAATACAGAAGTGGACCTAGCACAGACCCAAGAACTTAACAGGTACTCAAAAGATGTTGCTGGAACTGAATCTGGAGCCCTCTAAAAATCTGGGGCACTTGCAATGCAGGAACATGTTGATACAGTTTTTCTAATAGGTACCAAATATACAAAAGAAAGAAAGAGCCAAAGGAGGGGAGGAAATGGGGATTAAACACAGTCACCTCAAATGTTCTAGCTGTGATCTGATTGATAAAGAGCAGTGGTACTTCAAAATGATACCTGAAGCTATGCTTTTGATCCTGGTTTTACAACGTGAAACTATGGCTTTCTGCTTTAATCTTTTTCCTATTAATAACACATGTGACATGGCAGCCAGTCAGATGGTTCTGAGGACAAAAGTGCTTGCTCTACAGCCTGATGACCTGAGTTTCATCTCTAGAACCCAAGATAGAGAGAACTGAATCGCCAAAAGCTGTCCTCTGACCTCTACAAGCAAATGTAAGCGCGCACACACACACACACACACACACACACGCACACGCACACGCACACGCACACACACGCACACAATAAAATTAAAATATAATAAAAATTTTAAAAGTACAGGATGATCATCAAATTACATTTTATTTGGGCATACTAAGAGATCTATTTTCCATGCAGTGGCCCATGGAATACAGGCCAGAAGACATAAGAATGCCCTTAAGCAAAGCAATCTGCCAACATTCTAACACAGAGACAAGGATGCATGTAAGACTGTAGTGGGTATACTGTACTCCTGTGGCATGAACCTTACCACTGTGCAAATGCCATTTGGACTACAGTTTCTGTTAACAACCAAGTGGCTTTTCCTCACTCAAGAGAAGCAGGACATGAATAAACTGACCTCCACCAGCTATTACATCCCTCCCTTCCTCCCTTCCTCCCTTCTGCAGAAACCTCGGACTCCTATTTGTAGTGTCCGCCTCTTGCATGGGCTACGTGATTGCAGACCACCATAACACTCACAGAAAACGGAAAAACAGAGGCAAGTGAAGTCTAGTGAAAATTACCACAGAGAGGGAAAAAAAAGGATGACCTAGTCTGGGTTTTATACTTTCTTTTTATGACAGATGATAAGCACCATTTATTATATGATGTATTGCAAACATCAAAAAATGATTACTACAAAGAGTGGCAAAGTTTCAGGAAACATGATGGAGCTTGAAGAAACAATCTGTCTAAAATCCATTTTCCAAAAATCTACGCTTGAATGGAATATAAGTTCTTACATTTCAAATACCCTTATTTGGGTCTAACACAGCATCATCTTCTTTGCCTATACGGTTTCTGAGTTCCAATATTACCAGTGCTATCTATGAGTTATGCATTGACAGAGAAACAGTCACCTTACAAGGTCACCACCAAAATTTGTTTGGCCTGTCTCAAAATAGGTAAGGCCTCGCCAGCCTATCCCATTGCAGAAGGAAAACCTGATAACGGCTGTAGCCAGTGTGCACACTAGCTATCTCTCCTCTATGGCCCCTGGATATCACAGAGTCACTCCAGCCACCTTGTTTAGCACAACCTAAAAGTCCGCAGGGACATTTAAGCCTGATAACTATACTACATTCAAGACTGTGTACTTTCCAGAGCCTCAGAGTGCAAGATGGGGAGAAACAGTGAGCCAGTCCAGAAGACAAACAGCTCAGCTCACAACGGGAAGAGCAATTATAAGGCAACCCACTAGGCTCAAGGCTCACAGACTCGGTTCTCTGAATTCCCTTTGCAATGAAAGTCCACTGCCTTGCATTTCCAAAGGTCATTTTCACTCATAAGGAGTATCTGTTTCCTCCACGTGTGATGGAACACAGATAACACCATCATAACCAAGCAGGAAAACCAGAGTCACCAAATTTTAGAATCGGAAGGAATATCTGGAGATGACACAGAAGTATCCTTCCCAAACAAGAAAACAGGCTGAGACCCTGAAGGGTTTCTCCAGGCTTAGCGAAAATTAAAAGTTAGAGGTTATCATCATCAGCCTTGGTGACATTAATCTTCCTAGGACATGCTTTGTCAGTATAAACTGGTTGTTTCCAAGGTTTTTAAGTATATATTTTACAGGACAATAAGACAGCTCAGTGGGTAAAAGCACTTGCTTCAGCTGAATTCAACCTTGGGGACTCCACATGGCAGAAGGACAGAACCAACTCCTGCAAGCTGTCATCTGACCTTCATATGTATGTCTTAGTATGTGCACCTACACACACACACACACATACACACACACACACTATAACATTTTTCAATTTTTTTTAAATATTTCTTTTGTAAGACTGAAAACCTCATTATTTCAAAACCCCCACCACGGTCCCAATTCCCTACTCTTTCCTATGTCCCCCATACATTGCTATTGCCGTCAGCATCATTCTGCCTTAAAGCTGAAATAAAGTAACATCTTGATGAGCAGTATCATTCACCGTCAATACAACACAAGCACCAAGGACCAAATATAGAAGGCAAAATCAGGACTGTGTCAGACTTCGGGCTCAGTGCTGCTCATTTGCCCAGCACCTGTCTTCCGGTGCCTGATTTCCTATGTCCTAGACAACAGGGAGGCTGGTCAAAGCCAGCTGACTGAGGTCATACATCCTCCTGCCACATTTTGCCCTGTGGATAGCCAAAAAAAAAAAAAAAAAAAAAAAAAGGATCCTTTAAAATCAGCTAATTCAGCAGCTCATTCAAAAAAAGAATGATGTTCACTTGATGGATAGCTAGAAGCATGAGATGTCTTACTTCAAAAACATGTTGTGAAAATATGCATAATAAAATAGGCAACCATCTCCCTCGTGTTGAATACCAGAGGACATTTTAAAAGGGACAGGGTTGGGGGGCGGTCACTGACTGTGGAGCCTGGGCTACTTCCTATGGACACTTGTCAGCTGAAGACAGTCCTAACATCCAACAGAGAACAGACACTTTTGAAGGTATCAAACTCTCTTAGGAAATACCCATTCTCTTCTGTCACACTATTTCCACCTTTAGCCAAAAAGCTACATAATTTTGTGCAATCCACATCTGACCCTATTTGTGCATTTAGTAATGCAAGATTGTTATTGACTAAGTTGCTAAGTGCAACGTTTTATGCCTTACTACAAATCATAAAACACTATGAAGAACCAAATTCACTCCTTCCAAACTCAACCTCAAACCAAAATGTACATAGATGATTTTCATGTTTTCTGTTTCCTGCCACCTCCTTTCTCCACCCCTTGCCACTTTGGGATCCTACAGATCAAATTAGCATTTCTGAGGTTCATTATTTAGCAATAGATCTTACACAAATACCACTGCTGATAGCCAAAGTCAGGATGGATATTAGGTTGAATACGTGTTCTCTTGGACTAAGTCAGCTCGTGCAACACACCAAAATTTTACTATCCAGAGAAGAGTACATTCCAAAAAGTGACAATAACTAACGTTTTCAAGGTTGTTCACACTTTGTAATATGTGGCTTCACAAACCCACCAGGATAGAGAATGCAAATGGAAGCAGAGTCTTAGGTCATTGCATCAAGGAGTGGGAGAGGTAAGACTTGACCCAAGGTCTTCTGTTTGTCAATGCTATACTTACATATTTATACATACATATTCTTTATATTCTTGTAATGGTCCAAACATTATTTTCTTTGCCAAAGTATGTTTACATGTGCACATTTGTGTGTGTATTGTGTGTGTGTATATATATATATATATATATATATATATATATATATTTGATATATATATATATCAAATGAGAAATACCAATGTGAGGACAAATGGTAATATTCTGTAAGAACATGCTAGAAAGCAAGGGGCAGACAGACCATCTCAGTAATGAGCATATGTGTGGGATATGCCCTTTCCCAGAGAGGATATATGAAACTACATGAGCAGTTCAGTGTTCTAGGAAAATACTGTACTCAGCAAGCGGCAAGGCTTGGAGAACGCTCCAGGAGAAGCAGGGTCCTTCCCGCATGCTGCTGATTGCCAACACAAGAGCTGTACCAGCAAGCCCCTGGGCAGGGCACAGTTAATGCAGATTCTTCAAGGACTCTGACCCACAGCCAAGCCTCTGGCTGGATTTTACAAGGCCTTCTTTGTCTTGGGCCCCCTCCCAATACATGGGAAACCTCAGAATGTCTTTTGCCACTGAGTACAACTGAGCTGAGCCACTTGGGCTTATTGGCTCTAACTGCGGCCAGTCATTGGAGCCAAGACTTATTTCCAAGGCTTCTAAGTCCTGCAAACAACCTATACTTTGTAAGAACCTGTCTTTATCTCTAGTAAATGGTCAAGGGATTTTTGCCTCCAGTAATACTTGAAAATCAGATGAGAAAAAGCAGGGAGGGAAACTTCATACTTGCTACACTCTTTTCGACTGCCAGTGAGAGAAACTGGGCTCTGTCATACAGCAGAGCCACAAGGATATAGCACTTCTTTTTTTCCAATTTTCAATGTGAAAAAAAAATGAATTGCTTTTGATGTTCAACCCTGAAAAATTCCAAACATACATAAGAAAACTACTTTTTATTTTCAAATAAGAAAATGTAAGAGATGCCACATATAATCAGCAGAAATAATCAAATCATCCATCTCTCACGATCACCCCTTAGTACTTAAGGGATTATGACGAATCATAACTAACAGCCTCCAAACCGACAGTGCTTACAACTCTGAGTAAAAGCACCCTGGAAAACCAGGACCTCGTCATCTCCCAGGCATTGCTTACAACCAACATTCCGATCTTTTGTGTATGAGATACATCAGTTTCTAATTACGTCCGTTGCAAAATGCAAAGTAACGTCTTTCTACGTGCATGTGAGTCCACCAAGAAAGGCACAGAAGGTAACTACAGTAGGATGGAGAGAAAGAGGGGAAGAGAAACCTCCGGCTCCATCATTTACGTTATACTAGCTTTCCTCCATTTGATTCAAGCTACTGAAGTAAAAACACATCACAGTTTTATTTAAGTAAGATAAAGAAACAAAAGGACAAAAACAAATTTAAAAGATTTGGTTAGGGTGGAGGAGACACCAAAGACCTGAAAACAACTGCCAAATGACCCAAGACCACAGAAACGGAGGCTACGCAGAGGCGAGGATCGATGACCACGTGACCACCTAAAACACGCTCACTGGCGCTTCCTCAGCATGGGAAGAAAGGAGAGCCAGCACGCGGCTTCATCAATTTTGAAGAATTATGGGAAGGGATGACTCAGTTTTATGACTGCCTCTTCTCTTAGGAATATCCAACTTAAACCCACCCTAAAAATTTCTCAAGAAGGTTTTTAAGAATCATCTGTTCCCAAAAGCAAACAGAAGGCCAATCAACAGATCACTGAGCAAACACCTAGGATCTGCAACAGCTCCGGGGTCAGTCCTAGCTCCTGGGAACAAGAGAAAGGCATTCACCCCACTGTGAAGAGGGCAGTGTTTCTTCTAAACCTCCAGCCTGTGGGTTTGAATGCTGCTCACTGCTCCTGTCGCTGAAATCATTACCCCCAATCTACTCCAGCTTAATGCTTATGTCTGAACAAGCATGCTTTATTCTTTCGGCAAGCCAAAAAGCTTCAATTTACAGAAAGATAGTTTAGTGGTCTCAGAAAAGGAGTAAAGTGTACGTAATTTACTTAATGGAATAAATCTGAACATACAACAAAGGGGAAAAGAAAAAAGACCTTTTTTTTTTTAATCTGGAAACCTGCTATATTTTAAGTTAAATATACTAAATATACTCTTCATGTGATATTTATAAACATTTTGGGATACTACTTGTTATTCCCCTTTCATCAACAGAACAAGTCAACTACGTTCAAACCAGCAAGCCCGCCAGTTCAGCAAGGGGCAACCCCTGTGTTTGCATCCTCAAATCAATGACAAATGCGTTTTCTACAATTAATGGCAAAATCCCCCTCGCACCAGTTTCCAGGTGCCTTCCTTATAAAGCCAATCAGCCTTTGTTTAATTCAGCATGGGATGAGGAATGCTCTCCAGTAGGCATACTTACTAGCTTGCTGCAAAAGAAGCATCGCAAGCCACCTCGCCACTATAAAAAGATTTCAAACATGTTTTCTCTCTTTCTGGGCTGGTTGTAGGCATAAATTCTTCCCCAAGCCAGGTCTTAACCAATTCAAAAAAAAAAAAAAAAAAAAAAAAGACAACAGCCCAACAGCCAAACCTGAACTAACATCAACCTATGATCTAATATGATGAGTTTAACAACATCTCCAATAGCCTGGATCCCATGCCAAGGGAAATACAATGAACAGGCAATTCTGCAAAGATGAATCCCACACCTGTCAGTGGGAATCTGCCCCACAGCAGCCCATCAGATTTGCAAGGGGGGGGGGGAAGAACCTTCCTAAGCAGGGAGACCAGCTAGCTTCTCCCTGAGCTGCACAGAAAGATTACTGCTCTTCTGATTGCTTGGTTCCCTTTCTTCCAGAAAGATACAATGTACTTCTGGCTTAAGAAAAGTTGGTCATGGACACCACGGCTAAGGATCTTTTACAAGTTAAATTCCTCTTGTGTCCACTGGGTAAAGAAGGAGCCTCGTCTTTTTTCCTTGGAACCTCTTTATCTTGTGCTGTAATAAGTGATTGTGTCACAATTCCCTCAGCGCCCAGTGATGTTCTAAAGGTTTACCCTTCCTACTGACCACCAGTAAAAGGGCAGCCTACCAAGAGAATCCTTTCAATAAGGATGCTCAGACTGAAGAACAAGGGAACATCAGCAGCACAGTGTCGGTCTTGGAAATCCAAAACACTGGGATGGAAAAAAGGTTTCCCAGTGAGCATCTAATTGACCCTGAAGAGCCACCGTTAAATTAGCTTTGCAGAAGGGCTTCTTCATGTGACACCAGCAGACTATGGACTAAAGAAACCAGCTCAGTGAATGTCAGGGAACTTGACTGGTGTTCAACAAGACTCTGTTAAGCACATAATTTGTTACATTACACAGCATTCTGGATTTTATATTGGTAACATGTTTCTCCCAAGTGAATGATTTTCTAAGCCATTCTGTCTACAATTTAGTTAAGTGTTATACACTGTCTATCTAGTAGGAAAAAAAGAATCACAGAGAGAGAGAGAGAGAAAGAGAGAGAGAGAGAGAGAGAGAGAGAGAGAGAGAGAGAGAGAGAGAGACCTGGTGATCATAGCTGCTACATCAGTGTCCTTTCTTGACTCTTTTAAAGTTTCTTGTTTCTCTCTAATTTGCCTAACCAATTTATAACTCAGTTTGTAGTATTTCAGTTTATATAATAAGCACATCATCTTGAAATTTTTAAATCATGAGATAGAATAAAATTTAGTAATATTAAGGTTGATTTTTTTAGACCTTTTGCAAAGTATTGGTTCAATTGCCTAAGAAAGTTCAAGAAGCAGCCTGCTTTTGAACTGTTAACTAGTTAAGTATCAGCTTGAGTAGATGACCAAAAAAATTTAAATACTATGTAATCCAAATGTAAACACAGCCTAAAGCTTATGTGTCTAAAGTAACTTTTACAGAGCAATGGAAAATTAGACATTGCATCAGAGAAATAACATAGGCAGCTCCTGCTTTGCTGCAGATACAGCAAGTCTGTGGCCTCACTGAAGTGGCATTAGCCCATACTTGGTTGTGAACAACCACCATCAGACCATATCAAATATGAGATTTAAATAGCATTTCTAATCCTATCTTTGTCTTCATTCCTTCTCAACTAGTCTTCTACAATGTGATAAATGTGAAATCACATGTGCTTACCAAAAATATTCATCCAATTCTACCTGTTAGATCATGTATAATTCACAGGTTCAGGCTTTATCATTGAGGATACTAATATGTCAAAGAAGAGGTAAATTATATCTATAATACATCTCTCCTTGTGTCGTGAGAAAGTACCTTACTCCCTGTAAAATCCCAGGTTTCACTGTTTAACCTTTTACCCCTCCCCCCACTCAGCTAGCCTGATGTTCCTTACAAAATGGCTATGTTCTCTTGGCATGCCATTAATGGTAGGTTTGATTCACGACTGGTCAGATTTTATTTGGAGCATCTATCTGCATATAAATTGATGTTATTTATTTTGGTAAACTTTAACCTGATTCTTTTCATTTTCCACAATTCTACAAGTAGTAGCAGGAACCTTAATCTTGTCCTTTCTCATACACCAAGTAACAGGGTCAAGAGGAGGCTTTCCAAATGCTTTCTGACGTTTATGCTTTTCCCAGAGATTTTTCCACAGAGCCAAATAAGCCGAAGACTTCATCTCCTCTCCCACCTTTTGCACCAGATCACCTGATTTATTTGCATACTATGAGAAATCTAAGCCTGGTTCCTTTGCGAGGTGACCTCACACGTTCCCTTGAGATACTGAAGACCTAGATGCCCAGTCGTATGTGATAAAGCAATTACAGAAGGGATTTATTTATTAAACATTAATCTCCTGGTCATGCAGACTATCCAGAAAATCCTCAGACACTTTTACACTGAGAATTCGCTGGGAACAAATGTCTAAGTCTCCCAAGGCCTTTCCCTTCACAAATACGATAGGCCTTTCTCAAGCCTTCAATCCCCTTGACCTCTATGCTTCAGTTAGCACTGTTGAAATTCTCTCCTCGCATGGTTTCCCTGGGTGTTCTCTGTGTTCTTGTACAGACTCTTTGTCGCATTTGCTGACTGCCCTTTTTGTCTGACTCCACCCCCTTGGCTGGCAGCAGCTCCTAAGGTTCAAAACTTGGCTTTCGGCATTTCCCCTCTCAGTATTCACCAGACACAGAACACATCCTAAACTATCCTTCTACGGGCTGCTCAAAAAAACACACGAGCAAGTTTTCATGTCTCAAACTGGGATTCTATCTACGATTGCTAGCTGGTCCCCTGAGCTCTGATCCCTGACGCCTCAAAGGCAACTGGTCAGAGCTCATTCTTCCCAGTCTTGTAGACATTCCCAGCATCCTACCTTAAACCCTCATTGCTCTGTGAGCGCATCACAAGTCAGCCGCAAGCCGTCTCCCTCACACTTGACTTCGCTACCCCAGTCTATTCTAGCCTCCGCCACCTGGGCAATGATCGGCAAGAACACTGCCTCAAGAACCTAAGGCTCTTCTTTTCTGTTGTCTATGGCTTCAAAACAATAATGAAATTCGACATAACTTTCCAACATCATGGAAAGTCTCTGTTGCTCAAGCCAGTATGGTTGGGCAGACATTAACGTGTGACTTTCTGACGACTGTTTCCAAATCCATCTCCTCACACTCAACGGCTCTCCACACCTGGAATGGCGCTAACCTCTCTCTGAACATCTAGGTTTCTTTTCATTACCCTGTTAAGCACTCAGGTCAATCTCCACCTGCTCCATAGCTTTAGCAGGACTCCTTTACCGCCCAATACTCACACTTTGAGTGTGCAAGGGGTTCCCCCTCTACTTCTTGTGAACAACCTTGCAAATGCTCTCAACTTGAGACAAACATACTACCTCTCTGCTATATTACAAAACTGTCTAGCTTCAAGGAACCTCTTATATTGTATATTAGTTCTCGTATAAGAATTTACGGAACATTTTGGTACTAGATACAGTACAGTAACCAGCAAATAGCCATTAGTTAACATAACAGACCGGGGTTATATCCCTATACTTCAAATACAATTTTTTTAAAGATATTGTACATATAAAGCATATTTCAACCAATAGTTAAACAAGATCTCATCCTCTTCAATAATAAATAAACAGATAGATAGATAGATAGATAGATAGATAGATAGATAGATAGATAGATAGTTTTCACATCATTCTGTAATAGATCCATCCTTCCTTCTGTTCTCCTTGGTAGTTTGTCCACCTGCTGGAAGGAGAGAGAATAATCCTCACCTAACCTCATGACTTACTCCTTGGCTCAGCAACCTGCTTTGCTCAATGCAATTCCCAAAGGTAAAGCAAAGGCCATTCCCAGGGTCACCCAGGGCCTTGGACTCTCTGATGTTCCCAAAGACTGACAACCTGGAATATAATTCCACCAGCCACACTGCAAGCCAGAAATCTGCTTGTATTTCACTGTGAGACACAGAGCCATACATGTTTTGATGTCAAGGAGAACAAAAAACAACAGATACTCTGGATTTTTCTAACTCATAGTGTGAAATAGGGGAAAAGCAAGAATGGTCCATATCGTATACACCTTTTTAGAGTGGATAAATACTTGCACTATACAACACCCTTCGATGCAGGCGCTGTCCTGATGGCTCAAGACACCCTCCAGAGGCCTCTGAAGATACTCACCCCAGTTTTCTTCCCGACACGTTGTTTGCAGACTAGATTCAAATCCTCCAGGACTTGTAATCTCTATCAAAAACCAGGACTCTTAACATTTCTCAGGAATTCTTTCTTCAAGAAAAGTTCCTGGGAAATATGGACCTGAACTGATCTAACCTAAGTCGTCTTCCCATCACTATTAAGAATGGGACTGTGAAAGATAAAAATCAACCCAAGAAAAGAGTTGTACCACATGCCGTACTGGTAACAACTGTTCTGATGCTACATCCCAGAATGGCAGAAAGAAAGATACTAAGATGCAGTTGGTACATACTATATATTCAGATAACATAAAAAACTTTTAGGACATTTTGGGAGATGGAAAATTAGATGTTGGAGCAAAGCAATATGAGTCATTTATTCATACCGAATCTTTTTGCAATGTAGCCCAGGCTGACCTCAAACTCATCATCCTCCTGCCTCAGCCTCCTCAGGCGAGGGTTACAGATATACACCACCACACCTAGCTCCATACTGAATCTTTATGAGACCTAGCTCATTGAAAATACTTTGGTTTTGACCCGTAGTTCAGAGGGAAAGATCCATCAAAACATTCAGGAGAAGAAAGATCACTCTTCTGCTTCATCGGTGTAGAGAATCAGTACTGGATTACAACCATAACTACCCAGAACTAAAACTCTGAAACATGAGTTTCTAAGAGAAACCCAGAAAAAGCACGTCAATGAGTCCTTTCTCTCAATGGGCAGAAAAGCGTGAGCACAGCACTACAAATGTTTTTTATGAAAGTCAACTTCGGATTGAAAACACAAAGGCCACACTGTACGCTGAAGCTACAGATACAATACAGCCGAGGGCAGAGCGCGAAAGGTCAGATACCAGTTAGTAATGGAAACATGATCCCATAAACGAGAGAGGAAACAATCACCGAGCAGAGCGTCTCAAAGGAGAAAGGCTGAGATTATCATCACCACGCGTGTAAACCTTCCTGGTTCCCAAACTGGAAAGTGTGAAACACTGTTTTTACCAGGTTTTCTAAAATGTGTAACTATGTCCTGTAACTTGGTTTTAGTTTTCTGTACTAAGGGTCCTTTCAGATACATCCTTTTGTTCCTTTATTTCTAGGGTGAACTGTAATCATAGCTTTGTACAACGCATGTACACTGACAGCCTGTTGTAATGTGTACTGGTAACTTGCCTAGAAACACCAACTTGAGGACAGAAACATCTAATTAGAGGATTGTAATCAGTCCAGGCGACCTGCCTTCACGCTACCATGATGGAGAGCATGAACTCTGGTGTCTGTCGGACCAGCCTAGTTCAAATCTTGGCGCTGCCATTGACGAGAGGTGTGACCTCGAGAAGTATGGGTTGCCTAACTTCATCAAAGGTCAACATAAAGAAATAATAAGTCTCATGATCATAATAAAAATAATGCTCACCTCACATTATTCTTATAAAGACTCAAAGGGAGAATAAATTTTAGAATTAAAAACAGTTCCTGTTATATAATAAATCCTGCCTAATTCATGCAAGTACCCAAAAAACTGGAGGAAGACTGTCCCTGAATCTGTTACCTGCCTGTGGATTCTGTTCTCCTAACTGGGCTGCCTTGTCTTGCCTCAGAGGAAGATGATATGTCTAGTCCTGCAGTGACTTGATGTTCCGGGGTGGGAGGGCCTCAGAGGAGAAGGAGAGGGGGAAGTTAGGGGGAGATATGTGAGGGAAAACTAATATTGGGATGTAAAGTGAATAAATAAATTAATTAATGGGGAAAAAAATCCCTGCCTAAATTTTCAGTACTATCAGGTTAAGTACTATACAGGTTAAGATATTTACATTTTATGACCTTTGTAAGATTGAAATAAGAAGAGAATAGCAACACTAACCACACAAAATTGTTATAAAGATGAATTGAGGCAATGTCAGTAAAAAATGCTGTTCAATGGGACAGCTATGCGCACATGGAAGAAGGCATGTTTCTCTATCTTACTGATAACTGTTTTCTCAATTCTGTAACCAAAGATAACACATAATGTTTGAACTAATTTTGCACAAAGCTACAGAAACTAGATGATTCCAGTTTCATTGATTGTTTCCATAGTCCAATGAAGCTCAAGAAGAGACACTTTGGGGCTGGAGAGATGGCTCAGCAGTTAAGAGCACATCCAAGCTCCATCACCAGTCCTCAAGGCAGGCAGCTCAGAACCACCTGCAACTCTAACCACAAATGATCCAGTTTTCTCTTCCAGCCTCCAGAGACACCTGAACTCGTGTGTGTGTGTGTGTGTGTGTGTGTGTGTGTGTGTGTGTGTGTGTATGTAATTAAAAATAAAAAGAACTCTTCAAAGAACAGGAGGAGGACGGGGAAGAGGTACCTGTCCCAGGAAAAGATGAATCATCAAGGCAAATGATCCTTTAACAATAGACTCACATCACCCAGTAGCTAGGCAGAAAATCGTTATCCTTTTTAGCTCACTGGTGCTCAGGACTTGATCTCTGAACAAGAAGACCCCATACAAGGCACACTTTTACACAGTCTCCTTGAACTCCACCCCAACATACAGAAGCAAAAATCACACACAGAAGTCTGAATTTAAACCAGACCATCACGTGAATCTAGTGTCCACTTATATTTAAGAGTTGCTGCTGCAAAGCTTTGTTGAGGAAAGTCACAATCTGTGTGGTTAGCCCTTTGTCACTATGGAGAGGGGAAAAAGGCCAGAAAAGAGGAAGGAGAAGATTCCTTCCACCAAATTGTAATCCAAGCCAATTTTAAAATATAGTAGACAAAGTTCAATGAAACCAATATTTAACTTTTCCTTCAAATATGCCTTCCCAGTACCGTCTCGAAGGCTAAAACACGAATTGTTTTATAGCTGGTCATTACGTTGCAGGTGGCTTTCCCAGTGCTCCACAGGTATGCTCCTCTCTTTGCTGGCCTGCCTGCCTGTGCCGTGTGATATGTAGGGCCTGAAACTCAACATTCTTCCAGGTCATGATGCTCCCGAGCCTCGTCCTCCACTGAACTTGCCTTAAATACAACTGCCCTTCTCAGTATGAGGCTCCAGACACTTGAGCCTGTGGCCGCTATCCCCACCCAGACACTGCCTACAACACTCAGCTACACTCACAGCAGTTTTTCAACCTATAAGAAGCAGAGCTGGGGTGGGTTTGTAAAGAACCTATTATGTCAAGAAATTATGTATATTTCCTCTTTTGATTAAATGATCGCATCATTCACATGAACTTATGAAGCAAAACAGCTAGCCTTATCCCCTGACTGACTCAGCAGCATCCTGCATTAAATCCTTGACAGGGAGTACAGCTTTTAACACAAAGGAATGGCATCTTCTTGCCACATTGAGATATTTAACAACTGAGTCAGCTGGGGCCACACCCAGGTACCGTAGAGAAGTGGGGATAGTTGGATGGTGTGTCTGCTGGTCCCCCATTGCAGGACACCATCTGGAAAGTGCATTCCAAGGCCTACTGCTCATGGCTACACACTGATCTGGTCAATCTCCCTTAAGAACATCAATCTGATGGCTGTCAATGAAAGATGCAGGTTTGTAGGAGGACATTCAAAGTGACCAAAGCAGGAGACATCAGAAAATCAGAGATGAGAAGAGAACAGCTGTACTGGCTCGTTTGGGGTGTCATCTTAACAGAAGCTGGAGTCAACAGTGGAAGGAGCCTTGGTTAAGAAAAGACCTCCAAAAGATCCCATTGTAAGGCATTTTCTCAATTAGTCATGGATGGGGGAGGGCCCAGCCTATTGTGGGTGGTGCCATCTCTGGGCTGGTGGGCTTGGGTTCTGTAAAGAAAGAAGGCTAAGTACACCATGTAAAGCAATGCAGAAAGCAGCATCCCTCCATGGCCTCTGCATCAGCTCCTGCCTCCACATTCCTGCACTGTTTGAGTTGCTATCCTAACTTCCTTTGTTGATGAACAGCAATGTGGAAGTGCAAGCAGAATAAACCCTTTCCTCCCCAACTTGCATTTTGGTCATGGTGTTTCCTCGAAGCAATAGAAACCCTAACTAAGACAAAAGCAGAAATTAGAGATAAGAAGTGACACTGAAAGTGTAGGAATCCAGATACCATGCATTCAAGAAGAATCTCAAGAGCAAAGGAACTCACAACCAAACGCATGGTCAGAAGAGAAATGACTGACTCCAACACCGGCTTGGAAAAGTAATGTTTGTTCTGACAGCGTTAGCAGTGACCCGGGAGAAGAGAAATAAATAGAAGCTCATAAAACCATCAAGTCACCCAAGGCTGAGAAATGTTCTAATTCTTTCTTATTTCCAAGGGCTGGTATGTAGGAAAGGGATTAATTGAATCAGCAAACACACAACTAAGACCAAAGGGTCAAAAAAATCACAGGAAGACTAGCTTTGAGTCGATATATGGGAAGGCTTTTTTTTTTTTTTTTTTAGCAATTAAAACCCTCTACAAATGAAATGGGCCACCATGTGAAGCAATGAGTTCTCTGGCCCTGGGAGTATAAATTATGATCAGTCCAGATAGCCATAGCAAAGATTTCTCCTTCAGTAGAGCAGAGATCAGCTGGCTCTTGTACTTCATTAGCATTTAAATTCTACCCCCACAACCCGCCCCCCCCCAAAGAAAGGAAGAAGGAAAGGAAAACTAGGATAGAAAGCAAGCCTTCTCACCACTAAGAGAGAAGAAAGAACGGGTAGAGGGCATAGGAGTTACGATGACCCCGGTCTAAATTACAAATAGCAGCCCTCTACTTCCATTCTGGGAAATAAAGCTGATATAGGCTTATTTTTACCTATGACATCACACTACTGCAAGCACTTCTCTGGTTACTCTTATCACTGTGGGCCAGTTCCAGCAGAAGTTTACAGACTTCAGAAGTCAAGACAAATAAAAGGGAAACAGCTAAGTTCCTGAAAGCAGACCGCTGAGAAAATTCTAAAATGATCTTTCGGTCTCCTCGTTTAGCATAATGGGGAAGCCGAAGGGGGAGGCTCTGCAGTGAGGGGACTATAAAAAGCTCACCAAGCACTTGGGTAAGAAAGGATGACACCGTAGACCAGCGTGAGATCAGCTTACACTGAATTCTACAGGGAGGTTCCTAGGGACCGGACCGCACACAGAACCAGGGGAAATTTTGTGGAAGGAGAGTATTCAAAGTCTCAGACTCAGTCTGAGTTGATTTCCCATTTCTGTACAGGGCAATAAATCCTTAATGTGTGTATTGGTGATCTCCAGGGTGATGCAACTTAAGGAAAGAACATGGGGGTCATATAGCAATAAGACTAAGTAAGTCAAAGCCACTCCTGGGACGGGCTCACAGTTCCTTTCCTGGGAACAGAGGTAATGAGGCCCTGGGCTTACATGTCTGAGAGAAGGGTGGCCTGCCCTTGTCTTCTGCCAACATTCTGCTGGCTTCTCACCTGAAAAGGTCAAGACACACCACTGAGGCAGCTCTCATTCTGCCACGTGAAAGAAAGAGAAGATCCCTTGTAAGTCAACTGTGTCAGCCCTGTACACATTCTAGCCCCTGCAAACACTCCAGACCCACGTTGTCCCTGTAGCCCAAGAACTATCACCATGAAAGAGTGTATTTACACAGACAAAAAGGGAGTTTTCACTCAAAGATCTAAGACCACTAGTCAGGACTGGAAGAGGAAGAAACACTGAAATTCACAAATGTTCAGAGCCTTGGCAACTGTTTAATGGCACACTGGGACCATTTGGGGATATCATAAAAGTCACAGAGTAGCATAGCTTTTGAAAACATGTAAGAGACAGAATACTCAGCTAACTTCACGATAAAATTTTGTGCACAATAAAATTATATAAGGATAAGATAAATCTACTCAGTATTGTCAGACATCAACTTTAAATATAGTTGTTACTCTTTCTTTGTATGTTTCAAAATTATAGGCACAAGACACAGGTGACCTCTTCCTCATTCTGATTCTGATAGTTTCTGACCTGTCAATCAATGTCAGGACTGCTCTTCTCATGAACTCCGACTCCATCCACTGTCATATACTATACTGAACTGGCTAAATGGGAGCTTCCCGTGGAGTCTCCTTGTAATTTTATCAAAGCAATGACTACATTTTCCTTCCTAAGAATTCAGAAAATTCTTCTATTTCTTTTCTGTGTAGACTATAAGCTAAACATTTAAAGTTTTTAAAACATATTTGTTTAAAAAAAAAAAAAAACAAGAAAGAAGAAGCAGCAAATACTCTTTTTCAGAACTCCAATTGCTAAGCAAAAATTCATGTCTTACAAATAAGAAAGTAATCATTTGTATCATACAGCTATCTTATTTGGAAAATTGAAACAACCAGAAGAGGGAGGGGGTAGGAAAATCAGTCAAATGTCTCCTCATCTCCACCGTCCAAGTCACACATTGTTCAAGACAAATCGGTAGTTCCTATTTTGTTAGCAATGGTAATGGATTACTGCTATGGGTAAACAAAGCAAAAGTGGGCAAGCAAGGCTGGTGACAGAGCCCAGACCAGGGCTTTCTGAATGCTAAGCAAGCACTCAACCCACTGAGCCACGCACGCAACTCCCAAAACTCTGATATGATAAGAAAAGAGAGAACCCTTAAGACCAGAGATGCCTGTTAAGAAGTTTTAGGCAAGAAGCAAAACTGTGACCCACAAAAGGAGGCAGAAATGATAAAGTGGACTTCATCAAAGATTACAGCTTCCTTTTTCAGAGAATCTGTTAAGAGAATGTGAAGATGGGCTGCAGGCTAGGAAAGAATTTGCCACCCTGACTTCTACCCTCACAAGAATCACTTGAAATCAACTGAGTTCGAGAGCAGAAGCGATGACACTCCTAGAAAACAATGTAAGGAAAGGCCCACTGTCACACTGGATCTGGCAGTGCTTCTTGGATAGTCACCAGAAATCAAGCAATCATAGCAACAGTGAACAAGTAAGGCTGGGTCAAGCTGAAAGGCTTCTGCATGGGAAAGAAAATAATCAACAAAATCAAAAAGCAACCTCTGGAACAGATGGAAATTCTTATAAGCCATCTATGTGATATGGAGTAAGATCCAAAAAATATATGAGAAACTCATGCAACTCAGTTGCAATGGGGGAAGATAAACAGATCCAAACTGGCATGCTCACGTACAGGAAAATATAACCCAAAGTATATGAAAAGTGCTCAATAGCACAAGTAACCCAAGAAATGCCAAACACAGCAAGATACTACTACACACCCTTAAGACATTTGAATGGCAGAAAGATGGAAAGAACATGTACAAATATGTCTAGAAAAGAACCCATGCATTCTGATCAGATGTAAATTGGTGCAACCATTACAGAAAGTAACAGATTCCTCCAGATGTTAAAAACTGGACACTACAGTATCTAAAAATTCCCACTTCTGTATATCCAAAGGCAATAAAAACTACTATCTCATGGGAAGAACCAATGTGCCCAGCACCAATGAGTGGATAAATTGTGGTGTGTTCACACAAATACATTTATGTACACACACACACACACATAAACTAGAAACTATTCAATCATAAAACAGAGAAAAATCTTACCACTGAGATATCATGAAAGAAACTTGTGCTAAGTAAAACAAGCCAGAGAAGACGAATCTAATAAAAAATCTCTCATATGGGAAATCTAAGAGTCAATGGAACAAAGAATAGAATGTCGGCCACAGGAGTTTGCGAGTAAGGGTCATAGAGAGATGCTTGTCAGAGAGTCCAAATGTTCAGGTTTAAAGTAGTTCTTAAATATCCCACACACAGCAAAAGTAGTAATTAGATAAGGTGATAGCCTATCTGGCATTGTTACGATGATCCTTTTAAATTCATATGCATATACAAACATCCTACTATATTCTTTTAATTTATACAACTTTGCTAATTGTGCTTAAATAAAGCTGTGAAGAATAATCCATATCCAAGAGTAAATGTTTGCAAATTATATATCTGACAAAGAATTTATAGAGAGAATATATACAGAATTCTCCAAACTTAATAGTTTTTGTTTTAATCCCACTAGAAAATAAACGAAAGATATCCTGGGAGAGTTTAACAAAGAGGCTCTACAAATAGAAAACAAGATTTGAATATCATTAGCCATTAGGAACATAAAAGTTAGAGCCATGGTTCTATTACCAATAGCTACTGACTAAAACAAATACATGTTTAGAATAGAGTGGATGAGGGCTGGGTCAATACCTAACATGCTTGAGTTCAGTGCAAACTACACATATACACAAAGAGAAGAAAAGAAAAAAAGAAGGAAGGGGAAGGGGAAAGGAGGGAGAGAAATGAGCTAGGCATAGTGATATTTATCTGTTACCCCAGCACTCAAGAAGCTGAAGCAGGAGGATCACCACAAGTTAGAGGCCAAGGCTACATAAAGATGTCAAAGCCAGCCTGTACATCATAGCAAGATCCTGTCTCAAACAAAATGGAGAGGGAAACTGGATCACTCCTACAATCTGGTCAAAAGCAAAGTCCCTGGGTTACTTGGGAAGAGATAGCTGTGGAAGTTCCCAGAAAGTTATACGTACATTTACATACAACCTGGCAATCTCGTGCATCTTCCAAAGAAATGGAATTAATGACTATTCAGAGCTCCGGATACAATATGTCAGAGCAACCTGGTCAGAAATTGCCCCAAAATGCAAACAACCAAAATGTCCTCTTAAACTGATGGAAGTTCACACACACTGCAGACTACAACTCAAGAATAAAAATTAACTCCCCACAACTTGGATGAGTCTCTGAAGCACTATTATAAGAGAAAAAGAGTTCACACACCATGTAATTTAATTTACACTGAAGTCAGGGAAAGTAGATTTACAATTGCTAGGGTTGGGGTGCAAGAGGAGAGCGCATAACTAAAAAGAATGGCCACAGGGGCCATCTGTGGTGTGAGAACCACAAGTTCTGTGTCCTCAAGGTGGTGGTGCTAACCTGCACTTCTCCATGAGATGACAAGGACCAAAACCCACACGTGGAACCCAAGTGGCCTTCCTAATATTATATTCCAGTTACATAAGGCATAACCACGAGGCAATAGTGATGGATATGTAAAACCTCTGGACAGTCTCTGCTCCAAGGTCATTTCTGAGGCTGTCCCTGGGGGAGGTCTCTCGTGTTCAATCTGTGCTCCCTCAAGCTGGAAAGGGCTCCCTTGCCTGGAAAGCTTCAGCTCCATCATGTGAGTGTGTGCTTTCCTGCAGTCGTCATTTTCAGGAGAGACCACCAGCCACATCCTCACTTGACCAAGGGAAATCTCACCCTCAGCTGCATTGAGAAGCATGCACAAGAAGGACAGGGAAAATCCTTCCCCTCTTCTCAGGTTCTGATCCTGGTGAGAGATGGTCATGCTGTGGTCCAGGCGAGTCATTATGTAGGAATTAGGAAGCCACAGCCCAGCATAGGAAGGAAGTGTGGTGTGGTGGAGAAAGCACTTGCTTCAGCACCACAGGTCCAAGTTAACCATTTGTGCCGCCCTGACCAAGGCTCCTTGCCCTCTGCTGTCTAGTCTACTCAGAATAGGGGCTTCAAAGGACACTTTGTAATGTTTCTCTCTGCTCTCAAGGGACAGGAGTGGAGAGATTAAGAGAATACATGTGACGGGAACATGGAAGGGAGCTCCCAGGATTGGGAATGCTTAAGGGGTTATAGAGGACAGGGGATGTAAAGATGTAGAGAACAGGAGAGGAGGGGAGAGTAAGGGAGGAAGAGGAGAGAGAACAGGTGAGGTTGCAGACAGACTTGGGGAGGGGAGGAAGAGACACACTTGGGATAAAAAATATATATATATTCTGACTCTTACCTTGAAAGCTTAAAAAAGCTTGAAAACAGAAAATCAGTTTCACACAATATCTCAAATTAAACCATCCCTCCCTGTCACTAGAATTGTAAGGAATTACAATTCCCAAAATTAAAGGAAAACTCTTTAGAAAGTATTATAGAAAGAAAGTGACAGTCTTTTCCAAGGGACTATGCCAACCCCATCTTCACTTTAAATGACCCTTTGCTCAAAACAAACTGGCTCTTTCAGAGAGGGGGGACATGTTCTGTTATTTGGACCTGTCTTCCCTATTCAGTTGCTTCATTCAGACATTCCCTCAGTGACAGCTCAGAGCCCCTTGGAATGGGGCTGCCCAGGCAGCAACCACTAAAACAAAGACATTTCCTGTGCCTGCTCCTCTGGGGCCCACTCCTGCTGCTGCAAAGAATTTAAAAGAATTTTTATTTCAATCAAGGAAGGAAGCAAAAGACTCTAGGCCTGTGAATGAGGGGCTGATTCTCCAAAGGAATCAGACAGACAATGAAAGGGTCATTTGGCCCCAGGGGAGAGAAAAACAACCTCCAACAACCTACTTGGGATTTATTCTGCATTTATTTCCTGCTTTATTTATGACTACTTGAAGTGAGGAGATTTTTTTTTTATTTAGTTCTTTTCTGTTAACCCTTCTTAAACTAATTTATCTATTTTCATAAGACCTAAACTAATTTTGGATAAAAGGATATGAAAGCTTGAAGAAAATTTAGAGATTAGCCATCCCAACCCCTTGTTCAAAGGCTTGGTGATTGGAAACCCAATCCATGAAAGGAAGGGCTAGACCACTTCTTGGAGCACTTCCACATATCTACCACAGGACCCTCTCTATCTCCTTCAGGTTGGCAAGAGCCCCTTGGGAGCAGATAATCAGAGCACACCTGCCTCAAAAACACTAATTGTATCTGAGGCCTTAGCTTCAAGCAACAAAGTTACTTGGGCATGCTCCACTTGGTATCCCCCGTTCTCATGAAAGGACTCTGGTGCTGCTTACCTGGATTTATGATGAGCAATCTTACATGGCACACAGATTTCTGAGGTTTATAGCGTGCCCATCATTAGGCTAAGCACTTTCTATCAACCACGGCATCATAGCATGGTGACAATCCATGAGGTAGTGAAGAGTGTGCCCACTTTTCAGATGAGAAAACTAAGACTTGGAGAAGTTGTCAAACTAGTTCACGGTCACCCATCTGACCCAGGTTGCAACTCCAGCATGCAAAACTTCACCAGGATGTTTCTTCTAAAGAATTTAGCTATTCTCTAGAAATATTTCAGGAGAAAGTAAGCTTTAGGCAGAATCACCCCATTTTCAATCATTGAAACAACCTCCTGGTGAGAAAATTTGTCAAAAAAATGTCATACGATCAATCACACTATTCTAAACTTTTCACTGCCCCTGTGGTTCCATGGGTTCAACAGAAATAGCTTATGTGTTCATTCAATGGTGATCAGAAAAGATGTCAGCACAACTAAGAAAACAAGTTGCTGGGGGGGGGGGTCCCTCCTCTAAGCTTCCTGCCCCATCACTCCTTGTGTCTACTTTTAGAAGTATTTGCACACAACCCAGATGCATTAGTCTTCTCAACAGAGGGAAGTCCAAGGATCTCCAATCTACCTTCCATGCAGAGTCTGAGCATGGAGTCTGCTGCTCACCAGCTGTGTCCTCGGGGGAGGGGAGGCTGCTTACCCACCTCTAAGTCTTCATCTATAGAACTAGCAATGTTGCATACCTCAGAGGGGCATGAGGAGTATTAAACACGTCAGCCTTATCAAGCCCTAAGAACAATGTTCAGCTACCATTGCTCCTGAGGTGTTGCTAGAGTCAATGGTCATTATTATTGGGGCCACGAATGGGAATGGGATTGCTTACATCATTGATCACAGTATTTAAGGGCTGTCAAAAAGGACAAGTTTGAATTAACTGTTCTAAACTAAAATTAGTACGTTTGCTCCATTCTCTAAAATTAAACTTGTTCATATCAATTTTTGACATCCCAATTTCTAGCAATTGGTTTACCCTGGTGGGCTCCTTAGTGCCCCTGTGAAATGAAATCCAAGAGAAACAGCTTTAATGCCTTTGTAGGGTTGTCAGCAGGGACATGTTCCTTAGGATCCTGCAAGTCAAAGTCACAGCATTCAGGTTCTGTAGCACAGGACTGTCCACACTAAGAGTGGAGCACAAGCTAAAACTGATTCAGCAGCCTCTGAAGGAAAATTCCATCTGACCAGAGGGGCACTTCAAGTCTCCTTACATTGTGTGTGTGTGTGTGTGTGTGTGTGTGTGTGTGTGTGTGTGCATACACACTATGAAGCAAAAAGGTTTTTCTTCCAGGCAAGAGTCCAGATTAGGGCCTAAGTGACTCTCAAGAAATTGTTATTTTTACCTCTTGCTTATTTGAGTGCCCTGTAGAGCAATGGTGAAGCCATGCTGAACAGAGCAAGGTTGGCCTTTGGTTGAATCTTGCTGCTGGCCATATGTAAACTTGGGAGTCATTTAACCTCAGTGAGCCTTACTTTCTCTATCTGCAAATGGGAATATAGCAATACATTCCTTCCTGGCTTTTGAGGAGAGCTGAAGATGGTGATGCATTCAAAGCACTTAGCTTTAAATAGCCACAACACATAGTCAGGACTGCTAGTCTTCAGAAACGCTCTTTAGAAGCACCAGAATATGAGATTTCCCACTATATGCCTCCTCCCCAAGCCTGCATGTGAGACTGATGTTTACAAAGACGACCCTCTAAAATGTATTCCTGGATAACATAGAACCACCAGAAGATGATACACAGTCTGTCCCTCAGTATCTGAGGGGTTTTGGTTCCATGATCTCCATGGATACCAAAATTCACAGATGCCCAGATCTCTTATATAAAATGGCACAGTAATATATTCTCCCCTTAAACCATCTCTGGGCTATTTATAATAGCTAACACAATGAAAAGGCAGTGTAGTTATTCCATATTGCAGAGAGAACACTGGCCAAATAAGGTCTACACATATTCAGTGTAGATCCAGTCTTCTTCCAAGTATTTCTGATCCAGAATCCAGGGATGCAGAGCCCACAGACGTTGGAGGGCCAGGCGCACTTGCATTTACTTACATTGTCTCACTGACAGAGTGCAGACTGTACAGGCTCTAGATTCACATGGGGCTGGTGGATAATTCGAAGGGTCTTAGTCACCAGAGTACTCTTCACCAGCTATGTGGTCTTGAGGAAGTAACAGGAAATCTTTGAGGCTGAATGTCCTTATCATTAAATAGATTTTAAAAAATGATCTTTTAAAAGGTGTCACCCAGTAATTAAATGTTTATGAAAGTGAAATAAAATGAGGTTTCCAGAGTTTCTCATAGAAAGCACCAAACTCCCAATGGGCAGCCAACAATTTTCAGACTACTTAAGAAACAATTTTATGTTACTGTATGGCTTCAAAATGTTGATAACTGCCCTAGAGACACCTGAAGGGAGTCTCAACTAATGGATGACCCAGATCACACTTCCTGTGAACCTATCTACAGAGTGCTGTCTTGATTAACTGATGTAGGAAGACGTAGCCCACTGTTGGGTGGCACCAGTCCCTGGGCAAGTAATCCTTGGCTGTCGAAGCTATCTAAGCATGGATGTGTCGACGAGCAAACAAGCAGTCCTCCTCCACGGTTTCTGCTTCAAGTTTCTGCCCTAACTTCCCTCGATGATGGACTGTAACCTGTAAGCCGAAGTAAACGCACTCCTCCCCTACATTGCTGTTGGTCAGAGGGTGTTGTCATGGCAACAGAATGACACCCTTATCTACTCTTATTCTTCTTGAGTCTTATCTAAAGCCGCAGGGAAACCATCCCTCTAGAACATAATCCTAATACAACCTCTCCTTCTCCTTAGCATGCTTTTCCTATTATGATATGAAATATACAGCTTATTATGTTTTTCTTTTCATCTTGGCTGCCAGGAATCTCAGACAAATTAAATTCAACTCCAGGAACAACATCAGTCCTAATGGCTCTGTGTGTTCTCCTTGGTTTTGATTTCTGTTTTCATCATATTTTTACATAATAAAAGTACAAGTCACCTCCAATCTTCTGTGCAATATGAGAGGCTATTAGCTATCCAACTACTTCATTCAACCTCAGCAGAGGATATGAATCTAAGTATACAAAAAGAACACCAGGCCTGAGTATTTCTCACACTCGTCCCTTGTTTAATTCATTCGATGTGTCAGATCTTTATTTTCCTCTGATGAGGAGCAGGAGCAGCCTCTGAAGACCTCTCCCAATAATGGAAGCCTAAATGTGCACTTCAACCCTGTCCCATGCTATATAAAGGCCACGTAATATTTATTTTCTAATCAAAGAAGAGGAATATTCAAGCAAGAAAAAGCATGTGCATCACACACACACACACACACACACACAGAGGCTGTTGTGTAACACTGAGGACCTCTGCAGGCAGGCTGGGTAGATGCATAGTGAGGGGACAGAGGCAGCCACCCTGCTATCAAGCTGTTTACAATGCTCTAGGAGGACTCTATGAAAGAGAAGAGACATGATGAAAATAAGTGAACTCTTCAGGGAATCGTTCCAACTCAGAGAATATGTATTTGTTCGTATTTTTTCATCCAATATATTCCTTAGTCTTTAGTGTAAACTGATTGACTTGGAAGACAGCCCAAATGGTTTGCTATCCAGTGAGCCTGTAGGCTGGGTTTCCACTCTCTTCATGTCACTGATAGCAAGCAGGAAGATGCTATGTGCTTCCAACAACTGTACACAACATACCCACTGCTGTGTCCCAGAGCCCTTCAATACTATTAATGTGTTCCATTAGAAAGTTGGCTATTTTTTTCTTTTCTTTTTAAAGTTAAATTTGGGCTAGAACCAAACAGCTCTTAATAATAGGGATGGTAGGTGTTTCTCCATTTTTAGAATAATTTGCTGACTTGTTCTAGGAATTCAGATGTTCCCACAAAAATCTCTAAATCTTTAGTTCAAAACCCCATTGCCCTCACTCACTAGTGGAGGAAGTCTACCACCTTCCTCCCCATGGAGAAGTAAGACAAGGAGCTGCTGCCGTCTGGGAAGGCGATGAGGTAGAAACTAGAGTTCGAAGACACAGCTCTGCTCCTTGCTAACATATGAATAAAACCAAGTAACTCAGTACAACTGATATGCCTAGCACCTTATGCCTTGCTGGTCCCGTTTGAAAGAAGATTATCTCATTTAAACCTCACTGCATGACAGTCACACCCTATTTACACAAAAACTAAAATCTAGGAGCTGGGGATATAGCCCAGTGGGTAGAGTGCTTCCCTAGTATGAAGAAGGCCATGGATTTGATTCGAAGCGCCACGCATGTCTGTAATCCTAGCACTCAGGAGGTAAAGAATGAGCATCATAAGTTCAAGACCCTCATCATCTACAGAAAGAGTTTCAAGGCAGTCCATGCTATGTGAGATTGTCTCAAAAAAGAAGGAGGATAAGTAAAAAGGGAATCTGAATTCAGACTAAATTTCATAAATATGGTTTTCTTCATTTGTAAGAGAAAGGTGTAGCATTGTCTTCAGATTTGTCTCAAGGTTATTATAAAGCCAGACACAACAGAAAAACCAAAGAAATAGCTGTCTTTACAGGGTATAAAGCCTTACTCAGAAGTTATGAGTCCCTGCTGAAGTCTGTGTGGTTTCCTAACACGCCACTTGGTAGGCTACGGCAGGCAACACAGAACACAAGAAATGGCTTCTGCAACTTCTGGGCATGAAAAAGAAATGAAATGACAAAAGATGTCTGAAAGGCAGCTGGAGAAATTGGTGACTGCTGTAATAAGTACAGCCATGGCCAGGCTCGTTGGCAATGGGAAAAGTCCAATTACAATGTGCCCACACCCATCACAAAGACACAATTGCCACCCAACTGCTGGAATTTCAACCACAAGGAAAGCTATTAGGCAGCTACACTTACCCATTTCCAAGGCAACCTATCTCCAAGGGTCTTCTCTAGAATGCAATTGACTTTAGACCAATCAAGTGATTTTCTAAGTTTGAAAACTCCAAGCTCTGAAGAAATGAATAACAAGAGATCCAGGACTTGCCTGACCCTATCACATGCTCTTTGTTATTAGTCCAATCACTCCGGTATTTCAGCTTCGTATGATATGATATAGACCAGCAGTTCTCAACCTTCCTAAAGCTGCGACCCTTTAACACAGTTTCTCATGGTGTAGTGACCACCCCCCAAGCATAAAATTATTTTCATCACTACTTCATAAGTGTAATTTTTACTACTGTTATGAACTATAATATAAATATCTGATATTCAGGATATCTAGTATGTGACCTCTGTGTGGGTCATAACCCACAGGTAAGAACTGACTGTATAAAACAAGCCAGACCAGAAGTCCAAGAACTCCATCAGAATCCCAACTCCTCCCAAAGAGAAACATGATTCTAGGCAAGAGGATACGCCTGTGGGAAGCTGCTATTATATTTCTACAGCAGGGATAACTTTTGCATCCCGGAGTTATGGAACAATTACGGTTCTATATATGGAAGCCTCCCTGACTTATTTACACTACAACAGCAAAATAAAATGTTTTGCAATGTATAGTGAAACCCAGCTTAGCTGACTCCTGGAGCAGGCTTTGAACTGCACACAAAGGACAAAGGGGAAACCTTTCGGCTCCATCTGAAATAACTGATAGAAAAGTGGGAACTGGCGCAAAGGTGACTGGTGGTGGAGAGGTGCTGCAGAAAAGCATGAAACGCACTACTATGAATGTGCCCTTCTGGCTGATGAGGCCCTCCTGGGGCCTTTTATGAGTTCTTCTTAGGAAAAACACATTTCCTGATCACAGACTTCAAAGGAGCATTGAAACAAAAAAATATGCCGGCGTTCCACATTTTCTCTGCTTAGAAGAAATGTCTCTTTATGTCACCCATTTCTCTTCTTGCCCTGGCTGTGACAGAATAAACAAACAAACTGAAACGCTGCTATAAATCACACGGTAGACACCCTTCTATACTTGGGTGATAACGCAGAGAAATTCTGGAAAGGAGTCACTGAGTAAGCTGACGCGGGACCAGGGCTTTGTGTCCTCTTGACCTGTCACTTGATCCGTGTGAGTCACAGATAGAAAAGGTCTGTGTGTGACTTAGTCAATGCCACTGAACATTCATCTTCATCCAGAATTTTCTTTCCCTCCTGCTCTGTATTTCTGACTGGTAGAAGTGGTTTCCTTGCAGAGTTTTTCTCGGCTGCCAGTTGAGCATTCTGTCAAAATAGACAAGACTCATGGTGCACGTGAGGAGGCAGGTTCTTACCTCTTGTGCTAATGGCAAAAGCTTTTTGCTCGACCTCGAGTAATTTAGTGGGAGATGTTTTATTGACACATCAGAATCTCAGGAAACAGTAGAAAAGGAGATGCTGTGTGAAGTCAGAGGTCATTCTGTGGATTTTTTTAAAACTTAACATAAAAAGTTTCCTTACTATGTAGATTGAAAAATGGGTATTTTTACCTTGTTGTGTGCAGTAAGCATTTATCAGGCATCGGAGATTTTAAATCTGCTCATCAGACACTAGCCAAAGGTAATGCAATTACTTTCCAAATCAAGCTCTGCTCCACTTGGCTCTTCCTCCTTGCTCCGTACTGTGGCCCACCTTATATAGCTTCTCAAATGCTGCTCTTCCTCCTATCCACGGCCTTGTCTGGGGCCTTTATTCCTTCTTAGCTCAACCCTAACTTTCTCAGAGTATCTTTTCCTAATCTCCTTACTTTGAACAAATTCCACCAATGAGTTTAACAGCACCACGAGCCACAGACTGTCACAGCCCTACCCACAGGTAAACTCTACCATCGATCTCTGTAAGTGTCTGATTGACAACCGACAGACTATCATCTTCCTAAGGAAAGCATGCGTCTTAGAGTTAGCTCACTGTCGTAAGAACATCATAGCACAGTACCTGGAATGCCTGCAATGAATATCCTAGATAATAATCTAGATCAGTGGTTCTCAATCTGGGGGGTCACAACCCCTTTCGGGGTCACATGTCAGATATCCTGCATATCAGATAGTTGCATTATAATTCATAACAGTAGCAAAATTACAGTTGTAAAGTAAAAAAATGAAAATAATCTTATGGTTGGGACCATCACAACATGCGGAACTGTAATTAACAGGTCGCAGTGGTCAGGAAGGACCACTGGCCTATATAATCTAACAAGGCATCTTGTGCTTTCTGATGCCAGAATGATGCTGGAGTTCACTGGGTCTACTGAGTCGCTCCAAACTCTTTACAGTATAACTTCTGACTTCATTTGATCAACAGGGACACACAGGAAGGCTAAGGATCTTCCTGGAGAAGGAAAAGATGAGTGACCAAAGTTACTCAAAATATTTCCAAAACATGCCAGAGAAGAAACAAGATCAAATTTCAAAATTTAATTTTTTAAAATTAAAAAACAAAAACACTATGAGTAAATGAACAAATAAAGATGGACAGACAGAGCTGGGCGTGGTGGCACACGCCTTTAGTCCCAGCACTCGGGAGGCAGAGGCAGGTGGATCTCTGAGTTCGAGGCCAGCCTGGTCTACAGAGTGAGTTCCAGGAAAGCCAGGGCTACACAGAGAAACCCTGTCTCGAAAAAACAAAACAAAACAAAACAAAAAAAAAAAGGAGAGACAGAAAAAAATAGATTGCCAGAAATATTATCAGTCTGTAAAAAATCCATGTATGCTATTTCACCTCATGTGTTTTATTTATTCTGCTTACAATTCATTTACTTTTGCTACCAAAAGAAGATGCAGGACTTCTAGGCTAAACTTGGAGGGTGTTACAAGGTAAAAGAAAGGCTTCTTCATACATACTGCTTAAGGTTAGTATTGGTCTACCTTAAGATACAAGTAAACCGCCGGTAGCAACAGTAGCAGTTGCATTGAGAGGCACACAACGCTCCCTCCCAAAATCTCATTCACTCAAGCACAGAACTGCCAAAAAAGCCTGAGTCAGTCTCTGTGGTGTGCAGGGTCTCCTAGTCTATGCTCTCAATCATAACATCTCTGGCCTATCTCTTAGCAATCTATAGAGTTGAGTCACCTACCTCCACGAACCTCAGATCCCTCAAGACCAAAGAGAGATTGTTGCTCTTATGATACCCATGAGAAAAATTAAGATCATGGACTTTTAGATATTGACATGGTACCCAGAGAATAGTTTGTATTCAATAAACATTATCATCAGCAGGGTATTAGCCATAAAGTACGAATCATTTCATACACAGAACTCACTCATCCTTTCTTATAATCCTTCTTTGTATATGGAGAGAGGGCACAAAGATAACCTATAAGTATACTTGGCATATAAAAACTGGCTCTTTGAATGTAAACAGTAAATTATTCTGGTTGACCATCAACGGTGACAAGATTAAGATTTTCTGGAAGTGACAAGTTTTTACTACTTAGGGAATAAATAATCCATCTAAAATGTTCATCCACAATATCCACTGCAAAATGTGAATGTTATCTCGGTCAGGAACCAATATACAGCTCCTAAGAATGTATTGCTTACTTCTTACTGGCCAGAATTGAGCCGTACAAGCTGCCGGAGGACGGCATTGTTCACATTTTTATTGTGAGCAAACTCGGGGTTCTGAAGATAAGAGAGAAGGTATAAAAATAATGGCTGCTAGGTAGACTGAAAACAGCCCCCGAAAATGAACTTCAGTGGTCAGGTTAGATACCCAAAGTAAACCCCACTGCACTATATCATCCTAAAAAGAAGGGGGTGCTATGATAGAAAACTCAGTTTCATCACCTGCTATGGGATGTGGTAGATGAAGAGGCAATCAAAACAGCCACCTCTTCTCCTTCCCTGTTCTAACTCTAAACACATTCCTCCCTCTCAGGGCTCTGCTCAGATGACAAGGAGACTAGCTATAAATCCCCCAATCTTTGTGCCTTCTTCTATGCTCTCTCCACACCACTGTAGCGATTACCACATTGTTTTAGATATCTGGTCATGCCATCATTCCCCATAAACCATCTAAGACACTGTAACGTCTGCAGCACCATAACCTGAGCTAGCATGGACAAAATGCTCTGTAAATGTTTCTATGACTTGCTCTAAGTGGGATAGACTGAGCTGAACAGAACTGTGCTGCATTGGGCTGAGAAGAAGGCTTAGGGATGCGCCTGTCTCTCATTTCTTCCCCTGTTATAATGGCTAACAGGGTGACTGACCCAGCACCATGGAGGACGATGACAAGCCCACGAGCTTGCAGTTCATACAAATAGATCATGTATCAATGACATCATGCATTAGCTTGGCTCTCTGGCCAAAAGAGAGACACAAACCACAGCTTAGCTTGCGTGAGGTTGCTGCCTCCTCTCAGGGGGACTGTGGAAAAAGGAGTAAAAGTTTTGTTTACCTAACAAAGAACTGAGAAAATATTTTTCCACTTAAGAAAAGGACAAATTAGTGAAAGTGACAAAAAATAAATAAATAAACCCTACCACATATTCTGAGAGTTGCTCAACGGCCCGAAAGCAAAACTGTAATTGTCAGTGTGCTGGCATTTGGCACAGGGTTCAGGATTTCAAGGAAGCAAGCCACTCTTTCATGAACGCTAAACAGAAATGTCACAAACAGCTTTTGATTATACTATGATTGTCACAGTCTATAGGAATGAACTAACATATGGTGTTTTTAAAATAAACTCCTTAACCACATCCAGTGGTTTCAATTAAAGAATGGTTCATTGCGTACAAAAATTCCCCTAGTACCAGCTGTCTTCCAAAAAAAGTCCCGTTGCCTCACTCTGAGTTTCCACTGTCATCCGGCAGTCTGCCAAGTGGTGTGGACGCAAGGGATAGCATCCTCCACAGAGTGGGAAATGTGAACACCTTGATCCTCAGAGGAAACCATGTAGACAGAGCATAAATTGAATTGTAGGGTTAAATTCAGTGACCTGATAGAAGACTACTGTTGAGTGTTTTGCTTTGCTTTGCTTTGCTTTGTTTTGTTTTGTTTTGTTTTGTTTTGTTTTGTTTTGTTTTGCTTTGTTTTGTTTTGTTTTGTTTTGTTTTAACCTGTGATAGGGATTAAACCCTCAAGCATACCAGGCAAGTTCCACCACTGAACTATGTCTCCAGGATGAAGACAAGGGAAGTTTTAAAGGAAATTTTTTAAAGTTAGGGGGTCTTTCTCATATGGTCTGCTGGTACTAACTAAAACAACAATTTTTAAGTTCTAAGAAAAGCATACATGCAAGGCAGGCCTCAGCTCATCCTAGCAGAAAGGTCTTATTGGTAACTTTAAAAGAAGTGCAAAGAAGTATTACAGCATGAAGATAAAAGAAGTTAGTATCAGATTCACTACAATCATTTCGTAATCATAGTAAAAATGAATGACTTCTAGAAATCTGCAACTAAGGCCATTTGAAACTGGCTTGAAGTGACTCTAACCAGGCCTGGCTAACCTACGGTGTCCTGGTTTCCAACAGTAGGTACTGAGCCCTGTGATTCCACCCATTTCTTCAGTTTGCTTATGGTATGTAGTGGCTTCACAGAAAGTAGTTAAGTACAACTGGATGAAGAATTGTCTTCAGATTTGACAGCTCTGTGTATGTTCTTGAGAGTGGCAAGCTTTCCCAAAGCACCAGCAGCAGAAGGCCATCAGGTACCACATGCTCAAAAATAAAACGCTCTATCACTGGCAAACAGTGGAAGAACACACGAATGCAGAGGTGTTTCAGGATCACTATCTTAATACTGAGCCATAAACTATTATTCCAGAACCAGCACACGCCTCACTCTGCAAGCCAGATGCATAGAGATAATTCTTCTTCTTTAATTTTGAGATTATAATATAATTACAATAATTACAACATTTCCCCCTTCTCTTTCTTCCCTCTAAACTCTCTCACATACCCCCCCCCAATCTTCCTCAAAATCAGGGCCTCTTTTTCACAATTGCTATTTCACGTATGTATGCAAAAGCTATTCAATCTCTATAATGTTACCTGTATGCATGTGTTCAGGGCTGATCTTTCAATACCAGACAGCCAGTTAGTATGCTCTTCCCTGGGGAAAACTCTCTCTCCTAAACGCAGCTTTCCAGTTTACCACGATCACTGACGTCACCCCTGTTCAGCTCACAGCTGGGTAGTCATGCTGGTGAGACTCTAGGGGTGTAGCTTCTAGTACTACTAGGAAGACAGAATCTCACAGCAAACTTCCTGCTCTTTTGGCTGTTCCAGTCTTTCTGCCCTCTCTTCCATAATGTTCCCTTAGCTTTAGGGAGTGTTTTATAAATGCATCCATTGAGACTACAAAGGCAACTCTTAAAATTCTCTATGTAAGAAACTCCACATATAGCCTTGGCGATGCATTCCTAATGTGCAACATTTACTGTAAGGAACCTCTTTCATGTATAATTCTCACTCTTCCCCATGGAATGTAAACACTAACTAAATAGCCTTCTCCACAGCCAGGCTTACCAATCAATTTAGCAAGACCTCTTCTTTAGAGAAATATGACATCAGCTAATATTTTGCATGCCTCATTGGCCTTCACATTCTCACATTTTAATTTTCCTCATATGGAAATATATATATATATATATATATATATATATATATATATATATATATATAGGCTAGCACCTTTATCCACTTTTTAAGCATGGAAATATTTTGTTTAAATGCAAATTAATCATTGGAAACAAAGTTGTGCATAATAAGACTTTTCCTGACATTTTCTCACTTCACCACTAGTGAACCCAGGTTCTTAGAGGCTTGCTGGTGGTCTCTATTTTAATCACATTTCAACTGGAAATAAAAACAGTATCTTATTTACCAAGACTATTGTTAATACTGACTAAATTGTGTGAAATCCTTACGTTCATGTTTTTATGTTTTTGAATTTAACTAATAAATAATATTTGCCCTGTTCTTTAATCTTCCATTCAAAGGATACACTATGACACAATATGTACATGATGTAGATGGTGGCTTTGAGGCTCTAACAATGCAGCTGGAGAGATGACACCCATCTGAAAAGGGTCTTGTCACTGTTAGGGCAAAACAGGGTCCATGTGAGAGTGCATATGATATATTTAGGTACTACCACATTTCAAAAAAAAAAAGAGGAAAACCATAAAGTGGGCATAAACTAACTTCAAGAGGCCTTGCTCAAACAAGGTGAGTCTACAGCTTTAATTAAACTATGCAAAAAAAAAAAAAAATGAAAGCAGTGAGCCCTGATCTATAGTCAGTTTCCTCTTAAATATCTAGGAACCCTAATTTGGGGGCCTACTTTGAGAAATGAAGATGGTAAGAGTTTCTGTTCTTAATGGGAGAGACTAGATGGAATGAGTCCTTTGGGTATCTGACAGTCTCTTCTAAAGGGAGTCCTTCTATTTCAAAGAGGAACCTAATGGGAAAAAACACATTTGAATAAGAGACTGGTCAGAAACTCAGAGCAAGGAGAAAACACAAGAGAAACTGGAGAAGCAATAGACACACAAAAGGGAAGGGAAAGAAAGAACAGCAAAGAGTCAAAGATAAATAAGATTTTTGACTCTACATGTGACCAGGAATATGAAGACTTTGTGTTCACACCTCCATAAAGTATGAAGTAAGATTCCTGTCCATAAGAAAATTATTACAAGACCCTAGCATGTGCTTGCATCCCGACTGCTGCACAGAAGAATTCTAGAGAAGGTATAGAGTGTACCGGTGCCTCCCACCCCTCTGCATCCAGACTGAAGTACTGGAGAATTCTGGAGAATACATAGAGATGTACCTCAGCTACTTCTGCTTCTGCTGGTCAAACTCACAAAGCCTTGCATTTAAAGCCCTGGTGTCAAGCACCCGTGTCCTTCAGAAGTTACATCCTTCTGTGTGACAAGTTTCCTAAACAGAATACCATGCCAAGAAGATTCTGGTCAGCATCTGTCACTCTTCAACCGAGTCCTAGTCACATGCACTAAGTCCAGCTTCCTGCCTTTCAAACTTTAACCCCAAACCAGAGGACACATCCTGCCTTCTGCTTAGGTGGCAATGCCTGGATCAGTCATTTGTACCCTGTTTACCTCACTAAATAGATCTCATATCTTAAGCGCTTCTGGTTTTCCCCTTTTTCCACTGCAAATTACAAACTCCTTTTAGCCCTACCTACCCCAGTACCCAGAGTATACTAGAACCGTCTGTGGCCTCCTGAACTTATGAGTCACTAAAAATAGCAACAGCATCAGCTCTCCCACAACACGTAAACACACTATTCATAACATCCCATCTCGTGGCATAGTGGAATAACTATTGGAATAGAATAGCCAATGGTAACAAAAAGAAAAGAACTGCCACTTGGAGGGCACCTCAAGGTGACTGGGAGAGCCACATTTCAGAAAATCTAGGCTGCCTAAAATACTCAGGAAGGCAGAGAACAGTGACATCTTCCATCTACGAGAGTCGGTGGAATAAACAATTATTTGAACCACACAAAGCATTGTCTTGTTGAACGCTCAGTATCATATGTAAAATCTTCATCCTTTCAGGACCACACTGCCTCAAATTCCTAAACATTTTAATGTCACTGAGAAACAGGAAGTGAGAGCCTTCTTTTCATGAAAAAGAGTGAGCCCATTTGTTTGCAGGTTATAGAACAACCTGACTATTGACTAAATTTGAGGAGAGCCTGGGAAACAGGCACTACCTTCTGGCAGTCTTCCATAGGTCCAGACAGTAGCTGCCTACTCCACCCCTAGAAACACTCAGGCCCTTGGCTATTTCCCCTGCCAGCCAACATTCAGACTGACACCCACTGGCAAGTTCAAAGGAGCAGGAGGCAGGTACAGAGTTGATGGTAAAAATGAAGGAATAATGAAAACTTGCAGCAGGAAGGAAGGGCTGACAAGGCTTAGGGAGCAGTAATTGCTGACTACAGAGAATTTCTCTCCACCAAGTCCAGCCTGAAGCTTTCATCACTATCTTCCTGCAGATGAGGGGAAATAAGATTGCAGGCAGTCTACAGAATGCCTTCAAGCATTTATTGATAGGTCAGCAGATGGTTCTTCCAGTAAAGCTGCCTGCTGCCAAGCCTGAGGACCTGAGTTCGAGCCTTGGGAGCCACACCATAGGAGAGAAATGACTCGCAAAAGTTGTCATCTGGCATCCATACCATATTGTGCCACAACTGAAATAGTCTGAACACCCATGCAAGTTAGTGCATGTGTACGCACACACACACACAAACACACATATAGACACACACGCACACACCATTATCCAATGCAGAGGTCATGTTCAATTCTACCATAATTCCCCACAACTGAAGAAAGCAGAGCTCAGGCCGAACCCAGTTCTGAACTTACTCTGATGATATGGGGCAGGTTTCTGCCTCAAGTCACCTGGATGGAATACTTGCCCATAAATGTTCTAGGTAGGCGGTCCTTCCAGAAAACTCTACCATAAGGCCTTCTTCTGAAAACAGAAAGTCTACCTTTTTGACTATTTTTCAATATGAAAAGCTCTTGTTCTCAGACCTAAAGTAAAATTTTTTTTCCTGCTTCTAGAAAGTGAAAAAGAGGATGCCCAAGGCAGCCTGATTCTTGTGTCTGTACACCTCTGGCACGAGTGGAGCTACTTACTTCCCCTCACACATCTGACAGACCTATCCTACAGATCAGATCGTTTGTGGGGTATAGCAATGGCATGCAGCAAATGAAAGAAATTTTACTCTATGATATCAAAATTAAGGAGCATGCCTAAAACAAAGAAAGAGAGAAAAAAGGAGAGAGAGAGAGAGAGAGATTAGAAAAGAAAAAAAGAAATGTATCACACAAAAAAGGGGGCTGGAAAAGGACACAAGAGTGTGCTGGGAACAGGGAAGTCAAGTGGCCAAAACCAAAAATTTTTGGCTCTGGTGAAAGGCTACTCTGTTCATTTACCCGGATGCCCCAAACAAAAGCAACTGCCCGTTTCTCTGTTTCAGTTTCCTGAATCTAGCTGGATCACCGACTGGCATCCATTGTCCCTGGCTCACAGAACAATGTCCACTAGCATAAATCCATCCGTTCTGGTGCACTTCCAAAGAGTTAGAAAAGAACGCAAAACTGTCCGTCCACACCCACTGACTGAGCACTGTACAGCCATCCTAGACAGACCTGCACAGAGGAGGCAGCCAGTACCTCTGTACTGACACAGACTCTCTCGGGTCCAGAGACACACTGCACACACAGCATGTCGATACACTGAGCTTGATGCTCGGTCTGTACCTGTGTCTCCTAACATCTGGAAGCACTTGGTAGACTCTGTAGCCACAAGCTAGCTCTTAGAGACCTTCCAGGACACTAACAAAATGTGAAGTGCAGAGACCAAAAGCCATTTACTGCGGGAAGCTGAGCTGTGTTTCTAGATCCCAGCAAGCAGGACCATCAGTCCCTTGCATTTGGGGCACGCCTTGGAGGATGGCAGCTGCTAACTTAGGGGGGGAAAAGTGCACGGTGGAGGAGGTAAGAGGGTTATTTTTAAGAAAGAGCACAATCTAAGTTTTCTCTCCACACCCACTCCACGCCACCTCCTCATCCCTTGTCTCTCCTCCCTCCTGTTCTTCCACACCACTCCTGTCTCTTCCCAGCCTCCCTCTCCCCCATTGCTCAGCGTGCCACAATTACACACAGGTTTCTTTCCCTGTATCCCTAGCTGGGACACCAGTTCTGACACCACACTGGGAACAGGAGCCATGTAGAGCCTTGGGGCTGATGAACTTAGGGGTGGATCTGAAGCCTCTGTGATCCTCACAGATATAAACAGGTAAGGATCAAATGCATACCAACCTTTTAGACGTTCTATCTTGATGCCAGAAGTGATGAAAATGAAAAAAATCATCCGAACCTGTCAACTATGTCATGTTCCCGACATGCCTAAATACTGGAAAACCTATGGAGGAGTCTCCTTAGAACTGTTTGGAAGATGCACCATTTGGGGATTCTTCACAGTGACTTCTAAGCAGAGCTCTCTGATGTCTGTGTGCAATGGTAGCCGTCTTTTAAGTATACATGATGAAGTATGTGCCCTATAGATCAATTTCTTCCGTCACCTACAGCCAACAGGCAATAGTACAACAGGCAATTTGGGAGTTGCCTACCCTAAAACAAGACAACCTTTTAGCAACAGCTGAAATAATTAGGCATTTTCCAAAGTGGAACACTTAAAAGTCAGCATGAGATTTTACATGTGAGTGGAGGGAGGCAAGCCAGAGAGAGCCAGCAGGCCAGGATAGAAAATCAGCTGGATCCTCACTTAGAATGTGGTGGAGACTTAGAACTATGAAAGAAGGCTTAAGTTTTCCCTCCTTAGTAATTGAAACTTCCCTCCTTGGTCATCTAAACATTCTTCAGTGAATGTGTATTAAACATCCTTTGGATCTGGCATAGCTCTGGAGAGTTACAGTAAATAAACAAGACATACTTCACCCTTGCTTGCAATCATGGAACTTAAGATCTAATGTTCACACAACCCAAAACTGTAGGTGAAAAAGAGAAAACTTGTTAGTTGAAAGATGTATTATCATGAAGGAAACCAAGAAGAGCAGAGGGACCTCAACACCAAAGAAGCAGCATGAGAGGAGGGAAAAAAGGCTTCTCTGAAAAGGCAGCATTTAAGGATGGAAGATGAAGAAAGTCAAAAAAAAATCCCATGGAGGTAAGAACAAGATGGCCATTCCAGGAAGCTAGGATTGCATGTGCAAAGGCTCTGGAGTAAGAAATAGCTTGGGAGCAAAGGTCACTGACATCAGCATGACTGAAACAAAGTGAGTGACGAGAGAATGCTATAATGTAGGACTGCGCGATGTCTCATGAGGACGGGATGCTGTGTGCCGAATGCACAGCACAGACACTGCTTCAAGGTCAATGAGAAACCATCAGCACCAGAGTGGTATGGCCTGACTAGTGCTTCACCACAACCAACACTGTCTCTGAGTGGAGAAAGACATCAAAGCAAAGCAAGACATGACAACGCCCTGGGCCAAACCAGAGCAGCCAGGCTGAGAAGTGGACAGTCAGACAGTTCAGACAGATAGACGGAGAGCCAACTGAAGGCACTGCGGACTGGCCTGTGTGCAGGCAAAAGTGTGGTGTGGCTCAGAGATGCCTCTCAAGTTACTATCAACCTGTGAGTTGCTTGGCTTCTCTTCCTCAAAAAGAATACAACTGCTGCATAAATCCCAGTCAGTACATGTAGGCATCTCTCGCCTTCAGGACACAAACGGTGTATAGATGTAAGGAACTCAGAAGGCCCACATTCAAGACATAGACACTCTCGAGAGACAACAATGGACCATGAGTTGGGGATTTCATAGATGCGTTTTCTCATAAAAATGCCTGCATGTTGGTGCCTGCCTTTCTGTATTTGGATGCACCTGGGCAGACTTTTAAGAACTACAGCAGCTAAGGCAATTCCTGCCTCCAAACTGAGCAGCAGGAAAACTCATAGCAATTTCTAAGACAACCTTCTCATCGAATTGGATGACTACAGCCAAAACTCCCATGACCACCAGGAGGAAAAGAAATTAAAAAGTCCTTCCACTAGGGCTTGTCTGACATACACAAGGTCCTCTTCAATCCTCAATCCACAGTATCACATAAAACAGGGCAGGCCTATAATCCCAGCTCCTCACAGGTAAAGACAAGAGAATTTACAGTCCAGGGTCCTCTTTGGCTAAACAGTAAGCAAGTTCAAAACCAACCTGGGCTGCATGAGAAGCTACAATCACTGAACAATTGTTCCATAGCATGTCTATATTTCCAAGACCTCGCTGAAGACACAAAGCAGTATACCAAGGAGGAGACCTCTGAGGCCCCATCCCTAGAACAGATTATATTGTTTATTTTGCATGCTATATTCAAACTGATCCCCAAATGCCCCAGAGAGCAGCAGCATTACACACACACACACACACACAACTAGGTCTGAGCTGCCCTTTCCTAATTACCTGGGTGTCACTACACCATTTGCATTGCCTTTCCAAAAATAAAAAGTTGTGACATCATTATCACCTCTAAATTGCTTGGCACTTTTATTTAGGTGAACCCCTCTCTCTTTCCATCTCCCTCTCTCTCCCCCTACCCCTCCTCCTCTCCCTCTCTTCCCCTTACCCCTCCTTCTCCATCTCTATAGACAGTGAAGACAAATCTTATATTGCTTAAAGAATGAGAGATAGCTTCAAAACAGGAAGAAAAGAGAAGGGGAAGGGAGGGAGAGGTTAAGAGGTAGAGGAGAGAGAAGAGCAAAGGAATGGAGGAGAGGGGAAGGGAGGGCCTGAGAATGGGAGAAGAGGGGATGGACCTCTCACAGATGCTCAGCAGAGGCCCTTTTGATGCTGGCTGGTACCATGCCAAAATAGACAGTAAATAGCTAGAAACTATAGTAATCTATTTGGAATGGGATATTATCTCTTTTTTTCTTCAAGCTGCAAGTCATAACCCTTTTTATATGCCTTTCAAAGAGCTGGCTTAGAATGGATACTATTATTTTGGATGCTATATCATGGCGAATTCTTTTAGAAAAAGTTTCCCTAGCATTCCAATGAAAGCAACATAGCTTTAGTTACCTGTCCTCCACCTCCTCCATCTCACACACAACTCTACTCCCTCTTATGTTCAGAAGCCCATTTCCAATATTCCCCAATCCAGTGGCCCATCTGGGCCACTCCTCTTGGAGCACGGCTTATCCAGCTTCCTAAGACACCTGCTTCATCCCAGCGCTGAGAGGAGAAAACACTCACGTCACGGTGCTTCACGCCCTCTTTAATTTAGTGCTGTGAATTCATGTTTCAACAGCCCCCTGAGTTCTTCGTTCTAATTTGGCCCGTCATCACCTGCCGTGACTGAACTTGATGTTTATCTGTGCCACCCATCATGCATTTTATGGCAGGGTCTGGGCTTCCGCAAGAGATGGAGAGTGTACAGCTTTCTGCCAACACGAAAGCTGTCACTAAGTCCTCTTCCTGAATCTTCCACAACCAGCATGGGTCTCGCTCATACAGATTCATTCCAGCCGTAAGGGTCTCCATATATCAGAGCCCCCCACCCCCACTCAACACACACAGAACAGCATAAACCAATACCCAAGCCCACAGTCTACTTGCAACTTGAGTTCCAGAGTGCCCTCTGACCCCCTCCCATCCATCTTAACATTTTATATGTATGTCTATGGTGAATCTACTATGGCCAGCCTTTCGAGAGCTGTGTCACTCAGCACTCCTCTCTGCCCTGTGCAAAGCTTCTCTAATGTTCCATTTTAAATCACTGACCTGACCCACAATCCAGTTAAATGTCACCAATGACCGTGATTTAGAAGATAGACATGCATATGCATGCGTACACTCTCATCTTAGCCTATTGTCTCAGTAGAACCTATTTTTAAGCGGAATCAATCCAATGAGCCTCTGACTGTTGATGAGTGCAGTGAAGTAACATATTGTCTGTGAAGCTGAGCCCTAGCTCACTTTGCAGGATGAAGACTTGCCATCTGTGCCCGTACTTGCTCTTATCTTTTCCCCACCAACACAGAATCTTCCACATGCACTCTTAGTCCAACCTGTCATCACAGGAAAAGCATATGTGTGGACATGACCCATTAGACAGACCGCCCCAGGGTCCCTGACTCCCTCTACATTGGCAGAGGAGCCGAAAGGTAGAGAGCGGTGCTGAGCCAAGAGTACTCACTGAGGGGTTTGAGGATACTGCTGCTGGATTCATCCGCATTCTCCACATCCGATTTGTCCGAGTAGTTCTCAGAGATTCTTTCCTTTTCCTTCTTTTCCTTGTGCCCGGCCTTCCTCTTGTGGCGTCTCCTTCTCCGGTAGCTCTTGGGCACATGGACCCCAATGTAGATCGTGTGGTGGCCTAAGGATGGTAGACAAGTCAACGGTCATTTCAACCCATGATATTTCTACACTTAAATTACACAGGAGCCACAGGCCAGAGAAGTCTGTGAGTGTGGCATTATCACTCTGTATTTGACCGACTGAAAGAACTGAGTTTGTGTTGTTAAAAAAAAAAACTGAGCCTATTTTCAAATTTCACTCTGCTATGGTACAATTCCATCCACTGGCTGGTACTTGGTTCTGTGAGGGTGTACTCAAATTCTGTCCCCACAGGATAAAGTTTAGATCTTAGGTTTATGAAAATCAAAGAGTTAGCAAACTGGAAATCAAGAATTCTTAATTCTGGTTACAGATCTGTCATCCACTATCTATATAGCCTTCATTATATTTCTCTTGTTTGTTCTTGTCTACTGAGACAGGGACCCATGTAGCCTTGACTGACCTTAACTTGATATAGAGCAGAGGTTAACCTTGAGCTTCTGATCCCTACTGCCTCCATCTCCAGAGCTCTGGGGTTCCAGGCAAGCATCACTGTACTCAGTTTATTCTCTGCTTGAACCCAGGGCTTCACATATGCCAGGCAAACACCCTACCCAGTGAGCTCCATTGCCTGCCCCTTACCTCTCAGAGCCTTGGCCTCGTCCTTCAATACAGCAAGGGGCTTAAGTTGGGTAACCCCTAGAGGCCTGTTCTGCTCTAGTTTTTCGAGATCTGTGATTCTATTGACTAGAGAAAGGGGGAAGCTGCTGAGTTGCAAAAATAAAGATCAAAAGTTCAAAAAGTCATTCTGCCAGTGATAAGGTTTTATACTATAACTTTTTTTTAATCCAATCAGCAGAACAGAGACTTGGAACTGGGGCAAACTGGGAAAAATAAGACTTTCTCAGGGAGAAGATTTTTAGAAGTCCACAAATGTTCGCACCGGGAAGCGCTAAAGCAATGTCAGCTCCAGGGCCACCCTCAAGTCTCTTCTCGTTTCCAGAAGTTTCCAAAGCCAGGTTGTTGCAATGATAAAAATAAGTCCCAGCCCAGCAAAAGCTGCCTTCAGAGAAGGGTGCAGGGAAAAAAAAAAAGAAAACAGATCTGACTGCTTCCAGGCCTTCTTGGGGAAGGCACCTCAAAAACTGACAAAGATGTCATTTTACAAAATCTGATCAGATGGACGAGAATCCCAAGTTCCAAGTCTTTTTGCTGTTGTTTTGTTTTAACTGAAAAACCTTCACTTTCTCTTTACCTACAGCATAACTTCTGAATGTGGGAATCATCATTTCAGAAGAAATTTGCACGTTCTTTTATTGCAAATTAGATTAGGTTATCTCCCCTAAGTGTTTCATTTCCCATTTCTAGAATTATCCTTCGATGGTACTTTACAGTTCCCGAGATAATATCTCAGACCGCCATGTACCTCAGCCTCCTGAGTGTCAGTTGTCATGAACTACGTTCCACGGAAGCCACCAGGCATCCCCCAAAACACCATAATTCACAAGATTTTCCTTAAACTGACAGTATAAATGAATCGTATAATACTTCCAGAAAAAGACTCCAACTACGGAAGAATGAACTCTCTGGGGTAGTGTATCATGGGAAACTGAAATTTGGAAGGAAGTTGGAACCCTCCACACGAAGCGGGACCCCACCCCCAGCACGTAAAAACACCAACTTGTGACTACAAAGCATAGTGAACAATGTCCCCCACAGGACATGTGGCAATGAGAAATGTATCATGTGTTACCATTTTCGAGCAAATTGTTCTCATAGGAAAGCTATATTATACTAGGAAGTAGGAAATGTCTCAGAAACAATGCGAACTAAGAAACGGTGTCAATTGCTTCCTGTGCCTCCCTTACTAAGGGAGGCTGGGCAGCTTTATCTCATCTCAGCAGTACCAGTCAGTAGAGCCTTACAGAATCATATCACACACACACACACACACACATGCACATGTGCGCACACACATACTCGCACACACACACATAGAATGGGGGGGAGTTCAAAATTCTAAAATGTCACAGCAAATGTTTTCTGCACAACATTAAATAACAGTCAGGGGGAATGGTAATTAATGTATATTAATGCTGATGTGGTGCAATGAGATGTACTGTGTAAACACAAGTCTATGTGGTACATTTGACCAAGTCATTTAAAAGAGACTATGTGAGCTGACAGGATTTAAAGTTTTACGTGTGTGTGTGTGTGTGTGTGTGTGTGTGTGTGTGTGTGTATTGTTATACGTATATTGCTATGTATAGTGTTGTATGTAAAGTATTATTTTTAAACTAATGAAAAGGCTACAGTGATTCAGATGGCGGTGAGTCTTCATGCTTCACAGTGAGATGTGCCTTCCTTTGAGAACCTAGTTGAATGGTCATAACTACAAATATTGTGCCATTCTGCTCATTTTGGTAACCGTAGCACTGCAGCGCTGTCCCTGGGGCACAGCCAGCTTCCCTGCATCCCACCAGCTCCTCCTCCCACTCTTCCCTGCTCCACTCAGAGGTGAGGAAGCCTTCAGATTTGATGCTGCAGGTCAGAGTCCTGTAGCATCCTTCTGAGTGAGAAGGTATGGAGGCTCCTTTAGTGATGCTCCACACTTCGGGCATTTTTATCAACTTATTGAGGTATAACCAGCAAACTGTAAAATTCACTCCTCAAAATTGTATAATCCAGGATTTTATGTAGAGTTGCACAACCATCACCATCGCCCAATGTTAGAACCTTTGTACCAATCCACAGATCTCTCTCTCTCTCTCTCTCTCTCTCTCTCTCTCTCTCTCTCTCTCTCTCTCTCTCTCTCTGTTCCCTTTGCCACCCCACACACCTACTCTTAGGTATTTTATATATTCATAGTGATGACATCTATAAAGCCATGAGCCTCTAGTGCTCAGCACTGTAGGTATTCTTACAATATGGTAAAATAGAATATTCCCAATGATGAAGATGTTTGCCAAGAAATGTCCAAGGAACAAGTCCCTAAGCACAGCATCCCCTTCCTCCTCTTCCTCTTCCTCCTCCTCCTCCCCCTCCTCCCCTTCTCTTTCTCTTCTTCCTCTTCCTCCTCTTCCTCCTGCATCTTACTGGCACATAAATCTTCCCCTTTGGCCTTGGGTTTACATAAAGGAAATGAAATAAAGTAAATCTGGGTGCTGTGGACCACAGGGGACTAATTACTTTACATACTTATACTCTGTCTCTCCTTCCTTCTCCACATTGCCTGTGAAGGGAGGCAAACAGGACCTGGCTTAGATGGGTGTGCTTTCTTTTTTTTTTTTTTTTTTTTTTGGTTTTTTTTTTTTTTTTGGTTTTTTGAGACAGGGTTTCTCTGTATACCCCTGGCTGTCCTGGAACTCACTTTGTAGACCAGGTTGGCCTCGAACTCAGAAATCCGCCTGCCTCTGCCTCCCGAGTGCTGGGATTAAAGGCGTGAGCTGGGTGTGCTTTCTTACAAGGATGACCAAATATGTAATTAGCCATATGGCCAAGTAACCAAAACAATAAAGTAACATGAGCTGAGATGGAAGTGTTCTCACAGACCCAACAAAACTGTCATCCTGATCAACAGAAATGGCATTACTGCTGGGAAGAGTCTATTGTTGGTAAGAATATCACAGGTGGATCTCACTGTTTACATTCATTAAAATATATTTATCTGATTCAGAGATATGTCAAGAAGATTAATGTGAGCTCTCAGCAGAGCTACAACTGTTGAGCATCCAGCTACTATTCTGTGTAAAAAGAAAAAGAAGGAACAGGCAAGCTTTCCAACTCCACAAGAGTTTACAAAACTGTAAGATGCTCAAAAAATGGGGATCGTTACTAATTTATTATAAGAAAAATGTTAGGTTCAAAAAACCTCCTCTGCTGTCGATTTCATGAAAATTCCTTCTAAGAAGGCTGGCAAAATAAAGAATAAGACTTATTTAAATTTAATTTAACTTTTTAAATTTTAATTTAAAGCTTTAATTCAGAAGGAAGATATAACTGTTGAATACATTAAGAGCAAGCTTACATTTATGCCAGTTCAACCATAAAACCAAAGCGCTGGAGCCCACATTTGACAGTGTTCATTTAGGTATGTAGTCATAGGGCATCACGCCTTCAATCTGGCAGGAACTTCAGCATCATGTGTTCAAATAAATACCCTACATGCCTGTCTCTGACAGATGGTGGGAGTTCCCAACGCATTCCAAGTGTCTCGGGAATACTTCACAATCCACACTACAGCCAGGACTTCTGGGAAGACAACTCAGCTCTGCTGGCTATCTCTGAATGTCAGAATCATCACTACTGAGTCTTGTTTCTCCCTGTCTTCACCTGTTCCACCCTAGTCGCAAACAGGATGCTCTGTGAAGCAGCAACTCGAAGGTCTTCCCAATTCCTGAGAAATGGCTAACCCAACTGGAAACTTTTGATCATCGCTGTAATGTTTTTAGGGCAAACAGTCAACCCTTCTTACACTTAGCCACTCTGTAGCCCTTTAAGTAAAGATGGCTTTCGCAGACACTACTTCCTCAGGATGATTCAGAAGTTGGAAGAATCAAACGATAACTCAAGCCAGAAAATAAAAATTCACCAGCCAAGTGAAACCGTCTATGAATGGCTTGACGGTTAACAACCTATGTAGGCAGGATAGAGCTATTAGCTCCTGCCTGAGAAGCATCACACTGTATATGTACAGATGCAGCAACCATGCACCATGAGCTTCTAAGCATGTTCGTTGCTGCTGTGCACTTCTCTGCCACACGTGATCCTGCGATAATTTCAGATCCATGTGAAGAAACCAAAGTTTGGGAAGTCAAGGATGGTGAAACCAAAGACAAATGTCTTGTTCAGAGCATTCCACAGGAGACATATTGCTCAGGTATCGACATGAGCGTGAGCTGAGTACCAGCTTTGAGCGAATTTTTTAAAAATACACACTAATAATGTGAAGATGGATAGCTGGGTAAGACATGGCTACATATGCCTATAGCCACCGACTCAGGGGTGATAGGGCTGGAAAAAGGATTACAGTGACTGTTGGCCAGCCAAGTTAGCTAAAAATTGGCAAGGTTCAGTGAGAGGCCGTGTCTTAAAGAATACATAGGAGCACAGCAAACATCTTCCTTTGGACACGAGTGTGTGTGTGCATGAACACACACACACACACAAGTAAAACACACACTTATCCTATAAATCACTAAGTTTCCTTCCTTGTGTTGATGGTAGAAAGGGAAGAACCAACTATGAGACCATCCCATGTGAATGCAGCACTTCCTAGCATGTATTTGATACACTACCCTCCCCCTCCCATTTCACAAATGTTTGAGATGGGGGGGGGGGACTGTTGTTGTTTTTTGTTGTTGTTGTTTTTGTTTTTTGGTTTTGTTTGGTTTTTTTTTTTTCTACTTCATCCTGAGCTGTTTTGGAAGAAAGCAGTATATACTGTTTTTTTTTTTTTTTATCTTGAGGTTTCAGCACTGTGAGCCAGTTCATAGATAGCCAAAGGACAGATAAAATCTTCCCCAGAAATGTACCTTTTCCTACCTGCAGTCATCCCTCCAGCCTCCCACACATATCTCTAATTAAAGACCGAGGTATGCTCCGCTCCGGCTGCGGTTCCTATTCTCCATTGTTGATATTTCGACCATCAAGCAAATTTCCGTTCTCTCCAATTTAAAGCAAAGACTCTGCAACCCAAACCCTCCCTGCCCTCCCCTCAGACCTGACAAGCTACGCTCCCAGAGTGCAGGCCCTGATCGTACATAACCTGCTCTAGGTCGGGATGCTTACGACAAATTGGTAGCTGTCACCAAAAGGAAGAGAAGGAAGCAAAATGGAGATTTACTGTTTTTTAAATCTTTAAAGAAATCTGAGGAGAGAAGACCAAGACCCTGCATGGGTGTTCGATTACAAAAAATGAAGCAAGGTCTTTACAAGCAAACAAAAAGCCTCAGTTGGCATTATTTTTATAAGAGAGTGTAGCGTCATGATATCAAGTACAGGTACTGGGGGGGGGGGAAATGTGGTGCTTTATATATTAAGAAGCAGACCAGCCTTTAGACTCCAAAATATTTCATAAATTAATACAAATAAATTGTTAGTTTTGCCTACACAATTCCAAAAGAATGTCCATAGTCAGCTCTAAGAAGATGTAGCAACATTGATAATTTACTGGGGTATAAATACCGGCTCATGAAGAGAAAAATCATTTTCCAAAGCCAGATATAGTTTTGCAGTTACCAGGGGATAAACTAGCCCTTTATGTTTGAAAGAGGATCTAGACTTCAAACACATGATTTCTTGGGACAAGGGTGATTTCTATTTTTATATTTTGGAAAGGAGTGATTTTTTTTACATGGAAAAATAATGCAGATCTTTATTATCAGATAATTATATGTCACATATACAAATTATTTATAGATAACTTCAAAGTACTGGTGAGTAATTTATTTTAATATTAACACTACCAATTACACTTAGAATCAAGCATACAAGCAAATACATAGAAAATAAGTTTGGTTTTTTGCTTTAAGAGGGGATGGGCCTGGGGAGATCTCTCAGTAGATTAAAAACACTTGTTGTCAAAGCTTGAGGACCAAAGTTCAAGTCCCAAGAACCAAGGTAAAAGCCAGACAAATAAGGTGCACGTCTATAATCCCAGCACTGTGAGGAGTTAGGAGACTGAGCCAAGAGAAGCCCCCCAGAAGCTCACAGGCCACATAGCTGGCCTAAATGACAGAAACAGAAGAGACCTTGCCTCAGTCAAAGCACAAGGCACCACTACACACAATATGCTCATGGGCACACACACTCATACGGAAAAAGGGAGAAATATCTTTCTTGTCCTGAACTTCCTGGGATTCCCAGGGATCTTAAGCCCATCTGAGTCCCCCTAACAGGGCTAGCAAGAAATCTCAACTTGTCATTATTGCAATCATTGAGGACAACATTTTCAATATTCAATGATCATCATAGTGAGGAGTGATTAGTGATGTGATGTGATGATGATGATGATGATGACGACGACAATCTGTGCACAAGAACAAATAGCTATAAACAAAAATTTAAAAGAAGCAAGCTAAATGTCTCTCAGCAGGGTGTCAATCCCTTAATTCAGAGAAACTGTGCATCTTCCTCTGACTGTCCATGTTAGCAAACAGTTGCAAGTATCCATAGATAGACAATAACATCTAGTTTCCATGATAATATCCATCATTAACAGCTGACAATAGAGGTAAAACTGAATTAGTAAATATTCTTACGAGCAACTCTTACATTTTCAGTAGGCATAAATCATTTTTAAACATCTATGCTAAAAAAAAAAAAAAAGGCAAGGATTCCCTTTTAAAGGTACATTAGGAGCCTTATCCTAATGAACCATGGAAATCGAGTTCAGCTCACCCTACATAAACTACAGTTCCTCGGGTGCCTCCAGTCAGGGAGGAGTCTCCAAAGTAGATTTAGTGCTGATCTAGCATACTATTTTCTATCCTTATCCACACATTAAAAGCACCAATGCATTTTAGAAATCTAGACATAATTTTCATGAGCAGACTTAATGAACAACTGTCTCCCACTCTATCTTGTACACAAAGATGCTCTAGAAGTGTGGATGGCATTCTCCTTCTCTCCAAAGGGAAAAAGAAGCAAAGCTATATTTTGCCTTATCCCACCCACCTGGAGCCCTGATAATAGCATGTGAACTCCCTTCGTTCTCAAGAGCGTTCACTCTGAGCAGGGCAGAAGAGGCAACTTAGACCTAGTTCTGACCTGCCCCTTTACTGTCCCTTTAAAGCCCCTGAACAGAATGTAGTGGGTCAACAGAGGCAACACCTTCCATAACTCTATCCTCCCTCACCCTGCCCAGAAGCAAGGGCCTGGCAACCTTCATCCAGCTCTGGGCACAGCTTCCCCAGTGTTCACACAAGCGAATGCCAATGCCCAGGAGCCAGGTCTGCCAGGCCTTTCACTTGACTGAGGAGAGTTGAATAGACTCAGAAAGATCCGGGAAGGCTGGCACTACCCAGTTAGAACTCTTCCACTCATGCTGACAGCCGACCGCCCCTGAATTTTAATGTGCAGTATATATGCGGTTGTATTGAGCCTACCTGGAAGGCACACACAGAGAACTAACAGCTTTTTATTTCTCTTGCAGTTACCATGTACACCACTGAATGGGAAGTAGAATTGGACGACTCAAAACAATAGCTAATCCGACCATCATTGATAATTGGATTTGCAACGGCAGTCAGAGAGGCAGCCAGAGAGACACATAAATGCACACATTCATATCCTCATTCCAAATACATTGTCCAGCCCTAACCCTGCTATGGCTTCTCTGACTACAGTGGCTTAACTGTGGATGGGCAATAGGAAGACTGGTATTGGGGTCTAGAGACGGATAAGCCACAATATAGTCAATGTAGTTGTGGCTAATCACAAATGAGATGTCTCAAATTGCTTTGCTTGATGCTCTTCTTTCCTACCATTCTGTATGGAGGTAGGTGAGATGCAAGGAATACCACGGGACTATAACAATCACCGAGAACTAGAGAAAATGCCGCAAGAGGCATGTTAGCCTAAATAACACCGTCTCACAAATCTTTATGATTATGGCTTTCCATTTGTACCCATTTGTATCACCTCGGTCATAACTTTGAGAGCCAGGGTCCACTAGCACTACTTTTATTTAGTGACTTCATTTCCAGTAAGCCTACTAAAGCCAAAGGGCCAATTTAAGATGTACAGAGACAGGCAGCACTCTAGGTTCCCCAGGCTATAGAAGTGCCCCTTTCCTCTTCCCATGACTACGCTATGTGTCCAGCATCAGTTGTCCCATCAAACATTATCTAGAAAACACACTTTTTAAAAAAATGTTGATGAACCCATTAAATTAGCAATACCTAAGGGAAAGAAGCTCATGTACCTCTGAATATGCTCCTGTCACAAAATGACGAAGTCAGATCCATGACCCTCAGTCCCACAAGCTGCGCCAGAATATGAAAATGTTCTGTATGGGATGTGCCTCCTCTCAAGACTCTCACCAAGGGTGAGCCCACCCAGGCTGATGGAGACTTTCTCTCTCATCCACCTAAAAGCCTTTTCAGCACCTTTATTCTCCCTCAGGTCCCACTTCTTATTCTTCAAGATGCGTCTTCCAGATCTCATTCATCTCCGTCTACACATCTCTCCCCTCCAGAGAGAACACGCACAGCAAATCCTCTGGGAATGAGCACTGACCAGGAAAAGCATTCCCCTGGTTACTCCAGTGACTGCCCAATCCCTGCCCCTCCGTCCAGGCTCATCTAACCATCTGTAAGGTGAGAACATTAAACTAGATCAAAATTCTATACAATTCCAAACATTTAAGAGTCAAGTACAGTCCGGCTAAACCCACAGAAGGGAGAGCTAACAGCTTTGTACCCATGCCTTAGAGCAGTGGCTCTCAACCTTCCTAATGCTTTGACCCTTTAATACAGTCCCTCATGCTGTGGTGACTCCGAAACCATAGAATTATTTCACTGTTACTTCATATCTGTAACTTTGCTACTGCAATGAGTTGTAAATATCTGATTTGCAGAACATCTGCCTAGGACTTTCAAGTTCCTACCTTAAGTAGTGTCATCATTCCCATGGGTTATGATAGCCATGTCACTAGGACTTCCAAGTTACTTTCTCCCTCCCTGTTCCTTCTTAGTTCCACCTTATACAGCCAACTGCTTACGTCACAGTTCTACATGGATGGCTAACAGGTATTGAATAGAGTCAAATGGTTGAGTACCTATCATACCAGTTTTAATCACCTTACAAAATGACAAATGAGCCTCCAGGTGGCTCATAGCAAAAATCCATATTGCAATCGCCCATCTATCTATCCATCCATCTGTAAATCCTGGAGATTTAAACCATACCTCTCCAACCCTTTGTCCCCAGTTGGCCAACACACACACACACACACACACACACACACACACACGCATACACGCGCTCGCACCATCTCGCACTTTGATCATACTCTCTACTTTTATTACTGTCCTCCTGGGGAAATCTTTCCATCCAGCAGTCAAAAAGAACCTTTCTTGCAAAATGTCACTTGTCACTTCCTTGCTTAAAATCCTTTACATATGCTTCGAACATGCTCAACAGAATTCCCGGTCTCTAGTAGAATTAAAGGTCACAAAAACAGACCTGGTGGGTCATACCTATAATCCCAGCACCGCAAGAAGCTGAAGCAGGAAAAAGACTGTCATGAGTTTGAAGCCAGCTTGTGCTACATAATGAATTACAACCCAACCCAGGCTACAGTGTGGGACTCTTAACTTCCATAACTAGGTAAGAGCTGGGGAGATGGCCCCATGGTAGAAGTGCTTGCTGTGTAAATGTAGGGACCTAAGCTTATATCTCCAGCACTTAAGGAAAATCAAGGCACTGGGGGCAGATGGGACAAAGACAAATATCCTCAGAGTGCCCAAGCTAGCCAGATTAGTCAAACAGTGACCTCCATATTAAGTGAGAGACCCTGTCTCAAAAAAACAATGTAGAGGGGCTAGAGAGATGTCTTAATGGTTAAGAGCACTGACTGGTCTTCCAGAGGTTCTGAGTTCAATTCCCAGCAACCACGTGGTGGCTCACAACCATCTGTAATAGGATCTGATGCCCTCTTTTGGTGTGTCTGAAAACAGCTACAGTGTACTCATATACATAAAAGAAATAAATCTTTAAAATAATAATAATAATGTAGAGAGCAACAGAGAAAGACAACTAATCTCAAACTCTATCTTACACACACACATGCACACATATATGTATAAAGAAAATGTACACAAGCATGAATATGTCCCGACAAATACATCATATAGTCAATCAATAAAAGTAACAACTTATCTAGGTCTCACCTACTTCTGGCCACTGTCTGCCTGGTCTCATGATTTGGCATACTAATCTATTTTCTCTTTCTTCAACTTTCCTATCTCTTCTACTCCAAGTCTACAGACATGCCAGCCCAGGATTCCCCTCTCATCCTTCCTCCAGCCAATTCCTTCCCATCCTTTAGGTCTCAGTGATGTCCCAGGAGATATATACCCTAGGTTCTCATGTGAACTCACCCACATATATGGTACAGTCTCCTGGTGATTATTATAACAATAAAGCTGTGCTCTTAAATCATGTCTACTTTATTTGGCTGAACAGAAACTGTGTCCTAGTAGGAATGTTTCCACATTCAAGGGTACAGAGGTTATACATGCAACTGTTCTTGTCATTTTAGTAGGCTGAAAGAGTGGAAGCATCATCCTTCAACTACCATTAAGAAGGGATGGTTAATATGGGCATTAATCAGATAACCTATTGAAATCTAGATATCAGTATTTCAACTTTAGTCTGGGGGTGTTCCGCAGTCATAGCAACCACTGGCGAGATCTCGTTGAGCAGAAAGATAAATTTCACACCAGGATTGCATCTGCGGGAGGTAATACCTTAAAATTATAAGGTTCATCTTCAAGATTTCAGATGTCATTGCCTATATTTTTAGCAAACCCAGGAGACAGGGCTATAAATGGTACTTCTTTATATATAAAAAAAGAAAAGAGTCCACAGAAGGTCAGGATGAAACTCCATGGTAGAATATTTTCCAAGCGTGAGTGGGTCCCATAAAAACAGGTGCTGGGTACCATAAGAACAGATAAATGCAGGAAAAAAATCATGAAAGTTGCAAATTAAGTAATTCACAAGAGTTTTCTATGAACAGCAAAGTGTTTGGGGGTACTAACCTGTGAAGCATTACTGAGAGAAGAAGGAGCAAATTAGCCGGTAGCTGTAGTGATGTTTGCCAGTGTCACCTAGAGAGGCAGTGCAGAGCCAGGGCCAGGGATAGAAACAGATCCAGAGACTCCTGCTACACCACCACCACATCCTCCGAGCCACAGCACAGACTGAATCAAAGCTAACAATCAGATACTGATTGAATTCACCAAACACACGTATCCACTGGATTCAGCCATCCACTGGACACCAAAGACACTGCCCTGGTTTTGCAGCACAAATAGAAATTCTCAGTGAAGTTGTAATAGTCAGACGAGGACTTGGGTGATGACCTCAACAACCTATAAATACGTAATTGTGATCCTCTGCAAGAGATGTATTGGTTAATATTACTAAAATTTAACCCTTGTTTCTATTTCCAGACGTTTCATCCTGGTTTAAAAACAAAATACTGTGCATTCAACCTTGAAAATATTCTGTAAAATAATATCTCATGGAGTTCTTTCAAAATCAACGGAGTCTAAAGGTGAACCCAATGAATACCTTAGGACAGCTGTCTTCTCATTCCAACCCTGTGAAAGGTAAAAGCAATTACCAGACTTAAAAGCCTTCTCGCTATTCAGAGATGGGAATTATTTAAGTCACCCATACAGCTGACTCAGTAGATGTCACTCACCACCCTCACCCCCTTCGCCTCTCATCCCACCTGGCAATCAGTAGTGTCGGGATGCACTGTGCAGAACCTCCCGTGAACCCTTGTCACTGCAGCCTCCTGCCTCAGTCCTCTTGGAATTAGCCAAAAGGTAAAGTGAAATCGAAACACCATCTTAGCAGCAAGCTCACCAGGTAACAAAGGAAGCTCAGCTGATCTTTATTCCAGTCTCACTCTCATCATACTCACCAGACCCCACTTTTAATCTCCCCCAAATTAAAATTGTTTGCAATGATTAAAACAATAGGGAAGTATTTAGCTCAGGCTAGAATACATAGTACCTCTACACTGTTGCATGATCTCATTTAATTGCCACCCAAACTACATAATAGCCCATACGACCCAGAATTATTCTAGTCTGTGTTGGGGAGGGAATGATTCGAGAGGGTTCATATATGATGCTCACATGTAGAGCTCACCATCAGAACAGGACCCACTAGAACACTTCTATATATATTCCAGGGAAAACACTGCAGGCTTTAATTGACACTGGGTAAGCAGTTTACCCCAGGCACACATGTAATTTAATATGATTTTTTCTTAGAAAATGAGACAATTTAATAAGCTGAGGGTGAGGTATATCCACAGCCTAACCATGATCATTAAGTCTTATATCCAGAGCTTAAAGAGAAACAAAAAGAGTCCAAAGAGAAATGGATGCTAGTCCTTGGGAATTTCACTTGGCCATTCTGTCTTGGCTTCTCCAATAGAGAAAGCAGTGGGGGTTGGGGGGGGAGCATGTAAGAGGGCAAAAGGCTGAGTGTTAGGAGGGAGGAACTGAGGAAGCCAATGGACGCTGCAACCAACTAAACCCTTCAGAATGACGTGCTCCATCAGTCTTATCTAGAACTTTTAGAGAGGTGATAATCCAAGTGTGTGCTTGTGTGTGAGTGAGTGAGAAAGAGAGAGAATATACAGGTGTGCATATGCCACAGACTATACTTGGTGGTCAGATGACAACATCAAACATCAGTTCGCATCTTCTACCTTGCTTGGGACAGGCCCTCTTTACTGTCTGCCACTATGTAAGCCAGGATAGCTGAGTTTCTAAGGGTACCCTTGCCTCACTTTCCAATTCACAGAGGAACTGGGGCATTACAGACACTTACCACCTAGGAGTCGGACCCAGGCCCTCACACTTCAACATCAAGTTCTTCATCTTCTGCCTCTCCCAAATCTAAAAGCATTCCTATTCTTCTTAGTGCTGCGTACATCAGTGACATCATTTTGTATAATCACCATGAGTTATATTATAAATGGCATGTTGCCCTGTTTCCATTTTATGGAGAAAGAAACCCAAACTCTCCATTCTAAGTGGCTTCCTTCACTGATTCAATGATCCCGTAACAGGATTCAGTTTGGGAGTTTATTTATTTGGTCTTGTTGAATCAGTTTATCCAACTGGTGCTTAACCACTCTACGGGAACAGCGCATGAATAAAACACTTTGGTAGATACTTCCAATGTAAATATAAGACATCTCACTAACTGACCGAATAAGAGGCTTCATCTAAGGCAAAATTGTCCCCAGAGTGTCATTTCAGAATGTCTGAATCCTTGCAAAACACAAAGTACCAAGTTCAATTTGTTGAGGCTTACTGCCATAAAACAAGGTCAACAATTAGAGCAGGAAATGGCTTCAAGGGGCTTTTAGTCCGTAACATTACCAGGGAATTCTCAACAGAGGAAAGCTCTGGGAAGGTGTAACGCCTGTTTCCTGTTCAAAAACCCATGAAACCTCATCAGATATCCTGGATGAGGACAAAATCTAGGGATAAAGATGTCCCTTCTCTAACAACAAGAGGTGCCCTGCAGCCATGGCGATAAGAGCTGTAGTCTTTAGGACCTCAGGGGAGTGGATAGCTGAGACCAAAGGAAAAAGAAGAGAGGAATTTGGAAAGATCTATAGCCCATCTGCTGAGGGAGGGTAAGGCCAAGCTGCTAATCAAGAGGGAACTTCTAAAACTCTTTAAAGTTCTCCAATGTGGGGATACATTGTCTTGGCTAAGAGGGCTTTTCCTTCGGCAGTCTTTGCCCAAGTGTTCCCTCTGTACACAGTTTCTGAGCCGTTCAAGTGGACAGCACAGTGCAACCGGACACTTGGGTCCAGAGCTCAGAATAGCCCCAGCCCTGACCTGGCCCCTCCCTTCCCATCTGATAGGTTTTCATTACCCCTTCTCTGCAGTTACCGTTATGACCACTATAATTATTAACAAATGTCTTCCAGACCAAGCCCCACCTCTTTTCTTTAGAACACTACCTTCCTCCAATACACACGAATTAGAGCATCGCAGTATTCTCTCCTGAAAACCAGCTTAAGTCATTATGATCTCATGTCTGTAAAATGTTGAGGTCCTGACCTCCAAGAAGCCAAAGGCCCCCATTTCATCATCTTACTCTCTTGTTTTCAAAACACAGAACAGAACAATAAGATGGGTCTAAAGAGAGGAGGTTTAGTGGCTACTTTTACTTACCACTCCACACAAATAAGCAAGATAAAACTGAAAACGACCCTTATAAAATAGAACAGAATACCAAAGATAAATTACGGACCATGCCATACCACTTGACTTTAAGGGCTAAGAGCAAAATACTAACAAAAAGTATAAGCAGAGATATGAGAGTTACATAATTCTGCGTCTGCTTTATTTAGTTCACATTATATATTGATGAACACATCTTTTGTTTTAACCAATATTTGGTGATTGGGCACTCGGTCCCAAATACTGCCCTACACTTCCAAAATTTGCCTTTCTCTGAAAAGCCCTCATGATAAATTCCAGAGTTTGAAACAGTACTCTCTTAATGACCATCGGGGATAGTGGGATTTCTAGGCTTATCCCTGCCTTTAACAGGAGGGAAGGCACTTCCTGTGGGACTCAGTTTTGAAATGGGGGGAAAATAGTACACTATATCCTAACAGCATTAAAGGAGCACCGAGCAAGCCTCAGAAACATAGACATTTCAGACCATATTGTCCTACAGTTATTTATGTTTCCTGAGTTGCTAGTTGGATTCAAAGTTAAGGAGAGGCCCCTCCTCGTGAAGTGAGAGCTGCCAAGGCCGCTGGGGAGTTACCTAGCCCAGCCAAGCCAAGGCCTTATCTCAAAGGATAAGGTGGAGTTTGCTCTTTTTCCCCTATTGCAAAATATGAGAATATTAAGTAATCTGTTTATATCACACAGATCCAAAATCCAAGCTGACTTTTTTTTTTTTGAGACAGGATCTTCAGGCTGCCCTTGAACTCCTCCTGATCCTCCTGCCTCAGGTTCTCAAGCACTAGATGTACAGATACATACCACTCTGCTGATCTCCAAAAAGCTGACTTTAAAAAAAAAATCTATTCCTTCCACCTTGGGAGGAAGGGTGGGGGCTGGGGGCGGGGAGGCTATCTCAAGCTTGACTTGACCAACAAAACTTGGAAATTTCCCCTGTCTATGTTTGAAATGGTCTGCGTTGTTCTGGCAGCACCAATTTATCATCCACTGACCAGTTCTATATAGCAGGGCTCAAGAGTAAGCTTGGGCTTTTCCATTCAGGGCAGATATCACAGTCCAAGTCACAGAATTCTTCCTCCAAGTTAATACACTTGGCACTGAACGTTAACTGCAAAGCCACAGGCAGCATAAGGTGACCTGTGAGAGAGGGAATCTAAAAGCTCCCATTCTTTTTTTCTAGATCAAAGTTGGCACTTGGCTTTCTTTTTAGAATTGCTGTATCTAAGCCATTAACACATGAGGGAAAACTTATGAAAACACAGTTTAAGTCTTCAAATATATGTGGCATAGATAAGTTCATTATTTAAACAAAAGATGGCTGCTCTCCTGACTCACCCTGTTCTCTGGGAGTTTTGCAGCTGATGGTTCTCTACTGAGATTTTTTTTTTTGGAGGTGGATTAAGTGTTATGCCACCCATAAGAGTAACGTTGAACAAGGTGAACTGGGGGCACAGTCTGAAGTCTCAGTTTCTCCAGCCCCAGAAAACTATTAGAAGAAGAAGTCAGGTGGCCTGGAGCTCTTCCGGCCTCAGTGAACTGAATGCAGGCATCCCACCTCAGGGATTCTAGGAAATATTTTCCCTGTATGAACATGTCAAACCAACCAAAGCGTCTGACCTCGGTTACTGAAACTCATGGAAATTACTAAAAAGCAAAGGTTTTAGCTTACTTTTGCAAGGTGTGTTATAATATGCTTGAATCATGGTCATCTTAGAAGGAAAATAAATAACTTCTGGGGGTCAAAGGAAACATAACTGATAATTTACAGGAAGGTGCTCAGCTCATTGTCCTTTGAACTCTCATTTCTTAAGACACAGTGTTAACTTCTGCCTAAGTGTGCCAAAAACTCAGCTATTCAGGAAGTAACACCTTGTTCCCCCTCAGTAATGCCCTTTTTAATGAAATTACAAATATGCGATACACCCATAACCTCGAGAATCACATCCCTATTTGAAAGTCCATCTCCGTCAGACGTCATGACAAAAACCATCCATTTCCTCCTTCATCACAGGACCCAGGGATGTGCCATCAAACCTTGGTCCATCTCAACTTCTTGGTACCCTCAACCAGAGCTAATATTACATTTCAGTCCTGCCAATGCTCTCTGATGAAGCCAGCTGAGAACGGGGAGGACCACATAGAAGAGTGTTGAAGGAGAGAGAGCCTTCCAACCTGTCTCCTGGGGAAGCATCTCCACACTGGAAGTCTACAGCAAATCCACCATAAGCAACTCCCATGCTAAAAGTCCTCAACAAGAGATGACATGGCACGTCCTGGCATAAAAGGGGTCAGACCAGGCACCAGCCAGCAACACGAATGAGCAACTCTAACGTGGGGTCCTCTGAGAACAGGAAAGTGCAAGCTTCGTCGCCACTAAACCAACATGTTCCTGGCACTGAGCAGGTGCTTCCACAACCTCTGGCTGCCTTTTGTCCTTCTCACCCTAAGAAAGCTGGCGACAGAGTCACCTGCTGTTGTATTATGCTTTATTCTGTGATCGATAGATTAATTTTTCTGCTTGAAAATCAAGGGAAATAATTCAGGAAATACAGCCCTTTGCCAATGCTTTAAGAACCTGAATGCAGTCACCCACTGCAGGACTGTACTTTTGATTTGAAGCACCTTCGGGAGTCCAGATTTACATCTCCTGAGAACTCAGCTAGGGCCCCGTTCTCAAGGAGAATGTGTGCATGGCATGCATTCCCACTCCCAAGGATTTTTTTTCACCCTAATTGTTCTAACACCATAGAGTTTTCACCCAAACCTACACTACTTCTCTTGCTCTAACTTGGTGAATGTGTCTCCTTTATAGTCAGGGACAATGACAGTGACTGCAACGAAGCTTCAGCAGTGAAGAAAAGTTCTACTCTGTTGCCTTCTCCAACGTGACATTTTTCCCATAACCGTGTTGTAACAACTGCAAGGAACCCATAAAACATCACGAGAGAAAATACTATAGTTTCCATTTTTCTAAGAAACTTAGGCATTGCATTCTTAGTCAGTCTCAAGGCTTAAGTGTGGGAAGGCAGGGGGTGGGGCGGAGGGGACACCAATCATCCTCACAGGGCAGAAGAAACTCACTAAGGAAACATGAGAAACAGCAAAACCACCATCCTGGGGCTGTTCCTGAAGCATAGGGGCACAAAAGCCCTTGACCTGGTGCTCCATCTGTTTGAAGAATCACTTGAAAACATACAATATCCAGTTTCCTCTTCCCAACCTCATTGTCCTCTGCACCAAGGTTTTAGGAGACACGAAATGCTAACCACAAGGACCAGCCTCCAAAACACAGAACTGCCTCTCAAGTGACACTCACAGGAGGAGCTGATCACAACGTTCATCTGTGGGTTCCATTTGATGCTATCTATAGCCCTGATACTAAACACCAATAATAGAATGCTATCTATAACCCTCATACTAAATACCAATAATAGAACATGTTTCTGATGCCTTGACATCATTACCACGATAAATACTAATGAAACCCTGCCTTCTCACTACCAGCCAAGCAGTAAGTGCTCCCCCAACGTTATTGATAAGTCGGGAGGTTAGTGGAAGGGGTGCATGCTCAAGTGTGTCAGCACCAGATAAAATGGAACTCTTCTACAGTTTTAACAGGCACTGGAAAGCAACATGAGCGAAAGAGGTTCCGAGGAGTTTTTCCAATCGAACATGCTCGCCCGTGTTTTCTTAACTAAGGCTCATCCATACCAACTGTTCTCAACCCTCAGCTTAGACCTGCTCTCTTTACAATAATGATTATCGTCCTCTCCCCCAACAACATCTGTTCTCTCTCCCATGTAAGCTACAAAATGGAAAAGAATAGTAGAAGCTGCTACCACTTGTATTTCTATAGATCTGGTGGCTTCCGGGAATTACCTAGTAAAACATTCATTTCTGATGGGGCCGCAAAACTGACACAAGCACCTGTTTTAATATAACACTTCTTTTTAAAAAAATGTAACAGGTAAAGACCCTGCTGACTTCAAATCTCAGGGTCCGATGAAGTTCCTAAAATCACTTCCTGTATTGAAGCAAAAGGTAGAGATTAAGGAAAGCCCACAGGCAGGACTTGGTGTTTAACTTTAAAAATACAAGATGCATGAAATATATATATATATGTCATGATCTACAGAGACATGGACACAAACACATACTTTCCCAGACCCAAAGGGCTCACCTTCTACTTCTTCTTCATCACACACATGTTTAAGGAAGGAAGCCCCTCTGTCCAGGACAGCTTCATCCTCCATCCTATAGTAATAGAAAAGAAAAAAAGAATGCTCAGACTTCTCCTGAAGTGAGCCACTCGAAGCAGCCCAGCTTCTGGGCAGGTTAACCTGCAAGCTGTTGTTCATGTTTGCAGCAGGGCAGAGTCCCTCTCCTCTTCCTTTGGTGGCTGTCACTCCTTCACGGCAGTTCTTCTCATCTGGTGCTGGAGAATGTGCTGGCCCCACATAGCTTCAGTTCTAACCTTGAGAGGGTAGCCACATGGATAGGGAACAGAAAACCATCCCAATCTTGTAGGCTGGATGTAGAGGAGGGGTGGGATTCTCTCTCCGGGGAGTTGCAGTAGGGAGAAACAGAGATGAAAACAAAAGAAGAAAAAAAAAATACCAAGAGAGGAAGTTTGGTGTGTCTGGAGTGCTCGTGATAGTCGTTTGTGGAAATTCAGTTTCTGTGCTTAGCTCTTTAAACACCCACTGCACAAAATGTATACCCTCCTCCGAGCACATGCACACCCACCCACACACAGAGCGACAGGGAGTTAGGCTAATGCACAGTGGGAGCCTAGCTTGCAGCCAGCCTCTTAACACCAGCCCAGTATTCTGTGTTGAGTGGCAAGCGTTGAGTCACATGTTGGCCTTACGGAAATCTGACATCTGAGGATTATCCCGCACCAGGCTTCAGCCATGGGCACCTATACATGCCACCCTGGCCATTCATTCCACACCCTTATCACGGGTCCCTCTGTGCGCTGTCTGCGCGCTGTTAACTCTTTTCTGAAGGGCACGAAGTTCTTCATTTTGTAACCACGTTCTGCTGTCCTCCTGTCTCCTTACATAATAGGATCTACTCTGCAATTTCATATGCTAAATAAGACCTCAGAATCTATCCAAGGAACAGCAGCGGGTTTTTTTTTTTCAGCCTCCCGGTGCCAAACATGTTTCTAGTTTACAGAATGAGTGCGGCTTTATTCCTTACTCTGCGGCTCCTTCTTGTTGCATTAACTTCCATAGACAGAATCCCATGAACTCTATTTATAGTGGAAACAGAAAGAAATCCTGGACTGCTCAATTGCTGCTTGCGTAGCGCGGGTCTGGTAACAAAGAACTTTCTCTGGGGACAGCTGCTCTGTGTCATCCCGTATATGAGGTCTGCCAGAGACCCACATGTTCACTCTGTATTCTAGGCATCCGGTTAAGTGCTTCAAGCACTGCCTATGGTTGAGCTTGTTTCCCATATTGCCTGTATAACTTGCTCTGGTGCCTTAGATATTTGCTACAATCTAGGCAGGGGTGCACTGAATTCCGTTTTTCCCTTCCTATTTTAGGAATATATCTCCCTTACCAAGCAATCATCTTTGCATAAAAAGATCAGAAGCAAAAGCAAAAATCCTATCTGACCACTTCATAGTTATGCCACCTGCAGCAAAGGACGTTAACTTTCCTGAGTTGCAGGGATTTTTTTTCCTTGTATAAAGTTAGAGTAATGATATCTAGTTCACAATGTTTTGATAGAATAATACCAATTCTGCATTGGTTTCTTTGAGATTTGAGTGAAGGGTCAAACTTAGCACATACTACTTTAGTAAATGTGTTTCTCGGGCCAGTGAGGAGTCTTAGCAGGTAGAGTCCTTGCCTCCAAGCCTGATGACCTGGGTTTGATCCCTGGAACCCACAGGGTAGAAGGAGAGAAGCTGACTACACATTTGTGCATGTAGACATGTGCTTGACCACACACACATAGGGGAGGAGGGAAAGGGGAGGGGGAGGGGGATAGAATGAACACACACATATAATCGCATTCTGCCACGTAATTTGTAACAAAATAAGTTTAATAAGTTTCTTTTTTTCTTTTTCTTTCTTCCTTTTTATTAAGAAACTCATTACTGGTCTACAGCCATGTGGTCCAATCTTGTCTTATCTTAGAAACTAAGCAGAATTGAGGCCCGGGTAGTACGTGGGTCAAAAAGAGCTCATTACTTTTGGAAAGACTTACAAGAGTCTTCCTTCCAGACAAGAGCCTGGACATCGTGGCTCATCCTGATACCCGCCAGAATACTTCTCTTCTCTGCACTCAAAACTAAATGTATAAAATAGAATATGGGCCAGTCAGTAGAATTATGGGTGGGAAAGGGCTACCTTAAAGGCTAAGAAATCAAGCCATTTTACCAATCTCTCTGAGCCGCCTTAGACTCTTGAGATGGTTAAATAATACAGCTGTTACTCATGGATTCAGCAAAGATTTAATTACAGCTTGTTATATTCCTGTTATTCTTGAGAGGGAGGGGAACAAATCTACAAATAAGACAAAATGTTCCTTAAAATAAAAAAAAAAAAAAAACCTAACGACAAACTGAGGGACAAGATAATCTCAGAGAGCACTGCGAGCTTTCCAGAGAGTAAAACCCTACAAGAGGCTGTCTCAGCGGTGCAGTGAGGATTCTGAGGAAGTGATGTAACTTGGGGCAAAGTTGCTGTGTGAAAATGTACAAGAGCCTTGCAAGCAAGGGGGAAAACGAGGGCCAAGACCCTAGGATAGGAAAGTTTAGCACCATTCAGGAAGTGGAGGGAGCCGGGTCATGCAAGCCAGGAGAAGTAGTCAGAGCTGAAGGCATCTGGAAGCCTCTGAAGAACAGTGAGACGGAGACCGGCATGAACTGTTTTCCCTTCCCAAAGTGTCACTCTACCTGCGATGTGGACAACAGATGCTTAGAGAGCACAATAAACTCGTAAACTACCACAAAAACCAAGAGCACTGTGTGAAAATTGGGGTGTTGGGAAGCCTTGGAGACTTCATTCTGGACACTTTTTAAGGTTGAGATGTGAATCCTGAAAGAAAAAAAAAAGTTGCTGATGCAATCAGAACTGCCCGAGTCGGGGACTAGAGACTCAGGGCTGTTGCTAAATGCGGCAAAATCCATGCATCAAGCTGGTGCTGGAGTTATTAACAGATGCCAGCATGCAAAAACAAGAAGTAGGTTCAGGGTGCGGACCTGTGACTACCTGCTAAAACACACCAACATCCCCAAGTCAAGCAGTGAGACCAGTGTAAGCTGGACACGGGTGACATGGAAGTCAGAGAGAGCAGAGAAGCCCACCGGAAAACTGAGAAGGACGGAGATGGGAAAGCCAAAGTTGGATTTGGCCAATACGGAGGATGCAGGTGCCTATTACAGATGCCCTTGAAACAGGCCACTCTCAGTGCTGGGGGAGAGAGGAACAGAGAGGGTGCTCGTCTGTTCCTTCTTCTGTTTCTTACCTTCCTCCAGTGAGGAGGAGAATAAATATTAACTGAGTATCTACTGTGCACCCTGCACACTTCCAGACACCAGGGACACACAAATCATGTCTACCTTCTCGAAGACATCTTCTGGAGCTCAGGGAGCCGTCCAAAGTGCAAGGAGCCACCGGCTGGCTACCCAGCATTTGTGCACACAGATAAGGAGGAAATCGCAATGAGAACATTTTCCTAAACTCCTCAGAAGCATGACAGAATCCCAGAGCACTGCATGTACCCTAACTTTTTTTTATCCTCTCTCCGGAAAATAGAACTAACCCCAGGTCAGTCAGCATGCTGAGTCCAACACAACTGACTGTAGACGCCATTTTGGACCCTCTTATCCATCAGGCAGGCCCTAAAGCATCCTGTTGTCTCTTGATATATTTTCTAAACCTAGATATCGAAGCTTGTTCCAAAAATTATATGCCACACGTAAAGCAAAAGGGAAGCAAGAAACCCAAGAGATTGGAAGGGAAGGTAAAAAGGTCAGCGCCCAAGCCCTCCGGCCAAGTTGAGAAAACAACCCAGCCCCACCGTCTGAGCACGGAGTGAGGGTCACGCTGGGTGCATTCCTTGGCTCTTTGGTGCATATTTCACATTCCCGTCAAGACTATACATAGCAAGTCATCAGAGCCTCATTTTCTCTGACGGCTCATACAGAATGCCCACAAATAGGCCTCTTCTCTGCCGAAAAGGAGCGAGTGAAACAGGGCAAAAGCACACAGCCCGGCGGCGTTCCTTTTCCTCAAGAATAAGGTTATCCTGATGCCTTTGGCCTTCTACACGGGGCAGAGGCAGTCCCTCCTCTTTACATGACAAATATCAGTTATTCAGCCTTACATTTCTTAGCAGTTGCTGGCTATTATTAGTAAGACAGAGATACCATGTAAAGTGGCTGACCTAACCAGTTCCCCCTCCCTCTATAAATCACTAGGAAGAAATTAACTCATCCAGTCCCTAATCAGGCCCCCAAATCTGTCCTTTAAAATGTCCTTCGCACGTACCCTGCATTTGCTGAAATCAGAGAAGGAAGCATACTGTTGCTCACATAGCCAGCGTGAGGCAAAATGCAGAGTGGATCTGGAAGCTCCTGACCAGCCTCAGGGGTGAGAGAGGGCAAGCTTCATATCACATGGCCTCTGATTGGAGAAGTTAGACCCCTTCTATACAAGTCCAGACCCATGGTGAGGGGAAAAGGTGGGGGGATGGGGGTTCTAAATCTCCATTTTTCTGGGATAGCAAAATGATTTAACTGGAACCCATGTCAAATCATCTGCCAAATGGGCAGGTTCTCACCAGCCGGTCCTAATCACGGAGCAGGCCTGTGAGGGTGACTTAAGTCCGGCACGAGAAACATTTGTGCAAAACTGTCAGCCACTAGGCCCAGAGCACCCATCCACATTCCAGCCCTCTGAGATCCCACCCCCCTGAGCCCTTGCCAACTGCCAACGTGCTCGCAGACTAGTACTCACAGCGCAAGCAGCTGCCACTCAGCCAGTCAGCAAGTGGCAGGCCGCCAGCGCACAAGCTTCAAGAACACCAGCCTGCTAGTCCCAGGGCTGTTAAAGGTTGAAGGTCTACGGTATGCTAGCCTTTAGATTCGCCTCACTTGCCCTTCTGCCTCCCTCTCCCATCCTTCCCTATCGCGCCTCCCACGGTAGCAGTTCACTTGTCTCTATGGTAACAGCATCTGGTTTCAGAGTTAGAACTTCATGCAGCACAGTTCTCTCTTAGCCTGGGGCTTTTGCCAAGAGGTGCACTAGCAAAAAGGCTGCTGCCTGAGTTGGAGCCACCTGTTTCCCTGTCACTCCGGGAATGACAGTTATGCTGTGTGTCCTCGGATTGTGGCATCTATTTTGTGGAACAAACACTTTAACCTCAGCATGCTCTCCACAGTATAGAGGGGCTATACTAGAGCTGGCAGCCAGCGGCATCCAGAGCCAGCCTTATCTCCCCCACAGTCTCTGTTGTCAGGGACTTCTGCCTGCTTCCAGAGGTGGCACCAGGGAGCAGAATGACTCCAGCTGTCAGCATGTCCAAACTAGAGTTTGACATCACTGGTTCAATCGGTGCACGCAGCTTCAATTTTATTAGTTAACCTTGTATTTAAACATTCCATTCTATCCTCGCCATTTGGTTTGTTGATGACATCCAACGAACCCATCACCTCTCCATTTATAAAAGCTTTTCTGTACCCAGCAAATGCTAAACAATTCTGCACTCACATGCCCTGAGGCACAGATATGTATAGAGCGTGGAAAAATACCAAGAGCGAAGGCTTTTATATCAGCCATTGCTGTTGTGGTAATTATGAACACAGTGTTGCTGGGGAATTTTACTTACAGTCTAAAGGTATCACAAAGCTCAAACCTCAAAACTAGGCTCTCCTAGATTTGGCTGACCTTAAGTCAGATAAAAGATAGAACATAGCACACCACAGATTTCTACTCCAGAACAGCACAAAATGCCTAAACAATGTTCCCTGTCCTCCTCACTTCTAAGAGGTAGAGAATCATTCTTTATTAGAAGCTCGCTGCCAACACGATGTTTTCTTTTGTTCTTTTTTTTTTTTTAACCAACAGCATTTTTTATCGGTGCTTTTGTTACTTTGTAAAATGTGCTGTCCTTATTTGCGAGGAGTATATAAAGAGCAACATACAGCTGTCAGAGTCCTGGGTGGCAGAGCCATCTCAGCTCTGCAAAGTGCACTGCCATCTTTTGGCAACATGTGTTCACTACAGCCCATGTCAAGAGTAGAAGGAAGGAAAGTTTGTAACCATTCCCTTCCAAAGTTCACAGAGATCCCTGGGGGCCTTGAATCCCCACAGGAAGTGAGGAGGAACAACGGTGGTCATTGGCTTAACCATGCACAGTGCTGAAGCTCTGGAGAGAGATATTAAGAAAAAGGAAGAGAGAGATCAGCACAGCACAACTGACAAACGTGGTTGATCATAGCCTTGTCTCCCACAGATCAACAGGCCACAATGTAGAGTAAGCCTCCCTCCCAACTCAGGAGTTCTCTAATCAGCCTGGTCATTGACACAGGCTGAGGGGCAGGGAAACGTGGCCCCACATGAAATCAGATTTTAGGCTAAAGTAAAAGTAAAACTGCAACCCAGAGCAGGAGCATGCTGCACATAATTCTAGACTTATAAACTGCCTTACAAGTTCCTGTGTACTCTTAGACACTTGTCCCAGAGAAATCAAAGCTTACGTTCATACAGAGATCTGTCTGTGAGTGTTCATGGTAGATTTATTCCTAATAGCTAAGAACTAGACCTGGCCCAAGTACCTTTCTATAGGCAAATGGTTATGGTTTAAAAGCTATAGTTCATCCATATCATGGACTATGGCTTAGTGGTAAGCAAGGAGAAGCCACTGATTCACACACTAAAACAATGTATCTATAGGGGCTTAAGCTAAGACAAAGACCTAGCATCAAAGACCACATGTTATATAATTCATTTACATAACATTTCTGGAATGACAGTTTTTCCATATAAAGGACCCGACCTGAAGTTTCCTGGGATTAGAGGTGGGAGTGTTGGTGGCTATGAATGAGCGGTACAGCAATGGATGTGGTCCCAGCTTAACTCTGCATCTTACCCTCCATGGTGACAGGAACATGGATCTACGCAGATAATAAAACCATACAGACTGTAGACAGAGAGGGGAGAAGACGAATAAAACTGGGTAGATCTGAAGAGTTCTCTGAACTCCAGAAGTGGAAATACAGGTTATGCTATAGTTTTCTAAAGTGCTAATCAGCATGGAGCAAAACTGGCCAAGTGTGGGGTTTGTCCTCCCAAAGTAATTTCTCTCTTTCTCCTCAGCTATGCCTTCCAATCTACAACTGAGTCAAAATTCAAACTAAAATGTATTCACTTATCATTCTGGACATATTATTTTGCTTGGTGGTTAGGTACAGATGGAATTAAGTGAAACTGAGTGTAACCTCTTTAATAACTGTGTCTTTGGACAGTGAACAAATCCCATTCAGCATCTCTTTCCAACAAGCCTAAAGCAGCTCATGCTGGTTTGGGTATTTAAATAAGTCCCTGAAATAACCAAGTCCAATTCATCTTACTGTTTCTACATGATATTTGTAGGAACCAGATAAGATACTAAGATCTGAATAATCCATAAACCAAAGGTTAGAAATCTATCCCAATGAGAGTTGGTTCCCATGTGTGCCTTTGAACTCTCCCCTTGAATCTTCTCCATGTTGGGGCAGGGCCTCCCAAGCTCTGTGCCCAGGTTGCCACCTGATCTCTGACAGTCTGGACCAGACTATTTAACAAAAGCCAAGGCCTGAAATGGCAAGAGGTCCATATGGGCTCTAGGGATAAGAAAGCCACTGGGATCCAAAGGGAAGTCCTCTGCAAGGACATAGCATGCTATCGGTGAGACTGCTGGGAAGGACACGCCACGCTAACCAGAGAATGACAGCCTGGTGCTGAGGACATTCCCCGGACTCAGTCTACACTCACGTTTAATGTTTAATGGGTTTCCTGGGTCTCATGTTGCCTGAAGCACCTGCTCTTTAAATGTTTTCTTAGAATTTTTCCTGCCAGGCAGAAGATAGAGGCTTCTCTCTAAACCCTTAACTCTGAACTGTCGCTCTTCAAGGAGTTTGGGGTGGGAATACAAAGGTCCTGAGATAAGAGTCAAGCAAGATGACACAGGTAGTACTGCTCCATGAGAGAAGTTAGGGCCAAGCACAGCAGTGGACATATCCCTCTACTACCCCTTCCTCCTCTTCAGTGGCCATTCTCCACAGCCAGCAGCCAAGGAAAGAAAAGGGAGAAAGGAAGCCACCACGTATAATGATGGGGAAACAGATAGGCATAGCTGCAAGCCCATCATGTGAAGAAGGCACCTTCCAGTCAAGGGAGCTCTCTACAATGCTAGTCTTGAAGCAAGAGTGGATGGTGAGCTTCCTATCTACCCACACTAGTGGTTTCCAGTTTGTGCCACTGGCTTCTGAAGCTTTCCTTCCCAACCCACTCATTCATAAAACAATTTAGAATCTACCTCCTTTTGAGTATCATTCATTGGTTCTTCTTTATAAGGACCTTCCGTGTTGACTATAAGCTACTCAACCCAGAAGAGGAGGCTCAGCAGACATACACACACACACACACACACACACACACACACACGCACGCACACACACACACACACCCCTTAGCTCCTGCCTTCCCTAGCTTGCATGGGATGTACTTCTCTAATTAGCACATCAGATACCCAGAAGCCACATAACAAGTCAGCTCGAGGCTCAGCCCTGCTCCTCAGATCCCACAATGTGTACAAATAAACCTACCAAGAAGCTACATGGCAGCTACTTGCAAGTAGGACAAAGAGTTGAAATGCCAAAGTAAACCTTAAGCTCTAGACATTTCAGCTCGGTCAGTGATTAGTTATTTGTAATAGATAGACCACCAGCTGCACCAATAAGTAAATGCCAAATCACATTGACATTCATGTCAGTCTATGATTCTATCAACATTTACTTTAGATTCATGGATATTAACCTCAGGTTAGATTCAAGATGGCAGATGGGTAGGGACTCAAAAGCAGGGATTTTTTTTCAGGACACCAGGTTGGGAGTCAGCCACATGGCACCTGATCTGGTATAACCTCTGCCCTGGTCACCTCTGACACACAGAACTGACATCAGCAGAAGTGCTTCCCCTCCCCCACTCTCACCACTATTGCAGCTCTACAGTTCACATCTTCCATCCCGAACAACTGACAGACTGGCAATAGCATGGCTGCCGGCATTCGGTGAAGCTCTTAATACGTTCCAGGCAACATGTTAAGAATTATCCATGCATTATTTCAATCTGGACAGTGTTGCAGTTTGCCTGACTGACTTATATAGTGCTGATGGAGCAGATATTAAGAACATCCGAGCTGTTCGTTCCTTTAGCCAGTTGAGTATTAAATGTGGTTAGCATATGAAATAATGGGTTCCATTATGGCATCGTCATATACAGAGATGTCCATCCTTTGCTCTGATTCCCTCCCCCAAGACGAGGTTTCCCCATAAAATAGAGACAGCAGGGGTAGAAGTGAAGACCGAGTAAGGGTGCCTCTCGGCTCTCAGAGGGTCTCTACCATTTTATGTACGTGGCATGCCATACCATTCAATCACTTCTGAAAGGCTTACCTCTCCTCCATACCTTATTTTCAGTTAGTTCCTTGACAACTTCCCACGTGTGTTGATAACACTCAATCCCACCTCCCCCAATCCTTCCCAAATCCACCCCTTTCCTACCACTCAATAGTTGGTCTTTCTCCTCTTTCCATCAAGGTCAGTATGGGCTGCCCAAATACTCTTGGATGTGTGGCCTTCTACTGGAGTGTGCTTGACTAATCAGGGGGAAAAAAAACTCTTAGGAAAACAAGCTGTCCCTACCCCTCTCAGCATCTAATTGCCAATAATAGCTCCTTGGCCAGGGGTAAAACTTCATGCCCATCCCCTCCCTGTGCTGGCGTGCAGTCTGACTTCGGCTTCTGAGGGTCTTGTGCATGTGGTCACACCCACTGTGAGTTCATGTGTGCAGCTGGCCTACTGTCTACAGAAGACAGTGTCCATCCCACCCTCTTCCATAACAACCTCTGAGCCTCTGGAGGGGTGGTGCAGTATATATGTTCAATTTAGGGCTGAACATCCTTCAGTCTCTTGCCCTCCGCAACTTGGCCAGTTCTATGTCTCTGTTATTTGCCATCTACTGTAAATAGAAGAGTCTCTGATGAGAGATGAGAGATTCAGTCATTTATAGGTCTAACCATAAGTCATTAGGAGTTTCTTTAATAATACATCTACTTGGCAGAGTAACGGAGATGTGTACTCACCTGAGCTCTTCTCATCTACTGGTTCAAATCATTTTGCAAGTACTTACTACTTACCAAGGTCTGTGACAAACACTGTACAAAGTGCAACACTACTATTGAATTCAATCTTTATAGAAATCCAATTTTTATACACATGTATTGTTTTCTGCAGTCTTCAGTGTATATTTACACAAAGCATCATTGTACAATGTCTACACAGCATGTAATATCCTTTGAGGGTATCCACTCCTTAGAACTTTTCTTCATCCCCTTCTCACCTTCCCTTTCCCCTCCACATCACTACTTGTCCCTCCTCTGCTTTCTTGTTCATTCCCCACGCCCAGTTCTACATATGCATACAGGTGTGAGATTCTCACCCTTGTGAATCTGGCAGATTTCACTTGATAAGATCTACAGCTCCACCCATATTCCCATAACTAATGTGATTTTTGTTCTTGTTATAGCTGAATATAACTCCATTGTGTCTATATGCCACATTTTCCTTATCCATTCATCTGTTGATGGGCAGCTACGATGAGGCTGTAATTTCATCATTTTGAACACTTCTGCTGTAAATATGGGCACACAGGTATCCAATAGTAAACTGGCTTTGATGCTTAGGGCTGTATGCCCAGGAAGGGATAGAGCTGTAGCAGGTAATAGTTCTATTTTTATTTTTTTTAAGAAATCTCCCTATCAATTTTATAGTGATTGGCTCGGGAAATAATAACAAGAATTGACAAATGAGATTGTATTAAATTAAAAGTTTATACACCTCTTGTAGTGGTACACGCCTGCAAACCCAGCACCCATTAGTGAGGCTAAAGGAACAAGATCTTGAATTTGAAGCTACTTAGTGATATCCCGCTTCAAAACACAAATAAAAATTAAGTGGCTAAGAGGCATCTGCACGTCAAAAAGAAACAGTAGAGTGTGGGCAGCCAGAGGATGGGAGAAAACCTTCACCAAGTATGTAATCCACGTGGAACTCATATCCAACATATATAAAAATAACAAAACACTAAAAAGAACAAGTAATCCGGTCAATAAATAAACGAATGAACTAAGCAGACACTTTTCAAATGTGGTGGTACAAATGACTAATAAATACATGAAAACATCTCAGTATCATTAGCCATTAAGGAAATCAAAATCAAAAATACTCCAGCACCCTATCTCACTCCAATGAAAATGGTAATTCTCAAGAAAACAAAAGGGAAAAAAAAAGGTGGCAAAGATGGAGAGCTGTGGTCATTACTCTGAAGAAGCAGAAGGTCACTGTGGGGTCCCCACAGCAGTGATGTCCCCAAGCTGACAGCCCCTTGACTGTCTCTAGCCCCGCCATTGTATAAATGTTCTCATTATGGTGCCGCCTGGACCTATTCAGACCTTCCAGGGGCCTCAGCCGTTTAGCCTAGAAGCTAAAGGAAAATATCAGAGTCAGTTCCTTCCATGCCATGCCAGAAGCCAGGCCCCACCACTCTCGGGACTCCAAGGGTGCACTGACACCTTAGAGGATGTTAGCCCCTGGCTGTTAGCTTGAGGATTTTATGAGACTCCTAAGTGGGGGTGGGTGTATCTGACTCTTTTGCCTGCTCTTGGGACTCTTTTCCCCCTGTTGGGTTGGTTGCCTTGTCCCGCCTTGATATGAAGGCTTTTGCCTTGTCTTATTGTATCTTGTTTTGTCATGTTTGGTTGGTTGTTGTCTCTTGGAGGCCTGTTCTTTTCTGAGAGAAAATGGGGGGGGGGGAGTGGATCTGAGGAAGAGGGGAGGTGGAGGGAAGTGGGGGCAGGAGGTAGAAGGAGGTATGGGGAGGTCGGTGGAGGTGGGGAAAGGTAGGGAATGTAGGAGGGTAGGAGAGAAACTGTGGTCAGGATGTGTTGTATAAGAAGTAATCTATTTTTAAGGAAGGCAGACAGAGAGAGAGAGAGAGAGAGAGAGAGAGAACCTTAGCACTGAATTCAGCATCTTTAATCTTTACCTGGACTCCAGCACAGTAAAAGTGCCTGCCACAAAGGGAAATCTATACCAGCCTGTATTAAACAGCTCTGTTGCTAAGGTCTACCTCATCTTCTCTGCAGCTCAAGACTCAGGGGGACTCCCCGAAACCCTCACCTGCCTGAATTGTCTCAGCAATGTAATGCTTAGTGTCCGAAGAAGTGAATGCCAACAATTAGCACATAGACATCACTGGGAATCCGGGTCTGTTAGTATCGCTGCCTGTGATCAAAATCTATACCTCAAATAGTAATGCAATATCTTTCAAGTTGATTTCAAAATTGAGTTTTCCAGATTAGTTTTAGGAGAGCAGAGGGCATATGGAAATAACGGATTCCATTGTTAAAGCTGAGTGGATTGGAAGTGGAGGTTTCTGGGGACTGGCCTTCCTGTATGATGGAATAAAGATCGTTTGGCTTTGGCAGGTAGAAGAGTGACCCTTGTAATAGGAAAAGCTTCTGCCACCAAAAAATATAGCACTCCCACTCTTCTAGAAAATAAAGAGCACCTAGGAGACATAGCGACCCAACACAACGGGTGGGCTGAGGTCCTAATATGCACAAATCAACTTCTCTAGAAAAGAGTGAAGACAGTCTAGAAAGTTCAGACAGACTGTCAGTGATTGCATTTGGTATGAGAGCGGGGTTGGAGGTTCCTTTTCTGTTTCTCCCCCATTTATAATAATATGTATAGTATACATACATACCCATACTCTAGCATGCCTATGTATACACATGAGGAGGCCAGCAGGATCTCAGGTGCTTTCCTCGTGGCTCCCTTCTTCCCCCCCCCACCCCGCCCCCAGCCTCCCGGTATAAGATCTGTCATGGAATCTGAAGCTGGCTGCTTTGGCTAATCTGTCTGGTGATTGAGCTCACAAAATCCACCTGCCTCCACTCTCTAATGCCAAGGTTTTACATACATACATACACACATACATACATAAACACAGACACACACACAGACACACACACACACCATAGAGCCATGCCTGGCTTGTTAATGTTCTTGTTTCTTAGAGATGTACCTAGAAATATTAATTGGTGAAATGCTGCAAACTGGGACTTGCTTTAACAATATCCCAACGAAGAAAACCATATAAGAAGTAAAGGACTGAGACTAGACTGGCCACATGTGGAATCTGATGGGTAAACTGTGGGCATAGCTAACGCTGCACGGACAGCTAAAGCCAGGGGTGGGTATGCACATAGACAGTTAGGAGCAAGGATAGGGATGCACACAGACAGCTAGGGGCAGCAGTGGGGATGCTGTAACGATCTTTCTTCTTCCATTCAAGTTTGAAATATTCTGAAATAAAACATTTTAGAAAAGCAGTCCACTTTAATATGTATGGTATATGTGTGTATTCATGTTTGCATATGTAAATATGATATATATCAGTGTCTGTACATAGAGGGGCCCAAGATTGATATCAAGAATCATCCCCCAATGGGGAGCTGGGGGTAGCAACCAGAAAGTCCCAGATGCCAGGAGAGCAAGAGCCTCCCAGGACCCCTCAGGGATAACATTAGCTGAAATACCCTACAAAGGGGAGGGGAACCTGTCCAGACCATATCCAGAGGTTAGGCATGCCCCTCTCATTGAGGGTGGGCCACCCACCCATCTCCAAAAATTTTAACCCAGAATTGCTCCTGTCTAAAGGACAGGGACAAAGAGTGGACCAGAGACTGAAAAAAGACCATCCAGAGACTTTCCCCCGCCCCCGCCCCGCCTTGGGGATCCACTCCACACGCTGACACCAAACCCAGACACTATTGTTGATGCCAAGAAGTGCTTACTGACAGGAGCCTGGTATAGCTGTCCCCTGAGAAGCTCAGCCAGAGCCAAACCAATACAGATGCGGATGTACACAGCCAATCATTGGACTGAGTGTGGAGACCCCAGTGGGGAAGTTAGGGCAAGGACTGTAGGATCTGAAGGGGTTTGCAACCTCATAGGAAGAACAATATCCACCAACCAGAACCCCCAGAGCTCCCAGGGACTAAACCACCACACAGGGGGTGGCCATGGTTCCAGTTGGATATGTAGCAGAGGATTGCCTTATCTGGCATCAACTGGGAGGGGAGCCCCTTTGTCCAGTGGAGGCCTGATGACCCAGGATAGGGGAATGCTAGGCCACTGAGGCAGAAGTGGGTGGGCAGGTGGGAGAGCACCCTCACAGAGGCTGGGGGGAGGGGATAGGGGGCTTGTAGAGGGGAAACTGGGAAGGGGGTAACATTTGAAATGTAAATAGATAAAATAACCAGTAAAAAATGAGAACAGAGAAAGAAAGAATCACTCTCCATTACTTATCCATCAAGTACTCAATAGTACTTACTCAACAAGGCAGGCTATCTCAATCAAACCCAGAGCTCACTGATACAGTTAGTCTTGCCAGCAAGCTTCTCTCTACCTCCTGAGAGGCTTGAATTACAGGGGCCCCCAAGGCTCCCCTACATTCTGTGGATTCTGGGAATCTGAATTCTCGTACTCACACTTGACTGGCAAGTGCTAAACCACTAAGAAATCTCCAAAGCCATAATTTTGAAATTTTAAAAATCACCCTCCTCCTTTTCTTTATGACCAATTCATCACAAAGGAATACATGAATACAAATCACAACAAATGCGCTTACACGTTTCAAAAAAAGGATCTGTAATAATGAAAAACGGTTGAACCTACACCCATAACCCTAATTTTGGACATAATAAGAAAAAGAGGTTATAACAGCCTCAGTGTCTTCACTCGTGGCCTTTTTCTCTCAAGCCTCACACCCGGGGTCTCATCTATGATTGAGACCCCCAATACTGAGACCCAATACTGGATTGGCTTTGGGGTGCCTAGTACTTTCCAGTTGATGCAAAAGAAGAAGGAGGAGGAGGAAGAGGAGATGGAGGAGGAGAAGGAAGGAGAAGGAAGAAGAAATAAGAAATAAGAAAGAAGAAGGGGAGAAAGGGAGGAAGAGAGGAAGAGAGGAAGAGAGGAAGAGAGGAAGAGAGGAAGAGAGGAAGAGAGGAAGAGAGGAAGAGAGGAAGAGAGGAAGAGAGGGAGAGAGGGAGAGAGGGAGAGAGGGAGAGAGGGAGAGAGGGAGAAGGAAGAGGATGAGGAGGAGGAGAAGAAGAAGGAGAAGAAGAAGGAGAAGAAGAAGGAGAAGAAGGAGAAGAGGAAGAAGAGGAAGAAGAGGAAGAAGAGGAAGAAGAGGAAGAAGAGGAAGAAGAGGAAGAAGAGGAAGAAGAGGAAGAAGAAGAAGAAGAAGAAGAAGAAGAAGAAGAAGAAGAAGAAGAAGAAGAAGAAGAAGAAGAAGAAGAAGAAGAAGAAGAAGAAGAAGAAGAAGAAGAAAGAAAAGTCTAGAAGGGCTGGCCAGATGGCTCAGTAGGCAAAACCACTTGCAGCCAAGCCTGATGACCTGAGTCTGAGCCCCAGGACCTACACAGTAGAAGAGGAGAATAGACTCCTGCACGTTGTCCTCTGACCTCTCAACACACACACACACACAATGCAGCGGAGTGTGCAAATATTTATAGTATCAAACACCGAAGCAGAAATAAACCTAATAACTCTCTCCAGACTGAATTACAAACCAGTTCAATTCACCCTGAATCACTGCAAATATCCCTTTAAACTCCAGCTGACATTCAAGAGTACAAAAGACTGCAAAGCAGCCAGTCAGGGTTCTTGGGAAAGCTTAACTAAAGTCAGAACCGGCTACGCAAGTCGGAGACCGCTCTGGCAAAGATGAAGACAATGTTCTCCGGACACCACAGTCCCTTCTTGTCAAGCCCAGGAAACGGATTTTTTTCCTGGAGGAATATTATTATAAGGTCCTGGTGAGGCTCCAAAGTCAACTCATGAAATCCTACTTACTGCAATGTGGCCAAACAATAGTAATAACAATAAAAACAATAAACTGAGCACTTTATATGAACTACTTAAACCTCACTACCAGTCCATGAAGCCAGGACTATTATGGGCTCATATTACAGACTGAAATTTTAAGGATGGGAGCCACTGTCAAAGTCACACAGCTGCTAAGTGATGAGCACCCAAGGCTGCCAAGATTACTAATAAAAGCATGGTGCTAATACTATTGTTTGGGCTACAGAATAAGTGAAGTAGACCCTGCAGGTTTGTATGAAACTGGAGCCCTAAGCATCACCCCAGCCTTGCTTTCTATGGGGAAACACTTTGAGTTTCAAACAACTAATAGGTACATAGTGTTGCCATCCACAACTAAGTTGGGAACAGCATTTACTGGGTCAAGAGGACTCCCAAATAATGAAACCTCCTGGATAAAAACCAGCATTGCCTCTAATAAACACTCTGACACAAAATGAACCATAAGCCACGGAGGAAAACCTACTCTAAGAAGGAATTAATTATATATATACAGTCTGCCCAAGGCAACCTCTTGTACTAGCTTCTTTTTATCTCAAATACCGTGATCTGGGTGAATGCAGTCATCTGACACCCAGGGTAAAATCTCACTGGGTTCTTGAAGAGCTCTTTAGGGTTGTGGCTTCGCCTTTCTGGAGCGTTGGGACGCGCTGTGACCTATAACCAAGTTGAATCCATTTCATGGGCCACGACAATGGAAAAACTGTTTCTTCATGTGAGTATCGGAGGAAAACGCCCTTTGCCAAGAACAGTCTCAGAAGCAGTTAAGATTACTTTCCCTCCAATCTCCATTTATTTGAACTTTCACACTCCTCCCAGCTTCCTACCTGCAGGCAGCTGCCAAAGTGCAAGGGCCCAGGGTCTCTGGAGACCGGTCTGACTTCTGTCTCCCAGCCTGTGCACGCAGTTCCCGAAAGCCCCAGCTACGTACATCTAGAGGTCCCTCGCACCCAAGGGAGTGTGTTACCCATTTTTCTTAAGACGTGAAGACCCTTCTCTGTTTAGAGTGATCTTTGAAAGGCCAGCATATAATAAGCACCCACTCCCAAAGCTATATAAATGCCAGTCTGTTCGTAGCCAAATCAATTATTGCTTCATTACACTATTGATTTGCTGTGTTTTGGTGTGAGGGCTGACATCTCATTCATTAGTCAAAACACCCTGTTATCCAGTCTCAGTAAGAATCAAGCCGCTGAAGAAAGAAATTGTCATGTCTGGCAAACCTAACATGGAATGTCTCTATCCAGTTCTGGTCCCCCATCCCTCCTCCACCCTACCCTACCCTCCCCCCAGCCTTCCCCTACCCCTACCCCTCCCCCTTCTCCACCCCTCCCCCACCACCTTATCCTACCAATATCTTTGTCCTACCTTTGTTGTTTTTTTTTTTTCTTTTTAAAAATTAATAAAGGATATTTACAAAATGAACATACCAACTCATTGCCTCTCTGGGTCTGGAAAAATAATGAGTTTACTATATAACTCTCATCTTTTGGTATAACAGAAGCCATGAGGTGACATGCAAGCACAGAGTAAATAGGAGGTGTGTGGCACAGAGCCCATAGAAAGCACGTGTAGGTAGCGCTAGTATGCATCAAAATCCCAGACATGACGTCCCTTTCAAGGTCACAAAGATCACATTGCTAAACTAGAAGCAAGGAGAATAAAACACCCCACTGTCTGGCTGAAACACTCATGCCACAGCACAGAGTGAAGGAAATGACTGTATAGTTTCCCCAGTGTTGTCTCCCAAGACCTCATCTTTAGGCAGCAGCCAGGAACACAGGGCAAGAGAGGCTTCTTCTAAATGCTCTGTACCAAGTAGGGCACCAAGCAAAGAAACCATTGGGCACATACCTCTTGATACAGCAAGGTTGGATCTCTCAACACACTGATAATACTCAGAAGGCTGACTGGGAACGTGGCTGAGGACTGGCCACAACCCAGCAGGGTATTTTTGAAAGGTGGTCACCCTGGGAAACACACTGCTTGTATAATGTTTATGGCTAGGGAAACAAAAAACTTGGAAGTGATCCCACATAGCAAGTTTTTTTTTTACAATCAGAATATAAAAAATTGAAGATAGATAACAGATATGGGGGAGGGAGGTATCCCAGGGTCTTCATGAGTTTATCTTCAGCAATAACTAATTCTCTGAAACTCATGATTGCCTGAAGTAGAAGCAAAAAGCTGGGTGGAGGAGAAAATAACATGTTTTCCTAAGTAGTAAGAACAACTGACTTTACACATAGCCAGAGAACTGTCCCTAGCAATCGATGCCTGTGCACACCGGGCTTTAGTTTGCTGGTCCATTTGGGTGGATCACTCATGATCTTGACAATGACACACAATTGTAACATTTCTATCCCTACTTCACCCAGGAGGGAATCCAGTCCTAGGGCCAGACATGAATGGCGGGAGGATACAGAGTCTGATGGAAAAGATGGAAACTCACAATCATATATTACTCTAAAATCCATGAGCTTATGTGCCAGATACCCCAGGGCTTGGCCTATGGCTTACTGGCTGCCGCTGTTCTCAGAGAGGAACTGGGGGGAGGGGGATCAGAAGGTGGGGTGTCTGTGAAAGCTCGCCGCAGAGATGCTGCGATCAAGCATCACCTCCTCGGCTACCAGATCTGTGGGGCTGACACTGTGAGCCTGAGAGCAGGGATAATTAGTTTAAATGGGTGTTAATACGACAACGAGGTGTTTTTGAAAGCATCACCACCTGGACCTCAGACAACACGAAAGTTTCTAGCAATCCAAAAGCAACCAGGAGTAAATTGATGAACTTGTGGGGATGTGATTTTTTTACTGTATCTGGTTCAATCACTGAGACAGGGCACACTAAGTGGCTTCCAGATTTCCATGACAACATGGTAGCGGTATGGGTACCACTCTGAAGACACTAAGAATTCCACATCATCTGTTTATTTTCCAACATGTGCAACAGATAGGAAGGCGAGTATATCGAGTCTAGGTTAAGGCAAATAAAAGGTTCTAAGAACATTGGAAAATCACACAAAAGCAAAAACAGGAGCTAAGCTCCAAGCATGGAATCTATTTCCCTAGATAAAGTTGCTACCATGTGATGCTGACGGCACACATCCAGCACTAGGGATAGTTATAGGTACCTCATCCTCACTTCTGCATGCTAACAGACAGAGCCAGGCTCAGTTAGAGCCCCAGGCTATAGACCTCATGCCACAAAAGATGTTCAGACTAGTTATCCAGTATGTTTTATAACAATTACCACTTTGTGAGCATCGTACGATGTGAAGGATTTAGAAAAATATATAAATGAATCTATCGTTTCATGAACTCTCCTGATCAGGAAATGCGAACAGCCTAGACAATAGCTGAAGCCTCCTTCCTGGCCATTCCCCCTCAATCCCTGCCCTCTTCACAAAACCATAATTTCATATCACCTCTTGGTCGCCATCATCCCGGGCTGACATGCTTTGTGAGGTGCTGTGTACAGGGATGTGTGGACAAAGTCAGAAAAACACAACTGAAGGCACTTTTACGACTCCTCGTGTGTGGCACAGGGAGCACCCAAAGCTGAGCTCTCTTCCTTCGTCGCAGTCAGCAAAACCCAGAGACCCAAGGGCATCATCAAGGGAAACGGCTGACATTTAAACACCAAGGAAGCAGACACAAGGGTGCCATCTGAGAAAGCCAGAGTGGGCACTGAGAAGGGAACAGAGATGAGCAACTCAGGCTGGTAGAACAGATCCCATGGAAAGGGCACTTAAGCCAACAACCATAACTCCTCCTAGTTCTGGAGTATGCACAGAAAATCCAGGATAACTGGCCAATGCAGGTGCTGGTATGGGTCTTCTTCCAGGTTTGCAGATGACTCTGTTCTCACTGTGAACCCCAGAGCACAAAAGAATCTCTCCCAAATGTCTTCTCATAAGAGCAGTGATCCCACTGTTGATTCAAGTACCTCCCCCAATGTCCTGGCTCAAACACCAGCAGGCCTCCAGTGACCAGATCTCCAGTACATGAATGGAGGTTTCACAAAGACTCAGTCCATGCGGGGAGATCTCTTTCTTGATTTTTCACCATGTGACATATTTACCAACACACAGAAAGGCACGCACTCATAATAAGAGCCCCCAGAAACAACTGTTTAAAGTTAGGTCAGGTACGATAGCACATGCTTGTGCTCTCAACACTCAAAGGGATAAGACATGAAGATTCTCACAAGTTCAAGGATGGCCTGGGCTATGTAAATGAATTCCATCCAGAACAGCCTAAGAGGCAAAACACTGTCTGAAACAAAACACAATAGCAAAAAAAGATTATGATTTTAATAATTAAAGGGAAGCCAGTACACAATGAAAGCTAAGTACTCCATGGTAAGACAGGCCTCCAGTAACCTGGGAGTAGAGTTTTCTACAGACCCAAGGCAAAAACATGCAGAGGCCACCCAATTCCGCTTTATTGACTTTAAGAGCTGTGTTCCTCACAGTCAGTTCTTTATGAGGCAAAATGCAGGATTACGACTAAAACCATACCACGAAGCATGGTGGTTCATACCTGTAACCCCAGCACTCCAGAGACTGAGCCCAGAAAGTTGTAATTTGAGGCCAGCCTGGGCTATATCATGGAGCCTTGTTTCAACAAAGAATAAAATAATCAGTATAAAGTGAAAGGATAGCAAACCCAGACACTATTGTGGGGGCCAACAAGAGCTTGCTGACAGGAGCCCGATATAGCCGTCTCCTGAGAGGCTCTGCCAGTGCCTGACAAATACAGAAGAGGATGCTCACAGCCATCCATTGGATGGAGCACATGGTCCCCAATGAAGGAGTTAGAGAAAGGACCCAAGAAGCTGAAGGGGTTTGCAGCCCCATAAGAGGAACAACAATATGAACTAACCAGTACCCTCAGAGCTCCCTGGGACTAAACCACCAACACATGGTGTCACTCATGGCTCCAGCTGCATATGTAGCAGGGGATGGTCTAGTCGCTCATCAATGGGAGGAGAGGCCCTTGGTCCTGTGAAGGTTCTATGCCTCAGTAATAGGGGAATGCCAGGGCCAGGAAGCAGGAGTAGGTGGGTTGGTGAGCAGGGGGAAAAGGAAGGGGATAGGGGGTTTTTGGAGGGGAAACCAGGAAAGGGGATAACATTTGAAATGTAAATAAAGAAAATATCTAATAAAAAACAAAATTAAAAAAAATGTTAAAAAAATAAAATAAAGTAAAATGAAAGAATAACAAAAGTAAACATGGCACTGTTTGCAAACATTCTCTTCGGCTTCATCAGTTGTTAGCTCTCTCATTCTTACAGGCCTTTGCCCAATATGAACAAAGTTTCTGTGTGATCATTATTCTGCTTGGCTCTCTAATGTCTATCCCAACCCATGCGTTTAGTACTACCTGTCCTATCCAAAATGGCTTCCGGCTACACACACACACATACACACACACACACACACATACCTGCATGAGAGGCAGACAGATAGACATGCACACTACCAATGTACAATGACAGACACAAGCAACATCTCTGTCCTTTTGAAAGACCAAACCACCAGCTGGCTCATATCCCATGATTCTTCAGTCAAACCAGCTCTGTGCTATGGCATCCCTGCGCTGTAGCCCCAGGTCTGGTCCTGTGGCCTCCAGGCTTCTCTGACTCACTTCTGCTGAGCTCCTCTAACAGTGGGAGCACCAGTATTCACCCTCTGCCAACAAATGATCAGGTCTTCTACCCACTCTTTCTTGCCGCTCTCCCAGGCAGACACAATCCTGCCTAGTTTTTGAGGATTTGACAAAGCTAGAGACTTTATCAATAACACCTTGTGCTCATCCAAGTGTGAAACCCAAGCTGAAACCCAGGCTGCTGGGGTTTATCGAGCAGCAAGGAATTCCAACCAAAAATACCAATAACGGGGATAAGAACCTCAAACTATCAGGCACTCAGGTAAACTTGAAATTAGACCTTGAGTGCTCACTGTAGATGGAAAACAGAATGCAGGCTGACTCTTTGGTGGCAGACATACTGTACAAGCAAAGGCTGTTCCTCATCTGTGTTACCTCTGTGGGCCACCAGTGAGATGTGAGACATGGGACAGAGTGCGCCAACATCTTCAATGATGACACACTACAGTCAACACGCCAATAAGTTCTGCTGTAAACCTTACAAACCCTGACACCGGTGACACAAACAAGTCTCTGCTTTCTCTGTGTCTGTGTCCTCACCTGCAGCAGACAAAGTCACTTGTGTCCAACCTTCAGCCACAGGATGGTGCGGCTCTGGGAAGATTCATGAGGCATGCCAAGCTCTATGTATAGAAAGAGATTATGAGAGTTTGTATATACTTGGCCCAGGAAGTGGCACTGTAGGAAGGTGTAGCCCTGTTGGAGTAGTTGTTTCACTGTAGGTGTGGATTTTAAGACCCTCCTCCTAGCTTCCTGGAAGCCAGTATTCTGCTACCAGCCTTCTGATGAAGATGTAGAACTCTCAGCTCCTCCTGCACCATGACCGCCTGGATGCTGCCATGTTCCCACCTTGATGATAATGGACTGAATCTCTGAACCTGTAGGCCAGCCCCAATTCAATGTTGTCCTTATAAGAGTTGCCTTGGTCATGTTGTGTGTTCACAGCGGTAAAAACCTTAACTAAGAGATCATCAGAGAAACTCAAGTGGAAACACCCCATGCATGTATTTGTTCCCAACAAACGGAGTTCACGATTTAAACTGCCATGTGCTCCACCTTTGCAGCCCTCGGCATGCTTGAAAATCTGACTGATGAAGCCAGGTGAACTTCCAGCTCACACCCACATGTACTAAGGCGTCATATGAAACACACCTGTGTGTGCATAAGCCTACAGACCACAGCCGCATTAAGCTCCTTAACAGTGGTGCCTTCTGACAGCAATGAATATTGGTTGTTAGTATTCGTGCACTAAGACTCAGAAGATATTTCTATATCCCTGGCTAACAAGCCCTTTAACTCAAAGTCTATCATGGTCTCCACACTGTTTTCAGTTTCACAGGGGTGACAGACCTAATTTTATCAGCATTTAGAATCTGCTGAGAATCATCGTGCCAGTTTGTCATTAAAAGCAAACAAATGATAAAGCTGTTTTAAGTGACCAAAGCCTAAATTTTGTAGGAGTACGCAAAGGAAAGGAAGTCATAAAAACATACACAGAGGATGAAAAGCATCTCCATGGAACAAAGACCTGAGCATCCCACAAAACAAAAGCTCAGGGTGGCCACACTTGCCTGTATCCCCAGCTCCAGAGAGATGGAGACCAGCAGATCCTTGGGGACCCTTGACCTATCAGCCTAGGCTATCTGGCCAGTTCCAGGCTGGGAAGAGAGACACTAAATTAAGCATGTTGCCTGAGGAACAACACTAGAGATTGTCTGGCATTCACATATACACAAGCCCACATGCACCAACACACACACACACACACACGCATGCATGCACACACTTTAAAATAGGTATGTGAACAGAGATACAAAGGAAAAAAAAGTTGTTTTATGGTTTAAAAAAAAAGTCAATGATGATGTCATAGATTGAAATACATGATACCATTTAAAAATAACAAAAAGCCAAATTGACTTATGAATGAATAACTGTTCCCCCAAATAAATGATGTTCTTAAAACCTTCCAACTGTGGGTTTTATCTACTTCGGTTTGAAGCCTGCTGAAACTCTTCAGAGAACTTTTGGAACTCTGCTTATCACACACTATTTCTCTGACAACTTTGTCTTTCTTACTTACTTGGACAATGTTTTAAGTACCCACTCTGTACCAGCTCATGCCAGAGGCTGCTGACATTTAAAAAGAAAATGAGTAGGATAAACCTGTATCATTATAGAGACCCTAGCCTGCCAAGGAAGAAGCACTCATGCCCAGGTGGTGTTGTAGGGCTTCTAAGTCTAGAAACAAGTACATATGCTCAGAATTCAACAGTTCTATTTCTTCTACTTTCTATCTAAAAGGGAAGGATTCCCAGTGGCAAGAAGAAAGTCTTCTTAGGTGAGTGTTGGGGGTTAGTCTGGTGTTATGTATATAAATGCTGAATTTTGAACCCCAGATAAGTGCATGAATCTTGCTGCCCCAGTTTAACTTACTGGTTAATAAAAGGCTAGAGTCTGTGATTGGGCAGTAGATAGAAGAAAGCAGGACTTGAGGATCGAGTGAAGGATCTCAGGAGAGACCAAGGAATAAAGGAAAGAGAAGACAGAGAGAGGAAGGGGCCACCCTGAGGCTGGATGGATCATGGACATGTGTCCAGGAGAAGTGCCACCTGAGGACAGGCTAATGGAGCAGAAACAGCCCAGATGACACACAAACAGTAAGTGACAAGGGACATATAGGTGAGAATGCATAGGACCTGCCCAGTCAAGGCGTACATACTGCTTGTAAATAAAACACCAGGTCTCTGTGTCTTTTATACTGGCTAGCTAGAATAAATAATTCATTTACGGTTGAGTCAAATTCCCAGAATTTTTACTTGACCTACAAGTGGGGATTAGAAAGAGGGATGAAGAAGAGAGTAGGATCACAGAGAGCCAGATTTCTGTGCGAAACAACACATGCACGGTGCTTTGCGAGGCATCTCCAATGTTTCCTTTACTTGTGTATGCATGTGTGCATGCATGCATGCATGTGTGTGTGTTTATGTGTGTGTGCATGCATGGGCACATGTATGAGTGCCCACAAAACAGAAGTACATGGGTCCAAAGTGCCCTGGGAAGTAGATGCCCTAACGCTGAGATTATAGGCAGTTGTAAGCGCCAGTCCTCAGTGCTGAGATCCCAGCTCCAGTCATCCGCGAGAGCAGTAAGTGCTTTTAACCACTAAGCCATCTCTCAAGCCCTTTGGTTACTTTGTAATAATAGTAATTATTACTACTATTATACAATACTATATAAGAGCTTATTTTCATTTTATTATATAATTATTAATAATATGTATACATTGGCCAAAAAGCAAACGAAACTCAGAAGAAAGACAAAACTTCATCAACATTTCCTAAAACTGTCAGTTGCTCTAGGAGTTTTGTAAGTCAACTGAAGTCGCTCTCATGCACAGCATCTCAGGGGATACCACCACAGTTTGCTCCATAAACCAGATACTGGTTATCCATCAGCCTAAAGACAGATCGTGCTGGCCATAACCTCACTCCCTGTTTAGAGAAAGACTATGAGTTCCATATACATAACAGCCACATGGCCAAAGCGGCCATCGGAGGCTTCCTAAGAATGCCAAGCATCTTCCACCAGCATCCATGTTCTCAGGTAAGTAACCAAGGGACATCAAGTAAACAACCCCATGAACTCCCCAATGGAAGCTACAAAGAGATTCCAAAATGGGAGTAAAAGCATTGCAGGCAAATCAGCTTTGAAAGACAAGGGCGGAGCATAGACAAAGAGTTCACAGAGTTCAGTGGAGAGAAGGGATTCCTAAACGGTTGCTTCTCAGAGAGGTTCCTGGCCAAACGCCTTAGGAAACTGAGCACAAACCATAGAAAGCTCTAGCATCCCTCCATGAAACACAAACCAACAAAAGACAGGAGTGGTAGTGATACAATATTACAATATTAATTAATATCAGTACAATATTAACAGTAAGAATGAATAGAACTGGAGACCATTGTGTTCAGTTAAGGAAGCTAGACTCAAACAATCATCACATATTTTCCTAAAAATCTAGACAGGAAAGAAAAAGGCATGAAAATTGAAGGAAGACAATGAGGAAAAAGAAGGACCATCAGGAAAGGGGAGGAGACTAGAGAAGGTGCTGGTGGTAAATACAGTTAAAATGCACCATATGCATATATGGAAATATCCCAATAAACCTCACTTTGTACAACTAGCATGCACTAAGAAACAAAATAATAGCAATTTTAAAAAGCTGTAAATGATAGCTCATGAAAGAAAAAAATCATAATTTATATTCTTCATTTCCAGATGCTCATAACTCTCTGTCATTGCTAAAAAACATTTTCATTTTAGATCACTAACCACAGCAGGAAAAAGTCAGCTATCTTTAAAGCCTAAATCTATTGTGGCTTCCCACAATACTTGGTGGGGAAAGTGTATCTGAGAACTAGATACTGCACAACGTGAGTGTGTGTAACTGCAGAGGGGACTGAACTGCTTGTAACAGTCTCAGGAAAGACATCAGAATAAACTGGGACTCTACACGATGCACCACGCAGAGCTTAGAAGTGACACAGTCCATGGTACACTGTGACTGTCCATGTGAGCGTCTAGAACTGCCGTAGCATCGGTCAAAGTCTTTCTATACTTGATCCCATCCTTACACCACCCTGGAAGCAGTCTGAATGACAGTGACAAGGCAGGGGCCACATACTTGTTTTTCCCAACATGCTACAAATAGATCAAAACAACACATCACTAAGGAATTAACATGCAATGATTAATTTCAACATACTGTGAGGCTGGAAAGATGAGTTGCTGTTTTAAGAGAACTGGCTGCTTTACCAGAGGACCTGGGTTCAATCCCAAGTACCCACAAGGGAAACTCCCAAACATCGGTAACTCCAGTTCCATGGGATCTGATGCCCTCTTCTGGCCTATACAGACACTGCATATACATGATGCACATACATACATGCAGGCAAAACATCCATACATATAAAATAAAACAACTTTAAAAAAGAAACACTGCATGAAACTCAAGAAGAACGAAGACCAAAGTGTGGACACTGTGCCCCTTCTTAGAATTAGGAACAAAACACCCATGGAAAGAGTTACAGAGATAAAGTTTGGAGCTGTGACAAAAGGATGGACCATCTAAAGACTGCCATATCCAGGGATCCATCCCATGATCAGCTCCCAAACGCTGACACCATTGCATACACTAGCAAGATTTTGCTGAAAGGACCCAGATATAGCTGTCTCTTGTGAGACAATGCCGGGGCCTAGCAAACACAGAAGTGGATGCTCACAGTCAGCTATTGGATGGATCACAGGGTCCCCAATGGAGGAGCTAGAGAAAGTACCCAAGGAGCTAAAGGGATCTGCAACCCTATAGGTGGAACAACATTATGAACTAACCAGTACCCTGGAGCTCTTGACTCTAGCTGCATATGTATCAAAAGATGGCCTAGTCGGCCATCACTGGAAAGAGAGGCCCATTGGACTTGCAAACTTTATATACCCCAGTACAGGGAAACGCCAGGGCCAAAAAGTGGGAGTGGGTGGGTAAGGGAGTGGGGGGGGGGGGTAGTGTATTGGGGACTTTTTGGATAGCATTGGAAATGTAAATGAGGAAAATACCTAATAAAAAAAATAATTCTAAAAAAAAAAAAAACCACTGCACTCAATAACAAAAATAGAGTAAGGGGGAGCTAAATATGCATATTATACTGAGTGTTACCTATACTTAATCTGATCGTGAAAGAATGAACAGTTTCAGGCCTTCCTAAAGAGCATGGAACCATTCCAAATGGTTTTGCTTCTCATAACCAAACATCTCAAGTAAGTAAGCACCAATTTCAAGTTTGAACATAAGAGGTAAAAAAGAACTACGCGTGCAAACCTTTGACCATGGCTTAAGAATCACCCTAAGTTTCATTGACATTCATCTAGGAAGCATGTAGGGTTCTCGAGTACTAATGATCTGGGAAACTTCTCAAGCATGCCAACTTGACTGGGTTTCTTTGCTTTCTATACAGTCCAAAACAAAAGAGTCCAAAACCGAACACAGTGGCACACATATAATCCCAGAGGCTGAGATAGGAAGATCTCAGGTCTAAGGCCAGTCTGGGCTACATAATGATACAATGTAGTCATTTGAATGAACATGGCTCCCATAGGCTCATATATTTGAATCCTTGTATAACTATTTAGGATTAGGATGTGTGGCCTTGTTGTGACATGCATACCACTAGACATGGGTTTTGAAGTTTTAAAAGCCTAGGTAACTAATTTAAGCTAACTAGTTTGTTCCTTCTCCTCTCCTCCTCCCCTCCTCCTCCTCCTCATTTTCTCTCTCTCTCTCTCTCTCTCTCTCTCTCTCTCTCTCTCTCTCTCTCTCTCTCTCTCTCTCTCTCTCTCTCTCTCTCCCTCCCCCTTCCCCTCCCCTCCCCCACACTGCCTGATGGATTTTTTTTTCTCAACATGTTCTCTGCCTGCCAGCCTGCCTGCCTGCCTGCCTGCCTGCCTGCCTGCCTGCCTGCCTGCCTGCCTGCCATGCTTCCTGCCGTGACGATCATGGACTAACCCTCTGAAACTATAAGCAAACCCTCAATTAAATGCTTCCTTTTCATAAGTTGTCTTGGTCATAGTGTTTTGTCATCACAATAAAAGGGTAACTAAAGCACACAAAGAAAGAAGAGTCAGTATGATTACCATGCAAACAGAAAACAACAGGAAAAGCGGTGTAACTGATAAGTCAGAGAAACTGTGAAACCTCAGCATACACAAAACAGAGGACCAAGGCCGCGTAGTCAACTGTAACATCACAGTGTGATTCCAGCGACTCTTCCTATGTAATTAACCAATGACATATCTGGACATTTATAGTAATGGCCAGTTTCTGTCCTTTCAACTTTTCAAGAGAGGGAAGCAATTGAACACCTCGAGTATTAGTGATGGGAAAACAGATCTCGGGCACTGATCTTCTCTCTCCACCTCAGCTTTGCCTTCACTAAGGTCTTGGCCACACAAAGGTGCCTGGAAGACCACGCAGCCGCTCAAGGGTGTGCAGCAGCCATCTGTGCTCTTTGCTGTGCCCTCCCAGAGCCTCCGTGCCCGCCTCAGGAGGGCGACCGGCTTAGCTGCTTCACTCAACAGCCCGTTTCAGTTTTTAAAGTGCATTTCAAATCAGGGATCTTGGTTAAGTCTTTTTATTTAAGAAGAGGAGGAGGAGGAAGAAGAAGAATGTTCAATACCCATCAAATTATCAAATGGGATACTTGGTGTCAGGGTTGGCGTGCGTTTGGCCCTGTAGACATGCAGATATACTCTCTCTTAAGAGTATGAAAACCACTGTGAACCTTAGCAATTAATGGCTCTCTCTCTCCAGCAGGATCTGGGAGCAGCTGAAGAAGGGGAAGGAACATGATCAAAATATGTCGTATCAGAAATAAAAATATTTTAATTAAAAGGGATATAGGAACATACCTGACAAATCTGTCCTCGTGTGAATTACAGGATTTTTTTTAATTTTTATGATCCTGAATTGGTAAATGTACTGTCAAAGGATCCCATGTCTAAATGTAAGCAGAATCACAAGTGTCCAGTGAAGTTTTCTCATCCCTCTGGGCATCCTTTATTCAGACCTCGTGACCATTGGCAGATGAAATGGAGCTGCCCTCTGTCTCTTCAGATTTAATATGCTGTGGTTAAACATGTGCACTGGTTTCCTCTGCATCATTTCATTCTCTGATAAAACTGAAAACGCCAGATTTTCAGAGGTGGTGTCCCCGAGTCAACTGGCTCTCACCTCCTTTCCATTCCAATTTGGAGGTACAGAGAACTGTTACTTGGGTAGGACGTGACTAAATATACTTGGGTAGGATCCCCTAAATATTCTTAAGGAATATTAGTCTGTGTCAAACATTAAATGTTTTGTGCATTTTAAAACTTGAGAGCTACCACAAATACTCGGAATGCATTTCTCTCCCATAGAAAGACATGCACAAGTGCGTACACACACACACACAAGCACACACTGCAGACAATATTTAGCAGTCCATGGACTTTCCTGAAGCCCATTTGTAGGCCTTAAGACCTCTAGGTTAGCAAATGTTGCTTGTGTTGGTAAACAGGTGTGATTCAACCCTTGAGCAACCTCTAGCATCTCAACCTCTGAGACGACCAGGAATCTAATCCCACCTTTGAAGGCACTTATCATACACGCGGCATTCGTCAGAAATAATTACCACAGCATTCTTTTTGTTGTGCGGTAAGTTGCTCAAAGCGTAAGGGGATTAACTGCTCTCAAGCAGGATCCTGGCTCTTTCCTATCTCGGAGGTTGAGAACCTGGGCTCTGGATGGCCTTCTGTGCAGGCAGGCCACGGTGACTTCATTCTGATTCTCCCCAGAGAGCTAATCAGTAGACTTCCTGACGCTGGCAACACAAACAAGCCCAGAATTAGCCTGGCTAATGCAGGTACTGTCTGGAAGGACAGAGACAACACTCGTGAGATTCCAACCCACCTGTCAGCTCACTGGGCTCATGGCCCTTTCCTCCTTCTTCTCAAACCCCTGTCAGATACATAACCACCACAGCTACATATGGCTACTGTAGTCTCTAACTTGGACTCTCTCATCTGAAAAGGGAGGCAGAAGGAGGTATAAGAAAATAGTCAACAACTTGGAGGGAGCAGTTAGATGGGATTTCTACTGCACTACAGCCAATCATGTAACTATTTGCCTATAACTAATGGTAGGTTTCAGAACAGGTAATAGAGAGTATTCGGAATATTCCCAACAACAATAAATAATGAGAGAGAAAGAGAGAGAGAAAGGAATAGAGAATGAATGAATGAATGAGTGAGTGAATGAGAAGGATGGGCATGGCCTAACTCTCATTCGATTACAGGGTAGTGGTGGTCGCACTAGACTCCCAGAGGTATCTATATTTATTATACATCGATCAGATTTCAAGTACAACTAAGTTAGCATCTTTCAGCCTCTCTTGTTCTGCAACTGTCTGATACAACTTTATCCTTACTGTGAGTCATCCAGACCCTGCCTGCCGTGCACTGTCAGGCCCACAAGTCTGCCTTAATCATTCCTCTGACTCCAAAATTGAGTTAAAGTTGGAGAGAGAAAAAACTACTATGTAAAAGACTTGTTCCCTCGTTAAAAATATTTTATGAGGCTTATATTATATGAGATTTATATTTTTGGGATCACTCACAGTTGTTCCTCAGACTCTCGACAAGTTTCCCATCTTGTGAGCTTACAGGGTAACAGGTAACTGGACTTACTATAAACTTTAAATTACTAATATTAAAACGAGTCCGTTTTCAAAAGCAGCTAGGACTCCAAATAATGAGCAGGCCCAAAGTGAGGATGAAATGTGAAGTTTGGCCTGGGAAGTTGGCTCAGGGGTTGGAGCTCGTGCCGTGCAAGTGTGGGCTCCTGAGTGTGAATCACTAAACACGCATACATAGGGAAGGGTCTGCACTCTTGATGCTCCAACAAGGGAGATGGGAAACAGAGGATGAGAGTCCCTGGGATCTCCCAGGCCAGCTACCTTGCCTTATGCAGCAATCAAACCACAAAGAGACCTGCCCTCCCCCATGGTACAGAGTGAGGGCTGAATGGGGTTGTCCTCTGATCTACACATGCATGCTGTGACCCTGTGCAGACCTGTGAGCATGTGTGGGCACATACTCACACACACACACACACACACACACACACACACACACACACCACTCACAAGTGCAGACAGCACAAACAGTGAAAAGAAAAAAAAAATAGTTTTCAAGCATTCATCATCCTTGATTATTTTTCCCTCGACCCTGTGACTAGAAACAATGAAAGCCCCGCTCACCTTGGAGAACAAAGACACCTCTAAAAATAAAAATAAACTTAAAAAGAAAAATCAACATTTCCAAGCTGTACCATAATGGTTTCCTGGTACACAGAAAGGCATGCTTGCTACTTGACCCCCACGTGGGATCTGTGGCAATTAATTATTCAGCATCTGTAAAGTGCTTTGAGAATAAGACGCTAAGTGCTAAATATCCTCATCAATTTTCAGCCAACCACATTGAAAGTGAGCTCACTGGATCTGCCATGGGCCTGAACCATTAGTGTAAAAGTCCCTGCTTTCTCTCCCCTTGCATTTAGGCCATTAGACCAAAGAGCTCATGATGACGCCTGTATGGATGTGTCCTTCCCTCCTGACAGCCTTTGACTGCCTTGTGGGAAAGAGTGAGTCCTTGATTTTCAGAGAAAATGTAAATTCTAATAATGTGGTTTGAGGGAGATTTATTGTCTTTACTTCTCAGGCCTCCTTTCTCTCTGGCATCCCACATGAGCTCTGGAATAGAGGGACGTAGGTAATGCATTTCACTCGTGAAACTTTGTGCGCAGTTTAAACTCTGCTTTAATGTACTTCTTTGAGACATTACGACAGCAAACACACATGTGTGTGTCCATGGCCATGTGATATGTATAGTTACGGCTAAGAGCTGATTAAACTTTACATTCTAAATGGAAGCACTAGAGCAATCGGTCTATCCACCTAAAAGCTCTGGGGGAAGAAATGTTCTTCCCTAATTATAAACTTCCCTAGTTTGCATGTCTTTATTTTACACCTCATAACTAAGACTGAGCTGCTTTTCACCAAATCATGCCTGAAAGCCACACTTTAAAGACCAGCTTGCAGTGCCGAAGATACGGTTCGGCGTTTAAAACCACTGGCTCTTCTAGAGGACCTGGGTTTGATTCCCTACACCCACACGGCAGCTCACAATCATCTGTAACTGCAGTACCACAGGACCTGACACCTCTTCTGACATCTACAAGCATTGCACACATGTGGAGCACAGACATATGCAGGCAAAGCACACACACACACACACACACACACATACACACACTTAGTAGGGTTGTAGGGTGGGAGTGTTTTCTGCTTCTCTCTCTCTCTCTCTCTCTCTCTCTCTCTCTCTCTCTCTCTCCTCCCTCCCTCCCTCCCTCCCATCTTCCCTCCCTCCCTCCCATTAAGTAGCTCTTAAGCAGAAGTTATGAGCCAAACATTTTCAAAGCCACCTCACAGTAATTGTGCCCAGCCTGGGATTAGACCCACAAGTACAGTAGTCATTCTCACCTATACCAGCTTTGGAGGCAATACCATTTGCTATCCCTTATCTCCTGCAAAGCAAGAAACCATCCACCCCCAAGTCCTAATGTGTTTGGAACTTCAACACTATGCCTGCATAACTTTCTTGCCTATGGAGTTTTTACCTATTTGACAAGCCTCGACACAGTTTTCTTACAAGGTAATTTATGTGTTTTAATCCCCTAAATGCAGCTTTAAAAGGCATTGTCATAATTTGCTTTCAATGACTGTGATTATAAACACTGACCAGAAACACCTTGGTGGAGAAAAGGGTTTATTTGAGTGGACAGGTCACAAACCATTGTTGACAGAAGCCAGGGCAGGCACATGAGGCAGGACTGTGGAAGCAGGAACTGCAGCAGAGGCCATGGAAGAGCGCTGCTTAGTGGCTTGCTCAGCCTGCTTTCTTACAGTAAGTACTACCCAGGACCGTGAGCCCAGGAGTAGCACCACCCACAGTGGGCTGGGCCCTTTCATGTCAATCATTTGTCAAGAAAGTGCCCCATAGGCACGCCCACAGGCCAGTCTAATGGAGGCAATTCTTTAATTGAGACTCCCTCTATCCCAGAGGACTATCAAGTTGTCAAAAACTAACCAACACAGGGATCTTTGCCTTTCCAAAGAGCTTACTATGGGATGAGTTTTTCCCACTCACATGTAACCACGAACACATTTCACATGCATACTACTTACCTTTAAATATTTCATCCATATTCACATCCATCCCTCCCAAACATGTCTCGATCAAATGCTAAAGGGAGATCTTAAATGTGTTCAGCCGTCCTAATCTCAACAGGTTGTTTAAAAAATGCTACTTGCTGAAGTGAGAAGCTCAGCTCTCCATTAGACTCGTGACTCAGAGCAGAAAAGTAACCCTGAAATTCCGCATGGAGCCCAGAAGACTGCTCCATTCAAATAGCAGTCAGTGCCCAAGAATTAAAGCAACACAAAATGTCTCGTTGCTTATGGTCGATGCTATGAATCCACATAGTCCTCTCCTTCTTAATAGTAGTTTATAATAAATGTCTAAATAAATTACTCTCTATGGATCACTCCTAACAATCTCACTTCCTTAAAAAAAAAAATATCAAAGGTGCCTACAAGTAACTTAAGCTGAAGTGGAGGCTGAACTCTACAGATAAGGAGTTGGAGAGATGGCTCAGCAGTTAGGAGCACTGACTGCTCTTCCAGAGGTCCTGAGCTCAATTCCCAGCAACCACACGGTGGCTCACGACCTGATGCCCTCTTCTGGTGTGTCTGAAGAAAGTGACAGTGTACTCAAATTCATAAAATAGATAAATCTTTCTTAAAATACTATTTTGGGGAGGAACTAGAAAGGTGGATCATTGGTTAGGTGCAATTGTTCTCTTGAGAGGTCCCAAGTTTGGTTCCTAACACCTGTCGGGGGAAGCTGACAGATGTCTGAAACTCCAGCTCTACTCTGCTAGCTTCAAGGCAATATGCCAATAATTAAATATTGATCCAAACTTGACATGTTTCATGACTATTTCTGCTTTAATGTTAACCGTGTAGTCAGTCCTTTTAAAACAACATATACATACATAAACACATATATAAACATATACACATATACATACACATATTCACATATCACAGCAACCACATAGGGGGACCCTACTTCAAAGTACTTAGCACTCACTCGTGTCCTTAATGAGAATATAAAAATTGACCAAGGGAGTTAACCATGCCTGCCACTAAGCAAGAAGTGAACCAGCAGAAGCTTAAGCCCACAGGAGCATTAATTAAAAACCAAATTTCTAAAATACTCTAGGTGATGTACTCTACGTTGGTGTCATTTAAATGCTGAAAAGTAACAAAAAAGGATTCCAGAATGTTTAAGGGACAAGCATTTAATTGTCAAGATTACATTAACTGATGGCAGGTGCTAATCTCTTCCTGTGGCACCAGGGCAATAGTAAGGTGCAGACAAAGACTGTGCGGACTTTCCTGTCTCTCCTGAGCTCTGCTTCCATTTAGAGAATGTTGTCTGTATCCTTGGTGGAGGCTAAGATGTGTCTCACTTGATCGCTCTCTTGCTCACTCTCTCACACACAAACATGCTCTCTTAAAAATGTCACCTGCCACATGACCAAATTCTTCAAATTTTAACGTCAGTCCTTATTCCTTCTGGGTCTTCCCAGTAAACATATATAAATACCAATAGGACATGTAACCCATCAGAATGCATCAAATTGCTCCTAATATATTGCCAGGTGTTGTCTTCTTAGAGGAAGAACTAGGAAGCATTAGTAAGGAGAGGAGAGCGCTCCATTGCAGGCTTAGGGTCAGGGAGAATTGAAAAACACCAAATTGAACTTCCCATGCACTTTTCTAAGAACACCATCCCCACTAAAAAGTCGTGGGAACTGAGTTAGGTGAGCTCAGCTGAGAAGCTGAGAACTGGGAACACAAAACCACCAACCACCGCCCCTCCAGATGCTGCTCTGTGAGGCAGGCCTGGTAGATAGAAACTTCTAAGGCCTGTTCCCCCTTCCCAGTGGGACACCTGGAGGATCTCTGGAGACCCTGCTGGGCACCTGCTGAAGCCTGTGTTATTCTTGTCTTACATTCCAACTCCTCTCTCTGCTCACTTCCATTTTCTCTCTTCCATTGTTCCTCAGCACAAGACCCCCAAAACCCACAAGATCTCAGCAGCTACTCAAGGTGCACATACCGGAGACAGTGCAGGAGGTGGCGTCTGAGCACATGCCCTCTGGCTCTAGAGCCCACAGTCTTAAGCAGCACCTAAAGTTCTGACAGTTACACAGGATCCAGGAAAGGACAGAACTTCTTCGCTTGAGCCTCACCAGCCTGCAGGTACAAGGAGACTTCAGGAAGGACGCTGAGATTAGCATCGTCCCAAGGCCTCCTCTTCCTCTCAGCAGCTGCTGGCTCTGCCCTTCACACAGCCTTTGGGGATTATCAGTGTGCACACGAGGGTGTCACTTTTCTCTCCAAGATACAATTATCCACACTTTTGTTTAAAAAAAAAATTTAAGGTGCCATAGCTGTCTAATCAGAGATTAAGGCCTAAGAGCATGAACAAGTTGGTTAGTAGCAATATAGCAATCAGTCCACCCATTTCCACCCTGGACATGCTCTCTGAATTGCATAAAGATCAAGAGAGGCAGGCACAGGGAAAAATGTTCGATGTGTCATGAAGACGGGAGATAAGGGTGTATAACTCACTTTACAATGATGACCACCAAAAATGTTTTAAGACAATTTTAGCTCAGACCCTAATTAGGTAAGCTTCAGTCATCAGAAAATTCTACTGAAGGGAATACTTGACACCACTCCTGTTAACTCAAGCAGGCAGGTTCACAATTTCCCAGAACCAGGCTCCTCCAGAGACTCCTTTCCTTGCTGCCTTAGACTGTGTATCCCCACAGCCAGGGCTGCAGGCCTTTGTCCATCCCCCTTCTTCCCAAGGCGCCACACTCCCTAAGCACTTACATCCCCAGACACCACCTGAGAACAGAGCCCCTGAGTTTACACTTAGAGATGCACTCCAAGCAGAAAACTGCTAGAAACCTACATGTTCAAACCTGCTGCTGCTGCTCTGGCTTTTCTATAAAGACCTGAGGTTGTTCAAGCTCATGTATCTGTCCGTCACAGTAGCTAAAAGCGGAAGCCAAGTGGGGAGATGTGGACTGCCCGAGCTCGAAATTGTGAACGCGTTCTTACACTGCAAAAAGTTATCAAACACAATCTCTCTCTCTCTCTCTCTCTCTCTCTCTCTCTCTCTCTCTCTCTCTCCCTGCCCCCCTCTCTCTCTTGTGTGTGTGTGTGTGTGTGTGTGTATGTTATGTACACACCTTTATATCGGTGCATTTTATATTAGGAGCATGCGCGCCCATGCGTACATAGAGGCTAGAGGTCAAACTAGGTGTCTTTCTCTATCACTCTCCACCAGCTTAGTTTTGATTCAGGGTCTGTTTCTGAGCCTGGAGCTCAGCAATTGGCTACAGTAAATGGCCAGTGAGCTCCCAGAATGCCCCTGCCTCCACCTCCCTACTAGCATTCCAGGCTCACTCTGCCATACCTGCTCATCCATCCATGGATGCTGGGGATCCAATATCAGGTCCTCATGTCCATGCAGCAAGCGCTTTGCCTGCTAAGCCAGCCTCCCAGCCCCCGGCAATGATTTCTAAACTTTCAGAAAACAAAAGTTGCCTCATTTGTTTGGGAAAGCAAACAACTTTGGGCTGGTGGAATTATTCCAAATCAAGAAATTATACATAATAATTTCAATAGCAGCAAAGACTAGATTCAGAGAAATAATAACAAGGTCTATGTACTCATTTTATAATCTCATATAAAATTGAGACTGTGCACACTCTAGTGCCCTCTGGTTAAAGTAAGAGCTGAGACCTGACACGCTGGGGAAGATGCCAGAAATTGCCTTGGACCCACCATCTTCCAGATCATGGTTCATTGAGATCTTACTGAGGGAGAGAGACACATTCCACACCATGACCGGTGAGCTGAATGAACAAAGCTCTGTGCAAACAGAATGGCTCTGAACATCCTAAATAAGGAGAGAATGGTCACCAGAAGATTAGGCCTAGTTACCAAATATGCCCATCTTCTCTTCACAGCTATATGAAAATGTGGTCCCCAAGGGATTTCTCCAGATAGTCTTCTTCTAAAGAAGCCAGTTTCTCCATGTGATAAGCAGCTCTGAGAAGTAGCTACTATACAAAACTCTGAGTATCATCATGATAAGCCTAATTCTTCTGTTATAACTGGTGCTTCTGGTTCTCAAGCTTTGGGGTCTGAGGAAAGTGTTCGCAGTGTCATAGCCTTCAGGGAAATCTCACTCGGATGTCAGACACCTCTGGTTACAACCATAAGCATTCATACAGCTCTGTCTGTTCTCAGGCACTCATGCTGGGCTCTCTATTTCTCTACACCTTTCCAATAATGCCCATCTTGAAAACAAGATAAAACCCTCTAAGGAGTATTCATTTCTTAAGGTATATTTTAATTTGGCACGTGTGTGAATATTTTGCCTGCATGTGTGGATGTGCACTGTGTGTGTGTGCAGTGCCTGAGCTGGGCAGAAGAGGGCACTGAATCCCCTGAAATGGTTGTGAGCCACCGTGTCAGTGCTGGGAGCTCAACCCAGGTTCTATACAAGAGCAGTACACGGTTCCCATCTACTGTGCTATCTCTCTAGGCCCTCGAGGGAGCACTGCTGATGACACTTCATACAGGCAAACACATGCACAAAGAGTATTTGAAAGCCCTCAGTAAGGGATAATTAAACTCAAATATGTGTCCTAGTATAGGGACACATAGTAAGATTTTACTATAAACACTACACATACAAACAAGAGATCATCTATAAAGCACCTGAATAAGCTATGCCTTTATACATATTGTAAGGCAAGTTATCAAACACCTAACATGGAGATATAATAATATTCTCATGCCTGCAAATATTACTCACCCAATTATATTTGTATAACATCTTTCAGAGATTTTGTAAGAACATCTGGACTTAGAACTCCTTATTCAAGCTGCAAAATATGATCAACATAAAAGGTAGTTTGAATAAGAAACCACCAAGTTAAGATGTCTTCCAGGAATCTTAAAAGGGGGAGGAAATTGAATAAAGGACATGAAGAACTTCCTGCCCTTAATTTTAACAACTTCTTGTGTTAGCCTGTAATGATTCCAAAAGAAGCTGGGGCT